>NC_083345.1:8612036-8927540 GCF_019175385.1 Lycium barbarum | reverse complement strand
TCTTTCAAGGAACAATAATAATATGAGAATGAAGAGGAATTCCAATATTCAATGTGAATTTTGTCATCTCAAGGGGCATACTACAGATCAGTGCTACAAATTGATTGGTTATCCACCTGGTTTTAAGTTTACTAGGAATAGAGAAAGGGAAAACAATGTCCCTAGAGGAGGCCACTACAATAACACTGGGAATAGAGACATGAATGGCCAGAGATCTGGTAATTACAGTGCTAATAATGCAGCAATGCACTTGATGGATCAAAGTGTGCAAAGTGCAACATCTAATGTACCTGTTGGAACACCTAGGCCAAGGATCACTGCTGATCAGTTCCAAAGACAGGCATTCACAGCAGAACAGTTCCAAAAACTACTCAGCCTGATTGACAAAGAGGAATCTCCTGAAGGAGTAGCTAATATGGCAGGTAAAATTAATTGTTTTTTTGCTGGTTCTAAGACTAACATTTGGGTGGTTGATACAGGAGCTTCAAATCATATGGTTTCATCCTTGAATCTAATGTCATCTAGTTTTCCTGTTGCTAACTCAAAACAAAACCAAGTAAATTTGCCAAATGGTGATCTAGCTGCAATAACTCATAAAGGCACTTGTCATTTGGACAAGGATCAAGTGCTTAAAGATGTTTTCGACATCCCACACTTTAAGTTCAATCTGTTATCTGTCTCAAAATTAACCAGAGACTTACAGTGTTTTGTGTCCTTTTATCCTGATTTTTTCCTTCTTCAGGATCTCTACAATGGCAAGGTGAAGGGGATTGGTAAGGAGAAAGATGGACTCTACATCCTATCCACCAGATCACCATCACCTGGTCCACCTACCACTTGTTTTTCAGTTGCATCTCATCCTGCAAAGTGCACTGTGTGGCATCAAAGACTTGGACATGCACCAGCTCATATTCTTAGTCAAATTCCAGCTATAAAAGATTCTATAGATAAATCTGATATTTGTAATTGTCATGTTTGTCCTGTTGCTAAACAAACTAGAATTCCCTTCCCAGTTCACAAGACTACTTCTATGAAGCCTTTTTAATTAGTGCATATGGATGTCTGGGGTCCCTATAAATGTCACGACCCAACCCCGTGGGCCGCGACCAGTGCCCGAGCTGGGCACCTATACGTACCCGATACCCCAAATTAGCATATTAACAGAATAATAATATAATAATAATATTAGTGGTCGCTACAGAATTTAGCAGAAAAGCAGACTTGGCACACATAGGCCGATAAGGCCATCACAGAACAGAATATCCCAAACATATGTACAGAACCCACACAGATGTATCCACAGACCTCTACAGAACATATCATAATCATAAGACGGGACAGGGCCCCGTCATACCCTGAACAAAGTATATATCCAGATAGCAGTGACAGACTGTACCAGAAGATGGGCTCTGTAGAAGAGAGCGCCCCAAATAGCAGAAATAGGATCCTAAACGTGTGGATCAGCGAACCTGTCGTCAGTACCTGCGCGGCATGAAAACGCAGCCCCCGAAGAAAGGGGGTCAGTACGAAATATGTACTGAATATGTAAAGCGGAATCACAGAAGTCAAATCATAATGGTTACAGAAAATGAGTACAGAATCCAGAGTGTCAAATGCATATTTCCAAAACAGACAGAATGCGTACAGAAACATATGTCATATCATATCATATCCGGTCCCTGACACGGGACTCGGCAGACAGAATGTGGCCACCCTCCCGACGCTGGTGCCACTATACAGAGGAATCAGAAAAAAAAGGGCGTGGCCCTGTATCATATAATGTCATATCAAAATGGTCATAACAGATCAGAACAGAATAGGCGGACATGGCACATCATACTCCACAGACCCATGTACGCGTATACCTGCCCCCTCACATCGGGACGCGGCGAACAATGCAGAGAATTACGCTTGACAACATATCCTGGCCCGGGCTCAGTGTGGGAAACATTGGGACATCCACGAATGGAGTAGTGAGAGACTAATGCAATTTAAAAATATCATAAGTATTTTCAAAGACTCGATGAGGCGTAGCGAAGACAAACAAATCAAATGGAGTCGGACGGAATCAGAATTAATACAATTCGGATATCATAATAATTTACAAAAATATAACTTTACTGAAGTCATTCCGAGTGTCAAAATAATTTATAAGATTTAATAGAATATTTAGAATAATATTCGTTAAGCGATTAGTAGGGTAATTAAAACATTTCTTTCAAAAATCGCTTAAAAAGGAATCTTTAGCATATTAGGGGCAAAACCGTAAATAGCGGGCCCGCCTCGGGACAAATAAGGCGGCGGGCTCAAATTGTGCCCTCTAAGCATATAGAGTCACCTAAAAAGGTTCTACAGACATTCTATGACTTTCTGAGTAATTTGGAGCAAAATCGCATAATTTCAGAAAAAGCGTATCAAAGTAGTTCAATTCTATTGAAGGAAAAACTGAAATTTTGTCTTGCGGATTCCGAGGGCCAAGAGGTCTTTCGAGGCCCGGATCCGACCCTAACATACTAGGGGCATGCCAAGGGAAGAATTGGGTTTGCTTTACATACCTTTCACGCTCCTTAAGCCTTTCCAATCTCACTTCCCGTTTCGTCGAAAAACTGCAATTGGTCAAGTTTACCAATTGTAAGCTAATAATACCAAAGTTCCAATTTGATGCATATTTGGCTACCGAAATTTCGGCAGCACTTCCCCTATACATATAGCACCCCGAGAATTCAACTCGGCTATAATTCATCAACAACAACCCAAACAACAACATTAACATCAACATCAACAAAAAGCATTAACAACACAATTATCCTTCAACTAGTCATTGTTTCCACAACTTGCCATAACTTCCCTTCTAATCCAAACTTTCAACTAACATCATTACTTTCACATCCATAATTACTCAAGATCATCACAACATAGATTTAGAGGCATTTCATATCATTTTCCTTAAGATATACACTTGATATACATAATATACAATTTTCCGCCAAAGTCTTAATTTATGCAAAACATCAAATCTTTGGCATATAACTTCATAACAAGTTTCCAACTTCCAAATTCATCAATGATCATCACTATTAGCAATCAAACAACTTCATTTCCTTAATGTCGGAAAATCATACTAAAACGACATAAGTTTCTATATTCCAATTCAATACAAACTTATATCATTCTAACTTCATTCACATATCAAGCATTACAATAACACTCCAATACACTAAACAAACTTAATCCATTTTATTCTCAAGCCAAATACACCACACGGCCAAGTGCTATTTTAGCAATTCAATCAAATTTATTCCACTTTCATTCTCAACATGAATTCCATCACATTCACAACTAGAATACAACATAGTTTCAACACATTTTTGGCTATACAACATATATATACACACGGCTACACCTCCAATTCCAAACCCACATTGCAAACTTCCATTTTTCCATCCAATCAACACATTTCTACATACTACAACACAAACAAAACTCAACAACACAATAAAAAGGTAGAAATTCTTACCTTTTCCTCAAGTCTCCTTCACTTGAATATATGATCACCTTGGAGATTCTAGTGCTCCCCACTCCAATCCAACTATACCAAGATGCAAAGGAACCTTGAATTAGTAGGAATTTAACAAGAAATGAATTTTTGAAGCAAGATTTTGGAGGGTCAATTTTGCCCCTCAAACCCGAAACCCTCTCCCTTTTCTTTTTTATTTTTGCTTTGTTTGGTCTTGCCTTCTAATGTCTTGAATCTTCTTATACATATAATATCAAGACTTGGTCACATGACCAAGCACATGACCAAGTAAAAATGGGCTTGGATCAAGGCCATTATGTTAATTAATCTTATGGAAATTAAATACAAATTTTGGGCTTGGGCCAAGGCCATCATGGCCGGCCACCCCCTAATATTTTGGGCCTCAATTGTTTCTTATTTTACAAGCCCAACAACTTGTGAATCGTATTTTGTAATTCCCGAAACAAATTTCCAAAATTCCAAAATTACCCTTAGCCTTGTCCCACACTTTCATGACTCTATTCTTTCATGCATAACTCCTATGTTCAACAAGATATAAAATTGATCTTATATCTCAAGAATCCCATATAATTCAAGTTTCTCCAAACGTGTGAAAACACGGGATATAACAATAAACATAGTACTTGTCATGGAAATAAATACTTCCTTACTCTTGTGGATGATTTCAGTAGAATGACTTGGCTGTTTCTTCTCAAATTTAAAAGTGATTGTATTCTGCACTTGAGAAATTTTATTCTTCTAGTTCAAACTCAATTTAGTACTACTATACAAACTGTTAGGTCTTGAATTTGTGAACTCTGAATGCAATTCTTTATTTCAGTCTTTTGGTATTGTTCATCAAAGGACCTGCATTTACACCCCCACAACAAAATAGTGTGGCTGAGCGAAAACATAGGCATCTCCTAGAGATAGCCAGAACACTCAGGTTTCAAGGTCATATACCTATAAAATTTTGGGGTAATTGTGTGCTTACTGCAGCCTATATCATAAATAGACTTCCATCTTCTGTCCTCCAAGGTATCTCACCTTATGAGAAATTTCATGGTACACCACCTTCTCTAACACACATGAGAACTTTAGGTTGTTTATACTATGCCACAGACCCTAATCCTCCTGATAAATTTGCACCTAGAGCCATACCTACTGTGTTCATGGGTTACTCAGTTGTCCAAAAGGGTTATAGATTATACAACTTAAATTCTCATAATTTTTTTGTAATAGAGATGTTCATTTCAGAGAACATATTTTTCCTTTTCAGAACCCTGTTGCCCCTACATCACCACCTCCTTCACCTCTATATTCTGCTTATTTTCCTGTTGACCCTGACACTGATCTTCCCATCCTTTCTCCAGATTCAGTTTTCTCCCCACATCCTAATCTTTCACCTGATCCACCTCCTCCTATTCCTACTCCTTCCCCTGCTGCACCATCTCCTCCTTCCTTCTCCCCACTGCCCTCTGCTCCTTCTCCTACTTCTGTCCCTGTTCCTCCACCTACTACTCTTCCTACTAAGAAGATTACAAGAGCTACTAAGCCTCCTATTTGGTTATCTGACTATGTCCACTCTCAGCCTGTCTCCAGATCTTCCTATCCTATCAATCTTGTTGTGCATTACTCTCACCTCAGTCCACCCTATCAAGCCTACCTCTCTAAGTTTTCCCTTACCACTGAACCTCAAACTTACTCTGAAGCAATTCATGATGACAAATGGGTTCTTGCTATGAAACAAGAGATTGAGGCTCTTGAATCTAATCAAACCTGGGAGATAGTTGACTTACCAGCTGGGAAGCATCCCATTGGATGCAAATGGGTTTTCAAAATCAAGTACAATGCTGATGGGACTGTAGAAAGGTTCAAAGCTAGGCTAGTTGCAAAGGGTTATACTCAGCAAGAGGGGATCGACTACCATGATACCTTTTCCCCTGTGGCCAAAATGGTCACTGTCAGGTGTACCCTCTCTTTGGCTGCCATGCATGACTGGCCTGTTTTCCAAATGGATGTTTTTAATGCTTTTCTCCAGGGTGATCTTCATGAAGAAGTGTTTATGCTACTGCCTCAAGGTTTTGGCAGTAAGGGGGAGCCACCATACTCTACAGATTCCTCTCAAGCACCTAAAGTATGTAGGTTAAAGAAATCCTTATATGGTCTCAAGCAAGCATCTAGGCAATGGAACATCAAGCTTACTAATGCATTGTTAAGTTCAGGTTTTCAGCAGAGTAAACATGATTACTCTTTGTTCATTAAAAGGGAGGGACAAAGTCTGGTGATGATCCTTATATATGTAGATGATTTATTAATTACTGGAAATGATCTGAATCTTATCAAAGCTTCCCAGTCAACATTACAACAAAATTTCAAAATTAAGGACCTAGGTGAACTGAGGTACTTCTTGGGGATAGAGTTCCTCAGATCAAGCAAGGGGATTCTCATGACTCAGAGAAAATACACACTAGAGCTGGTCTCAGAGTGGGGACTAGCAGGGGCAAAGCCTGCTATAACACCTTTAGAGCAACATATGAAGTTTACTACTGCTGAGTATGATAGACATCTAAAAGAGCAGGGTAGCAATGACCCACTATAGAAGAATAGTGAGGATCCATTACTGGTAGACAGAGGTGCCTATCAAAAATTAGTGGGAAAGTTGCTCTATTTGGCTATGACAAGGCCGGATATTTCATATGCAGTACAGACTTTAAGTCAGTTTATGCATGCTCCAAAACAGTCTCATTTGGATGCTGCACTTCATGTAGTAAGATATCTGAAGGGAAAACCAGGTCTGGGAGTCTTGTTGAGCAGTGATAAGGACAATACACTCACATCATTTTGTGACTCAGACTGGGCATCATGTGCAGTAACAAGAAAGTCAGTCACAGGCTATTGTATGAAGTTAGGGAAGTCACTGATATCATGGAAATCAAAGAAGCAAGAAACAATTTCAAGAAGTACTGCTGAAGCTGAATACAGGAGCATGGCATCAGCAGTAGCAGAAATAACATGGCTTGTAGGGCTGTTGAAAGAAATGTACTTTAGTGTGAAATTGCCAGATGACCTATTCTGTGACAATAAAGCTGCATTGCAAATAGCAGCAAACCCAATCTTTCATGAGAGAACTAAACACATAGAAATAGACTGTCACTTTGTGAGAGAAAAAATTCAAAAGGGGATCATCAAGGCAATGCATATATGTGGAAATGAACAGGAAGCTGACATATTCACTAAAGCTTTGGGAGGACAACAACATAGCTATCTCCTGAGCAAGTTGAGGCTGTTCAATGTGTTTCAACCCTCAACTTGAGGGGGAGTGTTGAGAATGATGAGCTGGAAATGCCAGCTGGAAACAGATGGCACTATCTTGTAACTAACTTAGTGGTTGTTGTAGTTGGTTAGGTTAGTTATTATCTTGTAACTAACTTAGTGGTTGTTGCAGTTGGTTAGGTTAGTTATTAGATATTTTGTGATTAGTAGTGGTAAATGTATTATATAGGACCACTGTACAGTTTTGTTTTTTTCAAGCTTCAATGAGATATCAGAAATTCCCCAAGCTCCAGTTCTCATCTTTGCTCATATTTTCAGTTCGATCTTCATCTAGATTTTGCATTCTATCTTTGAACATATATAATACTCTTTTTCATTTAGTCAATCCAAAACAAATGACATATTTTTATATTTAGTAACAATTTAACGTTGAACTTTTCATTTTACCCTTAATGAGATGATCATATATAGTCACACAAAAATGTATGATTTATTTTAAATCACAAGTTTCAAAAGTCTTCTTTTCATTTTTAAATTTTGGTGTGAATCAAACACGTTCACATAAATTGTGATGAGAGAATATAATTTGTTTTCGGAATGGTTTACACAGTATTTCAACTTTGAAATGGTATAACGCATACTCTCCCATTTCAACTTGTTCAAAGCTTTACTACACGTGTTATATCAACCGATGCATTAGTGTCTCTTTATTGCCTATTTTCTATTGGTTAAATTGATTTAGATTCGTTGCCTGGTGTTCAATGTTTTGAGATCGAAATATAGGGCGTCATGTGTAAGCTAACAATTGTAAATCTTCAACGACGATAAATCAGACGACAAGAAAAACTATAAAAGACTTTATTATATGACATGAGTTTGGTCAATTGACCTACACATGATAATACTAATAAAAAAAAAATTTTAAAACTATTGAGAAATAAATCTCCCCTTAAGCAAAACTCTCTAAATGACTACATTGTAGATGCTATTGTGTGTTCTCTAGTTGTGAGGAGAAGAAGGTCTTCAATTTATAGATGTCTAAAACTTTTCCTCCAAGAAAAGAGTTACTCAAATTTGAAAGATTTATAGTTTCCTTTAGGAAAAAGTAAAATAATTACGGTTATATTTTGACTTTCCTTCAAAAGAAAAGTAAAACTCAAATATGGTAAGAAAATCAAGGCAAAATCCTAACACAATGCTCATTTAAGAGAAAAGTCTATGTGGATAATCGAACTTAGATACAAAGAATGCCACTTTTAGACATGTTGAAGACGAGGAAGCTGAATTGGGTCTTTTTTTTTTTTTTTTTTTTTTTTAAATTATAGGAACAGAACAAAGTAGGTAAGTGTTCATTCTACTTTCAGGTTATATATCCAAAAAGTATTTATAAGTAAGTCTCCTTAAAATATGGAGTTTGATATTTTAAAAATAAAATATTTATCTGTTATAACAGGTAAAGTTGACTTGATGGTGTAAAAATATTAAATATGAAATTTAAAATTTTAAAAATAAGATATGCTGCCTGTTACAATAGGTAAAAATAACCTGATACCGATAATATAAATATTATTCACACTAACAGTATATATTACTTAAACTCTATTTACATATGTAGATATCTTAGCTTCATTTTGACAAACAACATATGGAAATAAAAGTAGCTACACTTTATTTCCAACAAGACATATATACCACACCACTTGAACAGGAGCATCTAATCAGATTAATTTCATAAGTCGAAGAAGCACGGCCAGAAGAAGAACCCCGAAGCACGGCCAGAAGCATTTTACATAAAATGAATTATCACTTCTACGCTGGTAGTCCATATGGCCCTGAACAACAATGTGAGAAATGAAAATTAAAACATCTTCATAAAAAAAGTTTGAGAAGCTTACAAATGAAAGGTGAACATCATATATATGTACCTCAATTGCCCGAACAACATCGATGTAACCTTTATTTCTAGCAACATCTAGGGGTGTTTGGTCATCATCATTCCTTCTAAATGCATTTGCTTAATTAATTAAGATTTAACACATGCAAAACGAAGGAAGAAAGCGCATGTGTCAATATTGGAAGACTACTGCAAAGTTAGAGTCAGATGCCAAATCTTATTCATGTCTAAATAAGATATATACTTGAAATTAGATAAAAATATGTTTTTCAATTTCTAACTAAAGTAAATTTTGTATACTAAATAAGAGTATTACTACCTAATATGTAATATGGAAAATCGTGGATATTATTAAGAAATTTATGAGATTTTCTTGTCCTTCAGTCAAAGGTTTGATAACATTAAATGAATTGTATGTACCATAGTTTCAGTAGAGATATACCTCTACGTGCTAGAAGTAAATCAACTGTCGGCACAAAATCTCTTCTTGCAGCATGATGTAGAGGAGTACCCCCACCTCTTCCTAAACAAGTAAGCACATAGAGGTGTTAAAGAAATGATCAAACAGAAACCCATAATATGATGTAGCAGATCATTGTGTTAGAAATATAGTGAACTTAATTGTATGGATGTTTAAGAAGTGTCTAGGTTCATATATGCTCCTAGTTATATAGTACTTTATTTTAGGCGCATGATCTTTTATATAATTTTAAATGACTTTTATGTTATGAAAACATAACTAAGTTGATAGTCGATGTAAAAGTATTTATAGGTTTAAGTCTAGGAAGACAACTTATTGTCACCTATATGAACTCCCCTTGTAATATAGTGCTGTTTTGTAAGAAAATTCCTGTTGTGCTTTTAAGTTTGTCTCCCTCTTTCATCCCTTTTAATTGGTCCGTATGATATTTTGAGGAATTCACCTTATATTCCAACATCCCGATTATATCCATGAAAAGTTAAATTTCTATACTGATAATTTAATAGTTTCACTTTCAAATCATCTAAAAGATAACTATATGTAACATTACCTGGACAGTAATGGTTGACGTTAGCACCCAACTGTATCAAAGTTCTCGCAACATCGTAGAGCTCGGGTTCCATGCACGCCACAATTAAAGCTGTCCTACCTTCCCTATCATTCCACTGAAATCAACACATTACACTTTAAAAAAACAAATTCCAGAAATACTAACTTAATAGTCAAAATTTACATGCGTTTATAGGCACAAATGACAAACATAAATGCGTCCATGCGCGCACACAAAGAAATATAATCAATCGAATAAACCACACTTTAGCTAGTATAAACTCTTAAATACACTTTACTAATTATTAAGTCTTGAAGTGTGTGACCATCTATATCTAAATGCTTAAGTCGTATAAATAGCATAATTTTATTTACTCTAATCCTACTTAATTATATTATTATGTTTTAACACTCTAGTTTCCTTGTAGTAGTGTCCTCCACTTCACATGTTTTCCACTTAAAATGTAAAATTCCAAAGTTAGAAAAATGAAAAGCAATTCATACAAATAAAATAAGATAAATCTATATAGAGCTCATACGTATATTTAAAAAAGGAAGGAGATATCATAGGCCGCAGGATTTGAAGTTTATGAGTTCAGAAGTCTAGCCTTTTGACTTAATCGGTTTTAAATTAATAATTTATATATATGACATAATTTTTTTAAGACAAAATATAAGGTTTTGACCGAAGCTACAAGATTCAGTTGAATATGTACCCTTAACTATGCATCCGCCCTGAAGGAGGGATGATATAGGACTTCAAAATTGGGGATAGCTTGAAGCGAATTCAAAAGATCAACTGGACAGATATTTTAGTGTGTGTTACATACTATAGATGGATTATCACAACAGGAGGTTGAAAAGCAAAATGAGTGAATGATAACAAGACCAAAATGATTAGTGGTTGAGATTATATATGTAATCTGCAATTTTGAGAAGAATAATTTTGAATAATAATACCTCAAGGCCAGCGCCTTGTTGGTGGAGGGTTTTGATGGCATCGACGTTTCCAACACTTGCTTGTTCATACAAACGCTTCTCTAAGCGATTCTGCCTCCCCATTTGATAAACTTTGACAAGAAAATCGAAATACTTGCCTTAATTTTTATAACGAGAAAAATTAAATGATTTGCCCGAAGAAATAATAATTGAAGTAAGAGATGAATATGGACGTGCTAACTGCATATATTCTTATAATACTAATGAATAGCATAAGTTTGATCTTTAGTAAACAATTTTCTACTAGTCACAAAAAGAAAAAGATATAAATAAATCGTGACTAGTTTTAAGCTATTGATAATGAGCGGACGAAAACATCAAACCGTTCTCATTAGGTTTCTTATTTTTAATATGAGTAGGTGCTTATGCTTTGTAGGGTGAAAGAAAAGGTTTTTGACTTTTAAGAGTTTACTTTTTATAAGAAGTACACGAACTAATACGTTTGCACTTTCCAGTGGCTACTTGTGTTCTTCTGGTCACTCTTTCTAATAAGTATAAATAAATTAACTTACGGAAACTGTACTAATTAATTAAAAATCTATTAAATTAAAAGAAAATTTAAACTATAAACATACTTCTCAACTGTAATGTAAAATCTGCCTATAGAACTAAAGAAAAATTAAACTATAAACATACGTCTCAACTGTAATATAAAATCTGCCTATAGAACTAAAGCACATTTGCTCAAGAAAAATATCACTGAAGCTGACAGGAAGAATACATATCTGCCACAGTACGTTGCCAACTTGGCTCAGAAACTTACACAATCTTTATTTACAAATGACATCAAGCTGCAGAAAAACCCAACAATAGCAAGAAAAAAGTGCTGGGATAGAAATTCAGATGTTGAAACTTGAATCTATGAGGCATAGCTTGGACATTAACTTAATACAAATAGCCACTTTTGGGACATAACAAAATAGCAGGAAGCTGAGGGGCAATCAGAATTTGGACACTGATATTTGTTTTGCTTTATAATTTGCAGAACACAGCAAAGTATAGCACAAATAAGTGGTCATTCTAAACACATTTACATCAACATATATCCTTCTTCATTTGTTAAACAGCATATAAACGTAAAACAAGCTCGATTTTAGTGCGACAGACAGGGCATCCCCAGCTTTTGGCTTTAATTTCGTTCAAACAAGACATGCACCCAGCCATATGTCCACATGGTACACACGCCCCCTCTATTGGGGCTTCATAGCATATAATACAGGACGAAGCAGCATTAGAACCTCCTTCGTCTTGTCTTTTCGATAAGTTCTCCGTTGTTGAAGAAGATGAATCCACAAAACTAGACTCAGCTGAACCAGATTGCAATGGGGCATCATCATCTATGATCAAATTTTCAATTGGTGGTGCTGAAGGTACAACTTCAGGGTTAGCAGGGCGCGGAATAGTTAGTGTCAGTCTTGAATGCCTTGTCTGTAAACAATTATGCAGAAACAAGAAACAATTGGTAGTCAATGAGCAATTTTTGTGCATAAATGATATGTCTGAATTGATACAATCCGAAGTTGCTCGAACTCTTTGAAAAATATCACTGGGAATGTATCTGACCCTCCAAAAGCTACGCATTTCAAAGAATCCGACATGGGTGCAACAACATTTTTGGAGGGACCGACAACATAGCATAAATTATATGTTTTGGTGGATAAAATCTATGCTGCTCGAACTCTTCATAAATACGGACAGGTGTGTCTTGGAACATCCAAAAGCTATGTATTTTTTAAGGATCCGAGACGGGGTGCAGCAGTATTTTTGGAGGGTTAACATATCATAAATTATAGAATGATTTAGTGGATACATCCTATGTTGCTCGAACTCTTCAGCCAAGTGCGTGTGTCGAATCATCCAAAAGTTATGTACTTCCAAAGGATTCGATATGAGTGTAACAACATTCGTGGAGGGTCCGAGCAACATAACATAAATCATACTATGTTTTAGTGGATACATCCTATGCTGCTCGAACTCTTCAAAAACATCGCTGGGAGTGTGTCGGATCCTCCAAATGCTGTGCATTTTTTGAGGATCCAACATAGGCGCGACAACATTTTTGGAGAGTCCGAGCAACATAGGATACATCTGATATGGATGAAAATATAAACAACACGTTTCAAGAAGAAAATTTCACAATGCATTACCTGCTTATTGTCTAGCCATAAGGAAGCCATTCAACTATGAGGCGACAGTCTAGACGATGATGCATTGTTTAACCGAATCTGTTCCTTCAGTGCATGTTCTCTGTTCACTTTATTAATTTCTCGTACAACTTGTGGTCTTAAACATTCCAGCTCGCGAAGTACGTCCAGTAATTTCTTAAATCACATCACAGTACTAATGATTTAACATCCGTGAGGATAAAAATCCAAACAAGTGCAAGTTTAGAGACACTGCTTAATTACCTTTTTGTAAGATATCTTTTCTGTATGATTTGAAGCACTGTAGTCTCGGTGGAAAGGTATAGTTTCAGATATAATACTGGAACCACAGAAATATTTAAGAAATTACATATATACATAGGCATTAAAACGCCTCAAGTAAGTTATAAATATGGAAATATTTGTTTACCCTGCGTATCTGAGAAGCAGAATGTACAGATCTATGATATTGTTCTCCTGCCGATAAGTGTTTGCCTAGAGGAAAATGAAACAGAACTTTAACTTCAATAAAATTGGCTCACCAACTCAGAGTTAAGCAATGGTGTGTAAACATAGTCTTATTAATTGGTTGATTTGAAAGAGCACCATATACTAAGGCAGGTAATCTTGTAAACACTTGTAAAAAATGATAGAACTAAGGGGTATGCCTTTGTCTCTCTAGAAATTGTGCTAACAGCCATTTATTTGCATAGACAAAATCAGACTACACATGAATCTAACTATACAATTGAATTTGTATAAACTCGATAGAAGATTTACTTCCTTCTTTCATTTATGTCCAAGAATATCAAATTTCTTTATGTCACCCTTGTCTTGTTAATACTTGGTGGCTAACTAGTAGTGCAATATAGTTCTACTCCAATTCTTGAGCTTCTATGCAGGGGCAGATGCAGCTTTGGAGAACCAGATTTATCTGAACCCAGTACTTTTAAACAGAGCATAAATTTATTTGTTAAATTTCATTAAAATTACAATAAATAGTAGATATAAAAACATAACTTTGAGAATATAATGGGCTCAACAATAAAATCCTAAAGGTTGAAATCATAAAGCTTAAATTTTGGATCTGTCCTGCTTCTATGTCTAGAGTATACGTATTTTGATAAGATAAATTTGGAATAAAATGTAGCGACAATCCATTTTGTTAATTCTCCCACACATCCAGGGGCGTATGTAGTCAAGGCCCAGGGTGTTCACCCGAACACCCTCGGCAAAAAATTACAGTGTATATTTAGGGTCAATTTTCCGTGTTCATGTAGATATATTGACTTTTGAACACCCTGAACAAATGCAAAAATAGGTTCATTTATTTTTCCGAACACCCTGATTGAAAATCCTGGATCCGCCACTGCACACATCTACCATCTTCCCTTATCATTTCCCAAACAGAAGCTATTATAAGAACATGGAAATGAAACCAGAAGGCAACAAAATAGTTTCATGCATGCCTATATAATTTGATTCTGTGTTCAACATTCACATGCATAGGGAGGGTTGCAAGGGATAAGATACAAACTGCAAATTTACATATCAAAAGGAAAGGGGGGGTGGGGGGGGGGGGGGGGGGGGGGAAGGGATATACAATTAAACTGCAAATTTTCCCTTCAGGTAATAAGATCATCTCAATTTTCAACAATAGAAATGAAGACTCCAAGTAAACTCAAGTAGTATACAATTATACATAATTTGCTCGCAAGTACTCAGACATGACAGAGGATTCTGAATTAGAAATCCTACCATTGCATGACAATTACGGTCAATTCATTTAAGTAGTGTATATATAGTAGAAAGAAATTTTTTTTAATGCAGACATAACAAGAGTCGTGATGGGATGGATAAAATTCCTAGCAACATTAACAAGAGGTCTGGATTCGAGCTCTGGATATGCAAAAAAACGAAAGAGAGAGAATGATATTGGGACCTGTTTGAGAAGATTATCAGCAGTCTTATAGTAAAACTTGAGAGGAATACGATGATCAACTTCGATCTTTCTAGTTGCTTCTCTTATGTTGATCCCGCAACTCATTTCACCGATAAAAACTCCAAGTTTGAAGAGTGGTACGATCATATTCTTTCTCTTTTTTTTTTTCTTTTTTTTTTTCCATTTTTCTAAACATAATTTATATTACACGGCCATAGGTTTGAGGATACTTCGTATTTCTCTTTACACAGTCAACAAAGAGTGGTTCAGAGAGGTTTAGATGAATAGTCCTAAAATAATCCGTTGAAACTAATTTTTTTTTTCCAACTAGGGAAATAATGTACGAAGATTCTTGAAACCTGTGCCATCAACTGATTTTTACTAATGAAGGAGAATTAATTTGAGATGAGTTTATCATGAGATACAATCTCGGAATAACTAATCAAAATAATAACTTGTTCCCCGGCCAAACGAGAGTGTCTATCGTAGCGTCTTATACTAAGTAGGCGTTTGGCTATAGAAAACAAAACA
Organism: Lycium barbarum; assembly: GCF_019175385.1. Taxonomy (NCBI): domain Eukaryota; kingdom Viridiplantae; phylum Streptophyta; class Magnoliopsida; order Solanales; family Solanaceae; genus Lycium; species Lycium barbarum. The sequence continues at coordinate 8,912,207 of NC_083345.1, read as the reverse complement.
AAAAAAAAATCACTTTTTTTTTAATTTTAGAGTTGGAGTTGGAGTTATGTTTGACCATAGTTTTTAAAATTGTATTTTTTGTTAAATTGCAGCTGTTTTGGTTGTGAAAAAAGTGAAATTTTTTAAAAAATAAGTTTTTCTTATTTTTGAAATTCCAGAATACAACTTCAAGTTGTATTTGAAATTTTCATGGCCAAACGCGATTCCAAAAAAAAGTGAAAAAGATTTTCAGTATAAAGTGAATAATTCTTGTGGCCAAATGGGCTCTAATTCTTCTTACCCTTATTCATCATCATAAATCACCATTACACCACCTTTGCCCCTACCTCGACAGATCAATGTATCAAACAATGCTTACTTTGTATCCAACTATAAACTGAAACGTGATATAAGAAACAATGTTTTTTTTTTTTTTTTGAGAATGGTAATGTTATATAAGAAACAATATTATTTACGACATTTCTCCATAAATATGTTCCCCATGAGAAACATTTACCTTTACAAAGAGGAATCTTACCCCCCCCCCCCCCCCGCCCCCCCGCCCCCAAAAAAAATAAAAAGCCCGTAGTTGGATGCAACACAAATTTTAAAAAATGGAGTACATAACCGGACAATTTATACTGAACTGAAGTAAAATAAACATCACCAGGATACTAGTAACGCAATAACCAAGTTGAAGCTGCACATAAAGGTCCCAATAAAAATAAAAAATTATTCACAGATTTTATCAATATATCTGTAATCCCAGCAACAGTTTCACTTCTCTGCACAAGAAATTTACATTCTTCTCCGGGAAGAAAAACCATGAAGACAACCGTAGCATTTTGCTTCCTTTAGAAAATCTTAAACACAACCAGGCATATATATATATATATGTATACAAACTCGAAATTTCCAATAATGCAAAACTTCTGCGTATGCCTGCAAAATGAAAAAGAATATAGATGGTCAGCTGCTAGTAAGAAATCTTGTAATATGATTCTACCACATTCTCATATGCACAACAATCATATTCATAGCCATCAAGTCTTTCAATCAGTGCATTAGTTTAATTTAATTCATATTCAAAGGGCCTCACTCGAGAATAATCAAAAATTGAAAATGCTGGGTTCAGAACGTCGTGAGACAGTTCGGTCCATATCCGGTGTGGGCGTTAGCATTGAAAGGACCTTTCCCTAGTACGAGAGGACCGGGAAGGACGCTGCACCTCTGGTGTACCACAAAAATGGAGACGAACCAGGATAACGTCCGATCTTGTTTCTGGATTGAGTAGAAAGCTAACGAGATGATTCTGGTTAAACCGGGCATTCCTCAGAGCAAGGAAAGATTTTTCCAAAATAGAATCACAGCAAAATCAGAACATCTGGTAGCACTTGACATAGCTAAAAACCTATATTCTCGAGACAGTCAACAGGCAACAAGGATGTAACTGCAGGTGCTAAGCAAGGGGGATGTTCTAAGAGAACAAATAAAAGTTGAACAGAATAGTGGAAACACCTATCAGTTCCAAAATTGGTCATAATTCCTGAGTTGCTTTTGATTATGACAGCAAGAACTTCTATAATGTACTGTGTACAACTGTAGATCTAAAAACATTTTTTTCCCCAAAAGCAAGCACATTTTCCTCCCTTTTCTTGAATGTTATACACTAACAGCAGAACCCAAGATCTACTTAAACAAGAGCCAATTAATCAAAAGTTGGGATACCCCAAAACTTGGTCTTATTTACTTTGCTATTATATCTAGTGAAACAAAAGCAAATAAGAGGACATGAGGTTCCCGAAATGCTTACATTTAATGCTTCAATCATTTGCGGTTCAACTGTTAAACAGCATATAGCCTTATCACCTGATCTATCTTGGCACGACAGACAGGGCAGCCCCACTTCTTTCCCTTAATTTCATTCAAACAAGACATGCATCCAGCCATGTGGCCACAAGGGATGCAAGCTCCTTCCACTGGAGCATCTAAGTATATTATACAAGATGAAGAAGTGCCTTCAGGATTATCGCTTTCGTGTGCTCCGGAGTTCTGAACAGTCGGAGAAGACACGTCAACTGGGCTGGCATCGATCGATGGATAATGAATTGGCCCATTGTCTATTACGTCATCCGTAAGAGGAGGAGCTGTTGGGGCAGATGCAGTAACCGGATTCTCCGGCATTGCTTGGACAACAGTAGACGTATCACTCGAAGCCTGGACTTGCTCCACTTGAGTGCCACTTGAACTGGCTTCCTCAACTTGACAGCCAGTACTGCTAGCTTTTTGGGAAGAAGCCCCTGTAAAGGAGCTATCACTATGACTGGCTGATCCAGGGTGATTCTCATGAAAAGTTGGTCTTTGTTGTGTAGCGGACTGAAGAGAGGCACTAATCGCCATTGCCAATTCCACATCCTCTGTGGTTGATGGAGCAGTTGGAGGGACCACAGGGGTTTGAGATCTGAAAGGAAATGCTGGATGCATGACCTGAAAATGTGATACAGCAGCTAAGTTTTTTAACTACACATTGACTAAAATAAAAGCACAGTTCTATGTGTTCACTGAATATAATAAATTAGTAATCAGTTGGCAAGCAACAACTAGGTCTAGACATGACTGCAAATTAGCTCTGAAGAGAAAGGAATTCCCTTGCATGCATTGCAGAAAGACTGCAATTGCTGCTTTTCGCTCTCCTGGACTGCTGTAAGTTTAATCCTTGCTTCTGCAATCAATATTTTGGAAGTGGGGAAAGTGATTCAGTAATAAAGTTGCATAATTTAAATAATGAGTTCTTTGGCTTAAACAACGGAATCATGCGATGGACAGATAATTATTCGGTGTCCTGGGACCCCCAAAGATAAAATTCATTTCTACAACATGGAACAATCATTTCAAATCTTTAAACTAGCAGATGGAGTTTCTGAGAGTGTTTAACCAATTATTTTTTTTATGATTGGGGTAGGTCAATTTTCATCTTTGAATAAGACACTTCAGTCTTTCAATAAGAAGACACTCCTATGCCATCTCAATATATTTATATACCATGATGGAATCATGATCCTGAGTAGTGTCTTATTGAAGGACTGAAGCAGTCCTTCATGATACCATCACGGTATTTGTATGTAAGATGATGATATCATAGAGGTTTTTTATATACCATGATGGTATCATGAAGGACTGTTTCAATCCTTCTCTTAGTCCTCCATGATACCATCGTGATATATAAATATACTGCGATGGTATCACAGAGAGGAAGGGGTTTGGCTGAGGGGTATACCGGGTGAATACTTTCAACTGGTGGGGATAGAAGCGAAAATAGTTTGAGAGAGGGTACGGGCGGGTAAATATTTTGTATTTTGGAGGCAACTAGTGATCTTTTCCCTTCTTATTAGTCGGTCCCAAAAAAAAAATGACGCATTTTATATTTAGTAACAATTTATCTTTGAAGTATTTATTTTACCCTTAAGAAAATGATTTCTAACCACATAAATTTTTTTGGCTTGTTTTAAACCACAAAATTTAATAATCTTCTCCTTTCTTAAATTTCGTGCCCAATTAAATACCCTCATGTTTGGGAGATATTTAATTAAAGTTTGAAATAACAACTTTGTAAGGTAGAAAAAATAAAATATTTTTAACTAAACACACAACATAATTCCAGCACATTTATATTTATAAAGTTTCAAACTTCAAAAAAGAATTGAAAACTAAAATAGGCATCAAAAGTGAAGAATGAGTAGAAGCCCAAAATTATTAGCCCACTGAATAGTTTTTTTTTTTTTTTTTGGGTAAAAGGACACAAATGACCATTCGGGTGAAACTATTGACACCTGGTGGCCCAAAAATTTTAAAAGTCATTTTTTAGTCTTTTCAAAATAATTTCATTTTCTAGTCATTTTTCAACTAATTCCAACATATGAACATAAACTGTATAGTTGTTGTATATATGTATAGAAAATGTATCATTGTTGTCGAGAATATGTATTACTACTATATATGTATATAAAAAAAATATTATATGTATAGAAGTTGTATCATTATCGTATAAATATGTATCCCTGCAGCATATGAATAAAAAATACATCATTGTTTTATAACTTGTGTATAAGAAATGTATAAGCAACGTATAATTAGAAAATTTATCATTGGTGTATAATATATGTTCAATAAATGTATACCTATTAATTATACACATCTTACACATGTTTTGGGATATTCTTGAAGGCTCAATTAACATATACTTGCTAATAATACACATATTATACATGTTTTGGGATATTTTTTGAAGGCTCAATTTGAATTTTTTTGTCGAACTTTAGCGGAGACTTTTGATTTTTATGGCAACTACAAGTCGCCGCAAATAGTCTTGTTCTTCTTGGAGTGACCCTTTTAGTGACGACGTTTCGATCTTTTGTGGCGACTATAAGTCTTTTTTTTTTTTTTTGGGTTGTGAATGAGCTGCTGGGCTAGCCCTCGGCAATACTTTGGGCCGAAAGCCCAACGTGGGTATTATGCCCAAATGTGGGCCAAACAAATTTCGGATGGCCACTGTGTGTCTTTGTTTTTTTCTCAATGAATTTATACTTTTATCGTGGTTAGGTTAATCTGAATTCGTGTAGAAAAGTCTTACTTGAGAGAAAACAGTCCCTATCGAACAAGACTTAATTTCATATGGATGGAACTCGAATTTTCTAGTTGAGCATTAAGCATCACTTACTATCCCACCACAATATTTGGTGGTAAAATAAATAAATAAAATTGATGTCAAAGCAGATAATATTGATGCACATGGGCATTTTACATAAATAACAAACATTTGGGGTTTAATCAAGCTGCATAGCTAATGTTTCAATATTTACGTTCTGTAGCAAATCATCCTAGCTCCCACATGTGTATTCAATTTTCTTTTTTTAGTTGTATTTATGAATACAATAATTTTTTTTCCACTGCATTCATAATATAACTATCTGTATTCATAAATTATCTTGTTGTATTCATGAATACAACGAGTAAAAACTGAATACATATACACCAATAATTACACAAATACATCATATTTTTCGGTATGTATACAACAGATACAGACGAAAAATACAGTATAAAACATTCATACACCAAAAAATTAACAAATATGCCATATTTTCCAGTATGTATACAACAAATACATGCGAAAAATATTGTATACAACATAGATACACTAAAAAATTAATAAAAACGCCATAGTTTTTGGTATGTATACAACAAATACAAACGAAAAAAATTGTATACACGGTAAATATACAACAAATACAGCGAAAATCTAGACTTTTTCCAGATTTGATCGGAAAATATTTTCCAGATCTATGCCGACGAGGGCACGCCGGAAAAGAACCTCCAATCTCCACTTCCGCTCCATTGCACAAAAGCTATATTGGGAATGTGGGAATAACAGATTTTTGGAGCAAAATAGAGCATCTGCTACCTATACTTTCAACTAAAAGGGCTGCCTTCGTTGGCAATTTGTTCGTGTAGCATTAGTTCTTGAGAGGGTGGCTTGAGTTTATGCAAACGCAAGGGGACAAGTTGGGGTTTTTATTTCAAGCTGAGGTTTTTGAGGCCTATTTGGGGTCTTCTAAAAATCTGAACTTTGATAGTTACCTGTTCGAAGTATGAGATGGCCGGAGCTCTAGCGGCGGCGGTGGCCGGCGACGGAGCAGTGGGGAGAAGAGGGGGGAGAGAGATGGGAGGGATGGGTTGGGAGTGAACAGTGTGATGAGTATTCTATTTTGTGTGTGTATATATATATATATAGTTACTAAATGTTATTAATACACAAATGTTTGCTATGAGAAGTAATTAAGTTAAACTATAGCTACTAAATGTTAATACCAACTATATGTTTGTTATGTCATGTAGTTATTCCAAATTTATTCTAATTGCATTACAATTTTATCATTTGTCACTAATTATTACTCCTCCATCCCAAATTATATAATACTCTTTTTCATTTAGTCAATCCAAAACAAATGACATATTTTTATATTTAGTAACAATTTAACGTTAGAACTTTTCATTTTATCCTTAATGAGATAATTATATATAGTCACATAAAAATGTATGACTTATTTTAAATCATAAGTTTCAAAAGTCTTCTTTTTATTTTTAAATTTTGGTGCGAGTCAAACACGTTCACATAAATTGTGAAGAAGAGAATATAATTTGTTTTCGGAATGGTTTACACAGTATTTCAACTTTGAAATGGTATAACGCATACTCTCCCATTTCAACTTGTTCAAAGCTTTACCACACGTGTTATATCAACCGATGCAGTGTCTCTTTATTGCCTATTTTCTATTGGTTAAATTGATTTAGATTCGTTGCCTGGTGTTCAATGTGTTGAGATCGAAATATATGGCGTTATGCGGAAGCTAATAATTGCAAATCTTCAGCGACGATAAATCAGACGACAAAAAAAAACTATAAAAGACTTTATTATATGACATGAGTTTGGTCAATTGTCCTACACATGATAATACTAATATAAAAAAATATTCTAAAACTATTGAGAAATAAATCTCCCCTTAAGCAAAACTCTCTAAATGATTGTAGATGCTATTGTGTGTTCTCTAGTTGTGAGAAGAAGGTCTTCAATTTATAGATGTCCAAAACTTTTCCGCTAAGAAAAGAGTTACTCAAATATGAAAGATCTATATTTTCCTTTAGGAAAAAGTAAAGCAATTACGGTTGTACTTTGACTTTCCTTCAAACGAAAAGTAAAACTCAAATATGGTAAGAAAATCTGGGCAAAACCCTAACACAATGCTCATTTAAGAGAAAAGTCTATCTGTATAATTGAACTTAGATACAAAGAATGCCACTTTTAGACGAAAAGTTTTACTATGTGTGAGGTATGCCATGTCATATTTGTGTGAGGGTGTTTATTAATTGACAAGTGCACAGTAGATCCTACATTTTTACTCTTTTTACTAGTGACCTTTCATTTTCTCTTCACATGCCATGCTACCACCTTGGAAAATTTATTGTGCTTCCTTTTTTTTTTTTTTTTTAGTATATATTCAATTCAAAGTTGCTACATTTTACATCCGAGAAATTCAAATTTTAAGTGTCATCAAAGTAGACCCTGAATAGGGTTGTGCAAAAATCGGTTTAACCGTTAAAATTGAAGGAAAAAAATATTATTGATTTACCGATATAGAGTTATTGAGTTAATGATTTTTATACGATTTTGTAATTTTTTTTATTGGACTACCAGTTCGATTATGATTTTTACATTTTTATTAACGGATAATCAGTAACCCAATAAGAATATAAGGTCTTATTAAAATTATATTTTTAAGTATATTTCAGTGATATATCTTTGTGAAGATGCAGGAGGCCAAACCAGTTATGTTTGAAAACTTTGTTGGTCCAGTTTATCGGTTAACCGATTTTTGCACAGCTCTAGATTCAGGGTCTACTTGTGTAAAGCACCAACAACTCCATGCTATGTGATTTTTAATTCAAAAAAAAAACCTTTTCGAAGTATCCTAAATTTCATCTTTAGTTATCAGTTTTTTAATTTAAAACTTTTTTTTAAGGCCAAATGATTGATCTGTGTATAATAGAATTGATTTTTGAATTAATGAAAAACAGAAAATGAGAAGAGAGGAAAAAAGTTTAAAAATTAATGAAAAACAGAAAATGAGAAAAAAGAGGAAAAGAGGAGAGAGAAATTGAAGAGGACGAAACAGAAGGATGATGAGAGGATAAAGTGGTGGGCCCTCCGTTATAATTCAATTAAATAGTCTCTCACACACTATGTCATACATATGCCTCTCCCATGATAAAATTTTTCCTTTTAGACATGTTGAAAAAGAGGAAGCTGAATTGGGTCTCTTTTTTTTGTTTATTATTTTTTTAAAATTATAGGAACACAACAACGTGGGTAAGTGTTCATTCTACTTTCAGGTTATCCAAAGAGTATTTACAAGTAAGCCTCTTTAAAAATATGGAGTTTGATATTTTAAAAATAAGATATTTATCTGTTATAATAGGTAAAGTTGATCTGATGGTGTAAAAATATTAAATATGAAATTTAAAATTTTAAAAACAAGATATATTGCCTGCTACAATAGATAAAAATGACCCGATACCGATAGTATAATATTATTCACACTAACAGTATATATTACTTAAACTCTATTTACATATGCAAATATCTTAGCTTCATTTTGACAAACAACATATGGAAATAAAAGTAGCTACTCTTTATTTCCAACAAGACATATAGACCACACCACTTGAACAGGAGCATCTGATCAGATTAATTTCATAAGTCGAAGAAGCACGACCAGAAGAAGAAGCCCTAAGCATATTACATAAAATGAATTATCATTTCCACGCTGGTAGTCAATATGGCCCTGAACAACAATGTGAGAAATGAAAATTAAAACATCTTCATAAAAAAAGTTTGAGAAGCTTACAAATGAAAGGTGAACATCATATATATGTACCTCAATTGCCCGAACAACATCGATGTAACCTTGATTTCTAGCAACATCTAGGGGTGTTTGGCCATCATCATTCCTTCTAAATGCATTTGCTTAATTAATTAAGATTTAACACATGCAAAAAGAAGGAAGAAAGTGCATGTGTCAATATTGGAAGACTACTGCAAAGTTAGAGTCGGATGCCAAATCTTATTCATGTCTAAATAAGATTTATACTTGAAATTAGATAAAAATATGTTTTTCAATTTCTAACTAAAGTAAATTTTGTATACTAAATAAGAGTATTCCTACCTAATATGTAATATGGCAAATCGTGGATATTATTAAGAAATTTATGAGATTTTCTTTTCCTTCAGTCAAAGGTTTGATAACATTAAATGAATTGTATGTACCATAGCTTCAGTGGAGATATACCTCTACGTGCTAGAAGTAACTCAACTGTCGGCACAAAATCTCTTCTTGCAGCATGATGTAGAGGAGTACCCCCACCTCTTCCTAAACAATTAAGCACATAGAGGTGTTAAAGAAATGATCAAACAGAAACCCATAATATGATGTAGCAGATCATTGTGTTAGAAATATAGTGAACTTAATTGTATGGATGTTTAAGAAGTGTCTAGGTTCATATATGCTCCTAGTTATATAGTACTTTATTTTAGGCGCATGATCTTTTATATAATTTTAAATGACTTTTATGTTATGAAAACATAACTAAGTTGATAGTCGATGTAAAAGTATTTATAGGTTTAGGTCTAGGAAGACAACTTATTGTCACCTATATGAACTCCCCTTGTAATATAGTGTTGTTTTGTAAGAATGGAGTCTTTCGTAATATTAATTCCTGTTGTGCTTTTAAGTTTGTCTCCCTCTCTCATCCTTTTTAATTGGTCTGTATGATATTTTGAGGAATTCACCTTATATTCCAACATCCCGATTATATCCATGAAAAGTTAAATTTCTATACTGATAATGTAATAGTTTCACTTTCAAATAATCTAAAAGATAACTATATGTAACATTATCTGGACGGTAATGGTTGACGTTAGCACCCAACTGTATCAAAATTTCCACTGAAATCAACACATTACACTTTACAAAAACAAATTCCTGCAATACTAACTTAATAGTCAAAATTTACATGCGTTTATAGGCACAAATGACAAACATAAATGCGTCCATGCGGGCGCACACAGAAATATAATCAATCAAATAAACCACGCTTTAGCTAGTATAAACTCTTAATTACACTTTACTAATTATTAAGTCTTGAAGTGTGTGACCATCTATATCTAAATGCTTAAGTCGTAGAAAGAGCATAATTTTATATACTCTAATCCTACTTAATTATATTATTATGTTTTAACACTAGTTTCCTTGTAGTAGTGTCCTCCACTTCACTTCCACTTAAAATGTAAAATTCCAAAGTTAGAAAAATGAAAAGCAATTCATACAAATAAAATAAGATAAATCTATATAGAGCTCATGCGTATATTTAAAAAAGGAAGGAGATATCATAGGTTCCAGGATTTGAAGTTTATGAGTTCGGGAGTCTAGCCTTTTGACTTAATTGGTTTTAAATTAATAATTTATAGATATGACATAAATTTTTTAAGACAAAATATAAGATTTTGACAGAAGCTACAAGATTCAGTTGAATATGTACCTTTAATGATGCATCCGCCCTGAAGGAGGGATGATATAGGACTTCAAAATTGGGGATAGCTTGAAGCGAATTCAAAAGATCAACTGGACAGATATTTTAGTGTGTGTTACATACTATAGATGGATTATCACAACAGGAGGTTGAAAAGCAAAATGAGTGAATGATAACAAGACCAAAATGATTAGTGGTTGAGATTATATATGTAATCTGCAATTTTGAGAAGAATAATTTTGAATAATAATACCTCAAGGCCAGCGCCTTGTTGGTGGAGGGTTATGATGGCATTGACGTTTCCAACTCTTGCTTGTTCATACAAACGCTCCTCTAAGCGATTCTGCCTCCTCATTTGATAAACTTTGACAAGAAAATCGAAATACTTGCCTTAATTTTTATAACGAGAAAAATTAAATGATTTGCTCGAAGAAATAATAATTGAAGTAAGAGATGAATATAGACGTGCTAACTGCATATATTCTTATAATACTAATCAATAGCATAAGTTTGATCTTTAGTAAACAATCTTGTACTAGTCACAAAAAGAAAAATATATAAATAACTCGTGACTAGTTTTAAGCTATTGATAATGAGCGGACGAAAACATCAAACCGTTCTCATTAGGTTTCTTATTTTTAATATGAGTAGGTGCGTATGCTTTGCAGTAGGGGTGTACATGAACCGGGTTGGTTCGGATTTTTTAAACACCAAACCAAACCAATTGCGTCGGGTTTTAAAATTTATACACCAAACCAAACCAATAAAATTCGGGTTTTTTAACCTCGGGTTGTTCGGTTTTCTCGGATTTTTCGGGTTTTTTTTCGGAATAGTCTTGATACAAAACATTTAACTTTTACTTTAAATATTTCTTTAGTCCTAGTAAGATACAATTATATAATTAAGGTGTTTCTTAAGAAAATAACACAAAATGTGAGAAGAGTGATGATATTGTATTAAAATATTCAACAAAAGCTAATATAATCGGTTAAAATAAATATTGCTAATTAACAAGCCATAAAAGAAAATGACCATAATCTAAAAATACTAAGTCATGCTAAAATAAGTATTAATTATATGACAAAGAAAAAAAACTTAAGTTATGTATTTTTAGTCTCTAAATCAATTATGCAAAACTAAAGAATAGATATCCAACATTATTGTCATTTCTAGTGGTAAATTGAATTTATTTTGTTAGGATTAGTGTTGAGTTGGTTTTGGTTTGGACTTTATTTGAGTTACTAACATCCATAGGATATAAAACTTATTGACATTCAAAATTGTAAGTTCAAGCTTGAATAGTATGATAATAGATAAAAAAATATGAATTTTTTTTTAAAAAAATTATAAATTACTTTACAAATAAATATTTTTATGTATAAAATATTTTAAAAATTGAATCATGTAATGTCGGGTTGGTTTGGTTCGATTTGACTTTTTTTAGTTAAAACCAAACCAAACCAATTATGGTCGGGTTTTTTTTCCAACACCAAACCAAGTCAAACCAAACCACTAGTCGGGTTTTTTTCTCGGTTTGACTCGGTTTATCGGTTTGGTGCGGTTTGTCGGTTTACTTTGTACACCCCTACTTTGTAGGGTCAAAGAAAAGGTTTTTGACTTTTAAGAGTTTACTTTTTATAAGTACATGAAGTAATACGTTTGCACTTTCCAGTGGCTAGTTGTGTTCTTCTGGTCACTCTTTCTAATAACTATAAATAAATTAACTAACGGAAACAGTACTAATTAATTAAAAATCTATTAAATTAAAAGAAAATTTAAACTATAAACATACTTCTCAACTGTAATGTAAAATCTGCCTATAGAACTAAAGAAAAATTAAACTATAAACATACTTCTCAACTGTAATATAAAATCTGCCTATAGAACTAAAGCACATTTGCTCAAGAAAAATATCACTGAAGCTGACATGAAGAATACATTTCTGCCACAGTAAGTTGCCAACTTGGCTCAGAAACTTAAACAATCTTTATTTACAAATGACATCAAGCTGCAGCAAAACCCAACAATAGCAAGAAAAAAGTGCTGGGATAGAAATTCAGATGTTGAAACTTGAATCTATGAGGCACAGCTTGGACATTAACTTAATATAAATAGCCACTTTTGGGACATAACAAAATAGAAGGAAGCTGAGGGGCAATCAGAATTTGGACACTGATATTTGTTTTGCTTTATAATTTGCAGAACACAGCAAAGTATAGCACAAATAAGTGGTCATTCTAAACACATTTTTTTTTCCCCACCCATTTAGGAGGATTTATAGTGTTTCCACACTTCCCCTCCAGTGTGACTCGAACCCAGAACCTACCGGTCGTGCGTGGAGGTGCTTAACCACTGAGCCATCCCTCACTTGTCATTCTAAACACATTTACTTCAACATATATCCTTCTTCATTTGTTAAACAGCATATAAACGTAAAACAAGCTCGATTTTAGTGCGACAGACAGGGCATCCCCAGCTTTTGGCTTTAATCTCGTTCAAACAAGACATGCACCCAGCCATATGTCCACATGGTACACAAGCCCCCTCTATTGGGGCTTCATAGCATATAATACAGGATGAAGCAGCATTAGAACTTCCTTCGTCTTGTCTTTTCGATAAGTTCTCCGTTGTTGAAGAAGATGAATCCACAAAACTAGACTCAGCTGAACCAGATTGCAATGGGGCATCATCATCTATGATCAAATTTTCAATTGGTGGTGCTGAAGGTACAACTTCAGGGTTAGCAGGGCGCGGAATAGTTAGTGTCAGTCTTGAATGCCTTGTCTGTAAACAATTATGCAGAAACAAGAAACAATTGGTAGTCAATGAGCAATTTTTGTGCATAAATGATATGTCTGAATTGATACAATCCGAAGTTGCTCGAACTCTTTGAAAAATATCGCTGGGAATGTATCTGACCCTCCAAAAGCTACGCATTTCAAAGAATCCGACATGGGTGCAACAACATTTTTGGAGGGACCGACAACATAGCATAAATTATATGTTTTGGTGGATAAAATCTATGCTGCTCGAACTCTTCATAAATACGGACATGTGTGTCTTGGAACATCCAAAAGCTATGTATTTTTTAAGGATCCAAGACAGGGTGCAGCAGTATTTTTGGAGGGTTAACATATCATAAATTATAGAATGATTTAGTGGATACATCCTATGTTGCTTGAACTCTTCAGCCAAGTGCGTGTGTCGAATCATCCAAAAGTTATGTACTTCCAAAGGATTCGATATGAGTGTAACAACATTCGTGGAGGGTCCGAGCAACATAACATAAATCATACTATGTTTTAGTGGATACATCCTATGGTGCTCGAACTCTTCAAAAACATCGCTGGGAGTGTGTCGGATCCTCCAAATGTTGTGCATTTTTTGAGGATCCAACACAGGTGCGACAACATTTTTGGAGAGTCCGAGCAACATAGGATACATCTGACATGGATGAAAATATAAACAACACGTTTCAAGAAGAAAATTTCACAATGCATTACCTGCTTATTGTCTGGCCATAAGGAAGCCATTCTACTATGAGGCGACTGTCTAGACGATGATGCATTGTTTAACCGAATCTGTTCCTTCAGTGCATGTTCTCTGTTCACTTTATTAATTTCTCGTTCAACTTGTGGTCTTAAACATTCCAGCTCACGAAGTACGTCCAGTAATTTCTTAAATCACATCACAGTACTAATGATTTAACATCCGTGAGGATAAAAATCCAAACAAGTGCAAGTTTAGAGACACTGCTTAATTACCTTTTTGTAAGATATCTTTTCTGTATGATTTGAAGCACTGTAGTCTCGGTGGAAAGGTATAGTTTCAGCTATAATACTGGAACCACAGAAATATTTAAGAAATTATATATATACATAGGCATTAAAACGCCTCAAGTAAGTTATAAATATGGAAATATTTGTTTACCCTGCGTATCTGAGAAGCAGAATGTACAGATCTATGATATTGTTCTCCTGCCGATAAATGTTTGCCTAGAGGAAAATGAAACAGAACTTTAACTTCAATAAAATTGGCTCACCAACTCAGAGTTAAGCAATGGTTTGTAAACATAGTCTTATTAAGTGGTTGATTTGAAAGAGCACCATATACTAAGGCAGGTAATCTTGTAAACACTTGTAAAAAATGATAGAACTAAGGAGTATGCCTTTGTCTCTCTAGAAATTGTGCTAACAGCCATTTATTTGCATAGACAAAATCAGACTACACATGAATCTAACTATACAATTGAATTTGTATAAACTCGATAGAAGATTTACTTCCTTCTTTCATTTATGTCCAAGAAATATCAAATTTCTTTATGTCACCCTTGTCTTGTTAATACTTGGTGGCTAACTAGTAGTGCAATATAGTTCTACTCCAATTCTTGAGCTTCTATGCAGGGGCAGATGCAGCTTTGGAGAACCAGATTTATCTGAACTCAGTACTTTTAAACAGAGCATAAATTTATTTGTTAAATTTCATTAAAATTACAATAAATAGTAGATATAAAAACATAACTCTGAGAATATAATGGGCTCAACAATAAAATCCTAAAGGTTGAAATCATAAAGCTTAAATTTTGGATCTGTCCTGCTTCTATGTCTAGAGTATACGTATTTTGATAAGATAAATTTGGAAGAAATGTCGCGACAATCCATTTTGTTAATTCTCCCACACATCTACCATCTTCCCTTATCATTTCCCAAACAGAAGCTATTATAAGAACATGGAAATGAAACCAGAAGGCAACAAAATAGTTTCATGCATGCCTATATAATTTGATTCTGTGTTCAACATTCACATGCATAGGGAGGGTTGCAAGGGATAAGATACAAACTGCAAATTTACATATCAAAAGGAAAGGGGGGGTGGGGGGGGGGGGGGGGGGGGGGGAAGGGAAATGATACAAATATACAATTAAACTGGAAATTTTCCCTTCAGGTAATAAGATCATCTCAATTTTCAACAATAGAAATGAAGACTCCAAGTAAACTCAAGTAGTATACAATTATATATAATTTGCTCGCAAGTACTCAGACATGACAGAGGATTCTGAATTAGAAATCCTACCATTGCATGACAATTACGGTCAATTCATTTAAGTACTGTATATATAGTAGAAAGAAAAAAATATTAATGCAGACATGACAAGAGTCGTGATGGGATGGATAAAATTCCTAGCAACATTAACGAGAAGTCTCAGATTCGAGCTCTGAATATGCAAAAAAACGAAAGAGAGAGAATGATATTGGGACCTGTTTGAGAAGATTATCAGCAGTCTTATAGTAAAACTTGAGAGGAATACGATGATCAACTTCGATCTTTCTAGTTGCTTCTCTTATGTTGATCCCCCAACTCATTTCACCGATAAAAACTCTAAGTTTGAAGTTCCGGTGAGTTGACTTTGTGAGTTTCTCAACTCCTAAGAATGGAATTAAATGTAACTAGTCTTTTGACTTTTGGCGGCGTAAAAGAGTGACACAATCATATCCTTTCTCTTCTTTTTTTTTTTCTGTTTTTTTTCCATTTTTCTAAACATAATTTATATTACACGGCCATAGGTTTGAGGATGCTTCGTATTTCTCTTTACACAGTCAACAAAGAGTGGTTGAGAGAGGTTTAGATGAACTAGTGAAATAATGTACGAAGATTCTTGAAACCTGTGCCATCAACTGATTTTTACTAAGGAAAGAGAATTAATTTGAGATGAGTTTATCACATAAGATACAATCTCGGAATAACTAATTAAAATAATAACTTGTTCCCCTGCCAAACGAGAGCGTCTATCGTAGCGTCTTATACTAAGTAGGCGTTTGGCTATAGAAAACAAAAAAAAAAATCACTTTTTTTGGAATTTTCGAGTTGGAGTGTTGTGTTTGGCCATAATTTTTAAAATTGTATTTTTTGTTAAAATGCAGTTATTTTGGTTTGAAAAAAAGTGAAATTTTTTAAAAAACAAATTTTTCTTATTTTTGAAATTTCAAAATACAACTTCAAGTTGTATTTGAAATTATCATGGTCAAACGCGATTCCAGAAAAAGGTGAAAAAGATTTCCGAAATAAAGTGAATAATTCTTGTGGCCAAACGGGCTCTAATTCTTCTTACCCTTATTCATCATCATAAATCACCATTACACCACCTTTGCCCCTACCTCAACAGATCAACGTATCAAACAATGCTTCTTTGTATCCAACTATAAACTGAAACGTGATATAAGAAACAATGTTTTTTTTTTTTTTGAGAATGGTAATGTTATATAAGAAACAATATTATTTACGACATTTCTCCATAAATATATTCCCCATGAGAAACATTTACCTTTACAAAGAGGAATCTTAACCCCCACCCCCAAAAAAAAAAAAAACACCGTAGTTGGATGCAACACAAATTTAAAAAAATGGAGTACATAACCAGACAATTTATACTGAACTGAAGTAAAATAAACATCCCCAGGATACTAGTAACGCAATAGCCAAGTTGAAGCTGCACATAAAGGTCCCAATAAAAATAAAAAATTATTCACAGATTTTATCAATATATCTGTAATCCCAGCAACAGTTTCACTTCTCTGCACAAGAAATTTACATTCTTCTCCGGGAAGAAAAACCATGAAGACAACCGTAGCACTTTTGCTTCCTTTAGAAAATCTTAAACACAACTAGGCATATATATATATATGTATGTATACAAACTCGAAATTTCCAATAATGCAAAACTTCTGCGTATGCCTGCAAAATGAAAAAGAATATAGATGGTCAGCTGCTAGTAAGAAATCTTGTAATATGATTCTACCACATTCTCATATGCACAACAATCATATTCATAGCCATCAAGTCTTTCAATCAGTGCATTAGTTTAATTTAATTCATATTCAAAGGGCCTCACTCGAGAATAATCAAAAATTGAAAATGCTGGGTTCAGAACGTCGTGAGACAGTTCGGTCCATATCCGGTGTGGGCGTTAGAGCATTGAGAGGACCTTTCCCTAGTACGAGAGCACCGGGAAGGACGCAGCACCTCTGGTGTACCACAAAAATGGAGACGAACCAGTATAACGTCCGATCTTGTTTCTGGATTGAGTAGAAAGCTAACGAGATGATTCTGGTTAAACCGGGCATTCCTCAGAGCAAGGAAAGATTTTTCCAAAATAGAATCACAGCAAAATCATAACATCTGGTAGCACTTGACATAGCTAAAAACCTATATTCTCGAGACAGTCAACAGGCAACAAGGATGTAACTGCAGGTGCTAAGCAAGGGGGATGTTCTAAGAGAACAAATAAAAGTTGAACAGAATAGTGGAAACACCTGTCAGTTCCAAAATTGGTCATAATTCCTGAGATGCTTTTGATTTTGACAGCAAGAACTTCTATAATGTACTGTGTACAACTGTAGATCTAAAAACATTTTTTTTCCCCAAAAGCAAGCACAGCACATTTTCCTCCCTTTTCTTAAATGTTATACACTAACAACAGAACCCAAGATCTACTTAAACAAGAACCAATTAATCAAAAGTTGGGATACCCCAAAACTTGGTCTAATTTACTTTGCTATTATATCTAGTGAAACAAAAGCAAATAAGAGGACATGAGGTTCCCGAAATGCTTACATTTAATGCTTCAATCATTTGCGGTTCAACTGTTAAACAGCATATAACCTTATCACCTGATCTATCTTGGCACGACAGACAGGGCAGCCCCACTTCTTTCCCTTAATTTCATTCAAACAAGACATGCATCCAGCCATGTGGCCACAAGGGATGCAAGCTCCTTCCACTGGAGCATCTAAGCATATTATACAAGATGAAGAAGCGCCATCAGGATTATCGCTTTCGTGTGCTCCGGAGTTCTGAACAGTCGGAGAAGACACGTCAACTGGGCTGGCGTCAATTGATGGATAATGAATTGGCCCATTGTCTATTACGTCATCCATAAGAGGAGGAGCTGTTGGGCCAGATGCAGTAACCAGATTCTCCGGCATTGCTTGGACAACAGTAGACGTATCACTCGAAGCCTGGACTTGCTCCACTTGAGTGCCACTTGAACTGGCTTCCTCAACTTGACAGCCAGTACTGCTAGCTTTTTGGGAAGAAGCCCCTGTAAAGGAGCTATCACTATGACTGGCTGATCCAGGGTGATTCTCATGAAAAGTTGGTCTTTGTTGTGAAGGGGACTGAAGAGAGGCACTAATCGCCATTGCTAATTCCACATCCTCTGTGGTTGATGGAGCAGTTGGAGGGACCACAGGGATTTGAGATCTGAAAGGAAATGCTGGATGCATGACCTGAAAATGTGATACAGCAGCTAAGTTTTTTAACTAGACATTGACTAAAATAAAAGCACAGTTCTATGTGTTCACTGAATATAATAAATTAGTAATCAGTTGGCAAGCAACAACTAGGTCTAGACATGACTGCAAATTAGCTCTGAAGAGAAAGGATGTATGATATATATATATATATATACCTGAGGAATTCCCTTGCATGCATTGCAGAAAGACTGCAATTGCTCCTTTTCGCTCTCCTGGAGTGCTGTAAGTTTAATCCTTGCTTCTGCAATCAATATTTTGGAAGTGAGAAAGTGATTCAGTAATAAAGTTGCATAATTTAAATAATGAGTTCTTTGGCTTAAACAACGGAATCATGCGATGGACAGATAATTATTCAGTGTCCTGGGACCCCCAAAGATAAAATTCATTTCTACAACATGGAACAATCATTTCAAATATTTAAACTAGCAGATAGAGTTTCTGAGAGTGTTTAACCAATTATTTCTCTTATGATTGGGATAGGTCAATTTTCATCTTTGAAATATACATCTAAACCCATTCATTCGTTAAGTTGCTAAAGTTGAGCACATTTGGCCCAACTGACCCTTAAAATTAACAAGTCATGATGAAACCACGTGCCACTCATGTGCCACCGTAAAAGAGGTGGAATTGGGGAAGACGGCTCAGGATGGCCTTTTATCTAAACCATGCTCTTGTGACTGGCAAATGGTTTCACCATTAGTTCTTTGGTCCAGTAAGTATCATTCCGCTAGTTGGATCAAGTTTGCTCAACTTTAGGGAACTTGAGGGATGATATGAGCTGGTGTATATATTAAAAGAATGAAAATAGACCTACCATAAACATAAAGGATGGTTTTGGTTAAGACTCAAGTTTTTGAACAATGTTTTTAAGCTTGAGGTGAAGGTATAGCATAAGCAACACGCAAAACGGATCTCATATGCTTAAGTTGGTAAATAATAGTATGAGAATGAGACGCTAAAGTATTATCATATGAGATGCTAAAGTATTATCATTTCACACATTCGGAGTAAATTTGACCAATAAGATTTGATATGCCTAAATGTCAAGCACCAGCTAGGAGAGAACTATCTTAGCAATATAGTAGAACAGCTGGCAAAACTTCTAACTGACTTGATAAGCTCTCAGCAAATCATTGCATAGTCCAATGCTAAGTAATCATTGCATAGTCCAATCCTAAGTTGCGCAGACTCTTCACTTTCAATGCCGCACTTGTATCGGATTCTCCAAAAATACACTACTTTTGGAGAATCTAACACGCACCCATTGACATTTTTGAAGTGTCCGAGCAACATAGATCCAATGTATAAATGTATAGACAGAGCACACGTTACCAGTACATTTAAGTAATAGAACTGCCTTATTGTGACTTTCAAAGTTCATAAAATTGCATAGCCTTTCCCCTGGTTACGAACTATGTCACCCCAATTCTTCTGGGGGACATTTACTCGATCAGAATACAATGTACTTACGCCTAGCTCCTTGGAGTCTATTCCTTATCATTTGGGAGGGCGTTATCCCTCGCCTTCGCCTCCAGCGCCTTGGGACTATGCATGAAAATTAACAAATAATCATCTTCAAATGGAAATATTTCATTGCAGGCTATAAGAACTCTGGTTAAAGAACGTAGGAAATTACTGTTTGAAACATCGGATATGATAACCGCTGAATCAGGCTGGCTGAAATTTGGTTCTTCCATATTGGCCTTCCACAGTGCAACTATTGTGCGGGGCTGAGCATCCTGGTCCCATATGAAAAGCATATGAGAGGAGCAGCAATCAGGAACGAATATATCAAAAACAATGGGATCTTGACTTTTCTAACCAAAAAGAACCCATAGGGAAGAATGTAATCTACCAGCAAAAGAAAGAATCTAAAGACTTGCAACGTAGCAAGTCCACCTGAAGGTTTTGCCCAAAGATAATGATCACATTTTGTTCTTTCACAAATGATATGGTTTATCAAAAACATACTTTTACGAGAAGAGACAATAATTTTCTTAAAGTTTTTGAGAGGCATTCCAAAGAAACCATCCAGGACTAGGACTAAGAGGTAAAAATATGAATTTAGCTCATTGCTTAACACCAGGAGCCAAGCCCACCTGAAAGTTTCGCCCAAAGAAAATGATCAAATTTTGTTCTTTCACAAATGATGTAGTTTGTCAAAAGTACGCTTTTATGAGTAGAGATGATAAATTTCTCAAGTTTTTGAGAGGCATTCCAAAGAAACCATGCAGGACTAGGACTAAGAGGTAAAAATATGAATTCAACTCATTGCTCAACACCAGGAACTAAGTATACGAATTTAGCTTGTCAATCCAGTATTACCTATGGTCATTAATTAAGATTTAGATATAGTACGCTAGTAAATGCTTTGTCTGTATAGGTCTATGACAAACAAGAAACAGGTTAAGCTCCCAGTCACTAAAAAAAAAATAAAAAAATTAACAGTCATAAGTTCCCAACTGATACATTGTGAAAGATTAGAAAGCTAAACTTACCTGGGCAGCTGAATATATAGCAAGCTCCAACCTGAAAGGCTTTCTGAGATTACGCGAACCACATGGTAAGACAACCACCCAGCTATAAAAATGAGGAATTGTCAGTAAGTCCATTTGGATAATAATGGTAAAACTTGAATAAAAGGCAAGAGCAAATTATTGAACTGTAAAAGGAATCGGTAGCAGCGGAATAGGGCAGCCCGGTGCACTAAGCTCCCGCTATGCGCGGGGTCCGGGGAAGGGCCGGACCACAAGGGTCTATTGTAGCAGCGGAATAAGATATATAAATCAACACCATGCAACAATGATGCAATACGTAGGATAACAAGCCAGCGGACGGGAAAAAATTATACGCGATGGTGTGAGACCAGTCTAAGTCACACACCATACCATCTCCAGTAAATATAATCACGTGAATATGCATTAATCAAGTCTGAAAGAAACACCCTCCAAATGGCTCTGGTTAAAACAATTTTATAGTGAAAATAAATTGAACAGTATACTCACACTTTCCGGCTAAGAAACTGTGGTGCCAATACTTCAAGGAATCCAGGCCCGTAAAGTTCCCGTAGCCAACCAGAAAATAAGCAAATATGGCTCTAAACACATACATGAAAAAGAAGAATGACATTGTATGATAAAAAGAATTAGAACATAATCCTCTCATAAGTTGAAGGGTTGAATTAAAAACATAACACTGAAGTGTGAACATATACCTCAATTGCACGGA
Source organism: Lycium barbarum (assembly GCF_019175385.1). NCBI lineage: Eukaryota > Viridiplantae > Streptophyta > Magnoliopsida > Solanales > Solanaceae > Lycium > Lycium barbarum. The sequence continues at coordinate 8,890,545 of NC_083345.1, read as the reverse complement.
CAACATTGCTGAAACCTTTATTTCTGGCAACATCAAGGGGAGTTTGGCAGTCATCATTCATTATCAACGCATTTGCTAAAGACGCATGAGATAGGAGAAAATCAAACAAGTCAACAAGGGGTTGATAGCATAAAAGGATCAGTCAATAAATATGCCAGTTTGAGTAGATATACCTCCATGTAAAAGGAGTAACTTAACCATCTGCTCAAGACCTCTTTTTGCTGCATGATGTAGAGGAGTCCCCGCATGACGACCTAAAGATGTACATAAAGGTATTAAAGAAGGATCAAATAGATATCCAAATATTTTTTCCTACATAATTAAATACAGCACTGATAATATAAATAATTAAATACAAATATTGTTTCCTACATAAGAGCTGAATGCACATTATTTGCTGTGACGAAATAAATTTGGAAAATTAAAACACATGCAATACAAGTATCCTGATAAATTCAGGAAACTTAATCTGAATCTAGGTGAAGAGGCTGGAGAAAAATCAAAGCATTTTAATTTACTAGTAATAACCGATGTTTGATTAAACAAATGCACAATTGCTTGAATTAAAAGAAAAAAGAAAAGATTAATCACCGTCCATTCTGAGAGATATTGATATGCGATTGATTTGGCTTATTCCAAATGTTACTCCATCCATTTCTTCTAAGTAGATGATATACTTTCAGTAGCAACAGATTAACATAAGAAGTTTGCAATTGGAATACTTAATAGGCGTTTGGACAATATTGGTTGAGGTTGAAAATAAGAGTATTTGAAACTGATGTTTAAAAAGTGTATTTTGGATGTTGATGTGTTTGGACATGGATTTCACTCGGAAAAAGTTAGAAGGTTTGTGAGTGAAAACCATTACTTCACTCGAGAAACTTCTTAAACAAGTTTTTCAATATATCACCAGTATTTTAAATACTGAAGTTTAGTATTTGCAAATACTGACGGAGAAGCTAGTATTTGCAAATGCCAAATTGGGTTACTATTTCACAGTTAAACAAGTTGTTCTAATTTCTAAACAATAAATTAAAATGTCAGCAGGAAAAACAGCTAGCTGAAAAGATACCACTAAAATAAAATAAAAACTACCATTACTTTGTATGCTTGGAGAGGAACAAATATCCTATTTACGAGAAAGGGAGAAGTATGTTATGATGAATGAAAAACTAAAGCATGTAAAATATGTAGAAGTATCTCTTATACAAAATAATTCACATTTCTTAGCATTAAAATCGATCATACTATTATCATTCTCAAAAACCATTAGCATCGATCATTTTCTCATAAAACAGATGCAAGAATCAAGTGACTCAATATGAAGTCTAACATATCATGTCGAAATACTCGTGTCGCGAGTTGCATACACAAAAATGAAATACCTGTCAATCAGCACCATGATTTTTCTCTTTTAACTCACTCCATTATTACACAGAACTTTTCCCGGTCAAGCACACTACCACAATTTACCATCTTAGTATACAGAAACAGAGAAGACCGTTACCTCCACGGTAAGCATTGACATTTGCACCCAATTCTATCAAAGTTTTTGCAACATTGTAAAGCTCGGGATTCATGCACGCCACCATCAACGGCGTCTTCCCTTCCTTATCTATCCACTGAAATCAAGCCATTTTAACACATTATAACCACAAATTCCTGCAATACTCTTAATCACTATAAGCACAGACACTATCTATGTAAGCTTCACAAAGCATAACTAGGGCCTAAACCCGAAAAGAGCCTGAATAGAGCGGATAAATATCCGATATTTAATACAGCACCCCCCTACTAGTTTGGATTGAATCATAGTTCATTCATTGATATTTTTACTCATAATAAACATACAAATACTTTCAAGTTTACAGTTTTACCACAATAAAACAGAAAAACAGAGACATATAATCAATCAAAACAAAAACCATAATTCAAATGTTAAAAACTTAAAATCCAAAATTCACTTCAGTCAACCATCGATATTAACTAGATTCACAGTCTTTCATCACTATAGCAATTCAATCTCATCAAATTCACAATATTTTCCACTTATCTTTCTCTAAAATTCAAAAAACAAAAAAATGAAAAATCTCCAAAATTAGAAAATAAAATAATCATACTCCCTCCGTCTCAATTTCAGTGTCTTACTTTCCTTTTTGATGAATCGTATCTCTTTCTATATTTCACAAATTTACCATTCAAACATTCTACGTGATAAGTTTAAAACCGCACACATGCCCAACTTTATGCCTAATCAAATTAAGAAACTTAAATTGGAGCGGAGGGGTATTAATGGAAACAAAAAATTGATAATACCTCAAGGCCAGCGCCTTCGCTGTGGAGAGATTTAATGCCTTGAACATTACCATAATTAACCTGCTGATACAAAAGCTCGTCTTTAGATTGCTGTTGTCCCATCCGATAATTGAAAAAACAAAATTGGAATTATTTTTCCCCTTCTTTTGGGAAATTTATATTTTGAGGAAAGAGAAATTGTTGAGTGAAGGAGAAGGTTTTCTGTATACCACGCGGTGCGTGTTGGAAATTTGTGGGGTTGAAATAATAAATAGCGTGAAATGTAGAGGCTTCCGCTTGCTTAATAATTAAGAAGGGAGTGGACAGGTAGATGAACTGACGTTTAGACTAAGAGGTTAGTTTTGCTCTTTTGGTCCCTTTATTTTCTTGGATAGAGACTGCGTTTGTTTAAGAATTTTACTTCAAAATCAATCTTTTTTTTAGGGGGAAAAGCTAAATTTATCTCTCTAACTTTGACTATAATTTAAAATTGTTTTTGGTTCATTGTACGTTACTCCCTCCGGATCAAAAAAAAATTCACTTGTAGTGATGTATTTATTTGTACGTTGTACGTTATTATTATAGTGATGTATTTATTTGTTCAATTCATTGCCCCACCTCGATACCAATTTGACTGGAATATTATCATTCTAGTAAATTTCATAGGTTTTTCCTTAATAGAGTTTGAACCCCATAATAATAAAGTTTGAACCCCATAAATCGTTCCTATATTCGGAAACTTCAACAAATTTTGAACCCTGTCGTTCATTGCTTTTTGAACTTATAAAGATTTGAACCCTATGAAATCGCTCTTTGATTTTGAACCTAAATCAAACTTTTGAACTCATGAATATTTGCTCAAGCATAGCATGAAGAATTCTGACACTAATTATTGGAAAGAGTTATCTTCTTTCATGAATATTCATTGTATCTCCCCTTTCATCGCTGCCCTAACAACATGTGGTAGTAATAAAAATAAAAAGCAGCAGCAACTCCTTTGTGTGTTGCCCGACGGGGGTTTCGATTTCCATTCATTCACCAAGAGAGAATATATATAGAATACAATCTTGAACCCTAGTGAAACAAGGAAACTAAGATCCTAGTGAAACAAGGAAACTAACTAATATATGGTAATTAGTGAAACAAGGAAACTAACTAATATATGGCAATTATCTCCCTACAAATATGCTACCAAATAATATAAAGATATTATACCGCAATACCCCCCTCAAGTTGGAGCATGGGAATAAAAAATGCCCAACTTGGAAAGCAAGAAGTCAAACTGAGTTTTGCCGAGAGCTTTGGTAAAAATGTCTGCCAATTGTGAAGATGTTGAAACGTGTGACGGAGAAATCAAACCTTCATTAATTGCATCACGAACAAAGTGACAATCTACCTCAATGTGCTTTGTTCGTTTATGGAAAACCGAATTTTTTGCGATGTGCAAAGCGGACTGACTATCACAAAACAATTTGATCGCCTTGGGATGTTGTATACCTAAACTCAACAACAGACCTCTCAGCCACTTCAACTCACAAGTGACCGCAGCCATGGACCTATATTCAGCCTCTGCAGAAGATCTAGAAACTGTGTGTTGCTTCTTTGTCTTCCAAGAGATGGGAGATTGACCTAGAAATACTAGCCAACCTGTCAACGAACGACGAGTAAGCAGACAAGCCGCCCAATCAGAATCACACCATCCCTGCAAAGTCAACACTGTCGGCACGTAACAAAATACCCTGTCCTGGTGTGCCTTTCAAATAACGGACCACTCGTAAGGCCGCTTCTCAATGTTCAATCTGGGGTTCTTGCATGAATTGAGACAAAATATGAACAGAATATGCCAAGTCCGGTCGAGTGACCCCCAAATAAATGAAACGCCCGACTAATCTACGGTAGACCTCCGGATCCGACAACAAATCTCCATTTGCAAGGCCAAGTTTATGATTTTGCTCAATAGGGAACCCACTTGGCTTTGCACCTAACAATCCTGCTTCAGAGATAATATCAAGAGTATACTTGCGTTGACACAAAAACAACCCTGATGAACTACGAGCTACTTCAATACCCAAAAAATATTTGAGAGACTCAAGGTCTTTCATTTTGAAACAATCACTCAAATAGGCTTTGAAAGTTGCAAGTGCAGCGGAATCATTCCCAGAAATAATAAGATCATCAACATAAACCAAGATATTAATCTGAATATTCCCTCTAATAAATGTAAAAAGAGAATAATCAGAATAAGATTGAAGGAAACCGTACCCTTTCAAAGCAGTCACCAATTTTGCAAACCAACATCTAGGGGCTTGTTTCGACCCATACAACGATTTGCGCAAATGACACACCAACGTAGGATCTGGACTTTCAAACCCGGGAGGGAGCTTCATATACACCTCCTCATCAAGGTCACCATGTAAAAAAGCATTATGAACATCCATTTGGTGAAGTTCCCAATTTTTGGATGCTGCAATGGCTAGGAAGGCTCGAACAGTAGTCATCTTGGCGACCGGAGCAAAAGTTTCATTGTAGTCAATCCCCGCTTGTTGATGATTTCCTAACACAACCAAGCGCGATTTGAGCCGTTCCACATCTCCATTTGACAAAAACTTGGTCTTGTACACCCACTGATTACCAAGTGCTTTCTTACCCAGAGAAAGATGTTCCAAAGTCCATGTACCATTGTCTTCCAATGCACGTATCTCTTCTTTCATTGAATGTCTCCAACCTTCGTGTTTCATGGCTTATTTGAAGGTCTTAGGATCTTTACCCGAAATAATAGCTGCAAGAAACTTACGATAATTTACAGAAAAATTGTCACAATTAATATAGTGTGCCAAAGGATAGGGAATACTTGAGGATTGAACAGGAGTTGTAGGGGACGGACTATTAGCAAAAACTGAGTGTGTCACATAATCACGAAGCACAACAGAGGGAAATTTCTCCCGAAAACCACGCCCCAAGCCACCTTCCACATTCGTGACTGGGTATGATGTTGCTGCCCCCCTCGCTGCCAGAGGGCGCTGGGTTCCCAGCGGGCTGTGTAGTGGCCAGCTGGCGCTGGGTTCCCAGCGGGCTGGACAGTAGCCGCTGGCTGCAGCTCGGCCTGGCTGCCAGCAGGCGCTGGTTGAGCAGTGGTTTGCGGCTGCTGCTCGGCAGCCTCCGAACTATCAACTTCGCCCCCTAATTCATCCCCGTACACCATAAAATCACGGTCAATTTCAGCACCCTCATCAAAAAAACTAGATGAAATATTAACATCTTCCGGACAAGCAAAAGGAAACACATCCTCCACAAACTTTACATCACGAGAGACAAAAAATTCCTTCGTATCAAGATCAAACAACCGCCACCCCTTCTTACCAAATGGATATCCCACAAACAAACACTTTCTGCTCCGACTAGCAAATTTGTCACCCTGAGTTTTTTGATTATGAGCAAAGCACAAACACCAAAAGTACGAATAGCATCAAAAGAAGGAGGTTTATTGAATAAAATTTCAAAAGGTGTTTTATTTTCCAATTTGGGTGTGGGGGTATGATTTATGAGATGAGATGTAGCAAGAACACATTCACCCCAGAAAAAAATAGGTAGATTGGCCTGAAATATGAGAGCCCTCGCAACATTCAACACATGTTTATGCTTCCTCTCTACCCTCCCATTCTGTTGCGGAGTACCCACACAAGAGGTTTGAAACAAAATACCAGTGGCGGAAAAATAATCGATCAAACAATTAAATTCTGTACCATTATCACTTTGTACAACTTTAATTGTTTGATTAAATTGTCGATCAACCATAGCAACAAAAGCCATAAACATCAGAAACACTTCTGTTTTATCAACCAACAAGTAAATCCAAACAGCTCGGGAAAAATCATCAACAATTGTTAAAAAATAACGAGCTCCACACGACGAAACATGGCGATATGGGCCCCACAAATCACAATGTATTTTCTCAAATATTCTAGATGCATTATTATCACTTAAAGGAAATTTGTCTCTAGGATGCTTAGCACGTAAACACACTTCACAATCATTTGCTAAACTACTCTTATCACTACTGACATGAGGAAGCAACTTAACTACTCTCTCGGAAGGATGCCCCAATCGTCGATGCCACAATTCCAATACGGACGTTGCCACGACAGTAGACACATGTTGCACCACGTCCGGTTTGCTAAAATAGTATAGGCCGTCCGGTTTGCTAAAATAGTATAGTCCGTCCCTCCTAACTCTCGTTCCAATCAGCTCCTTCAGTGGGTCATGAATAGCACACATATAAGAATTAAAAGAGACAATAGTATGTAAATTATCAGTAAGTTGGGGGATGGAGAGTAAGTTGCAACGTAAATAAGGCACATAAAGGACATGATGTAAGGTGATTTTATCTGACAGTCGAACAAAACCTTCCAAAGAAGCAAACACTTTTTCACCATTAGGCAAACCAATAGGACAATCAACAGTATGGACATCAAACAACCAAGATTTCTCACCGGTAACATGATGAGTAGCACCAGTGTCAATAATCCAAGAAAAAACATCAAACTTACCATTCAAGCGATTTTCGGGAATTGTAGCATTACCAAAAAATACCGTAATAGCCTTCCATTGATCGGAAGTAAAGTGCTGACCGACGGCAGCGTTATTTGATGCGCCCTTGAAACGAGTAAGCGTGATATAGTCCCCGGGTCGGTCTTGAGGACCGAGAAAATAGGGAGAATTAGACTCAATTTTGGGTGGTGGTGGAGGAGGTACGGCGTCACTGGCCATGGAAATTTACGATGAAGAGAAGAAAAAAAACGTGTGGCCTGATACCATGTAGAAACTATACAATCTTGACTTGTTCCATTCATTCACCAAGAGAGAATATATATAGGATACAATCTTGAACCCTAGTGAAACAAGGAAACTAACTAATATATGGTAACTAGTGAAACAAGGAAACTAACTAATATATGGTAATTAGTGAAACAAGGAAACTAACTAATATATGGTAATTATCTCCCTACAAATATGCTACCAAATAATATCAAATTATATAAAGATATTATACCGCAATAGACTCAAACAATTGGAAGCAATGTGGCAAGAATTACGATGTCCAGAGAAAACTTGGAAGTGCATTGATGATCTCAATTACACAACTGCTAGTGGCTATAATACTTTTAAACAAGTTTCTCAACATGTTGATAATTAGCCAGCGGCAATTCTGTTTTATTGCTTGGGTGAGGGTTCTATGTTATTTTTGGATGTAACTGATGGTGGTGCTTGTAATTCAACAAAAGGTCTTGTACACCCTACCGACTTTGATTTGTGGATGCGTTCTCTTCCCTCAAAAGGTCTTTTTGTCGTGCTGATGTGTCTATGCTACAACTTCTTACCAGCAATGTAGGGGTCGTGTTGACTGACGGTATGTTTTATTGGTGCACCCATGATCACTTTCACTTGCATGGATATGATACTAAGAGAAAAACTAGGCTTTGCTCACCAAGTAATAAAAAACATTTTCACACAAATAGAATCTTATCAGTCTAGCAAATTTCTTAAGCTTTTGTTTTAAAAAAAAAATTATACTTAGTTTTTGTTTCCCTTCCCTTTCCCCTGGGCCGATATACCTTGATCTATGTGTAGATATATGGATATAGAACATAGATAATAATCAAAAAACAAAAATATTAGGTATAAATACAAAAATGAGACCGCTTATTAATTATTATTGTGTTGTATTTATTTGTTCAATTCATTGCCCCATCTCGACCCCAGTTTGACCGGAATATTATCATTCAAATAAATTTCGTAGATTTTTGCTTAGTAAAGTTTGAACCCCATAAATCGTTCCTAGATTCTGAAACTCCAACAAATTTTGAACCCCGTAAATTGTTCATTGGTTTTGAACTTATAAAACCCCATGAAATCGTTCTTTGATTTTGAAACTAAATCAAACTTTTGAACTCATGAATATTTGCTCAAGCATAACATGAATAATTCTGACCCTGCCTATTGGAAAGAGTTATCTTCTTTCATGAATATACGTCGTATCTCCCCTTTCATCGTTGCCCTAACAACAAGTGGTGATAGTAGTAGTAGTAAAGATAAAAAGCAGCAGATATAAAGGTTTGTACCCCATGAAATCGTTTCTTTGATTTTGAAATAAAATCGTTCTGTATAAACCGTTTATACTCTGATGTCTTGTAAAAAACCTAAGTCCTATTCTATGTAGTCATGATTGTTCAACTCCTATTAAATTGGTCTTTAGCTCACATATCAAATGTTTTTAGTGTTGTTTTTCTTTATACGCAAGCATGGTCGTTTTCCTTCTTTCGGCTCAGGGCCTATTGAAACTTACTTGCTGGAAGTTGAAAAGTTTTAGATCCTTAAAACTTGAATTCGTCTATTTCATCTGTTCATTGTATAGAAAAGAAATATTCCATGATCAGAGGAGATCTCGTATGAGTAGGATGGCAATTTAAGAAAAAATATGATGCCAATATATAATGAAAACACTAAGGAACACGAAACACTTGATTTGTATCTTTGTCTAAGATTGTTTCTGTTATTTATGTTACTTGAAAGACATCAAACACCTTGTTGGATAAACTTATAGATTTTTGTTTTGAGTGTGGATCATAAACCATGAACAATAGTGTTAACAAATGTAAGATTGAAAAAGATGAGAAGACAAGCAGCTTCATGGTCCTCGTGAATTGTCAAAAGGGGCCCAACAAATTGGGACAAAGGAATCCTTTTATTTCTTAGAAGATGTTCGATGCTCAGAAAAAGTAACATCATTTCTTTGTAACTTTTATTTCCTCAGGGGGTTGTTTGGTTGGGTGTTACGGGATTATAATCCCGGGATAAATTATGGAATTGTAGCATACTCTTGATGCTGATACTTGTATAAAAAATTTCTTTGCTTATCAAAAATAAATAAATTAATTATGGAATTTTTTTATCCCATTTTGCTAAACTTATTGTCAAATAACTGTTGGAAATGTTACGGAAAATACTTCATCGCGAACACATGTAGGGACTTTTCTTCATCACGAACACTTGTAGGAACTTCTTTTACACTTGAGGAAAATGCTTGATCACGAACAATTGTAGAGAGTTCTTCGTACCTTGAGGCATGCCAATGGCACTGTCCTTAAGGATATTTCACCCGGTATGGGTGTATCCCCCAGGATTCAACAAGCTCTTCTAGTACAAAACTAGGAGTCAGAATCTAACAAAGATTAACCAAAAGAAAACCCAGCACCAGAAAATAAAGTAGGAATTCTTATATTCCTCTTATAAAAGAGAAATAGTTGTGACTATATATAGGAGGATTAAGTCCCAGCCAATTATGATAGCCAGTAACATTTCGTTGGTAATTGTCAAAAAAAATTGAAAACTCTTTAATGGATTAATTGTCATTGTCATGGCTAAAGTTGACATTGGGATGATAACGTTAGAGCGGCCATCAAAGCTATTCAATAGTCATTAGGAAGAATAATGGCCAATCAAGATGGGGTGATTAATGACTTTTGATCATGGCACTACAACAAATGTGTTATTTAGCTACGAAATTATTAAGTACGATACAAAATTCGTCACTAATTGTTCACTTTTTGTGACAAAATTTACCTTTCGTATTTAAATACATGAGCCATATACTTTTAATGACGAAACATATAATTTCGTAGCAAGGTTTCGTCCACTAAAGTTTCCCACCAAAAAGTAATTTGGCGCCATTTATTAAGTGGTATTAGCGACGAATTTTAGGTTATCACTGACACATTTTTTTGTCACTAATAATGCACCCAATTTGTGACAACCTATTATTTGTCTTAAAATTAGTTATATTTTGGACACGAAAAATTTTTGTCACAAAAAACATGTGGTTGCAATAGCGACAAATTAGAGTTTGTAGTTAAATGTTGTAAGCTTTAGCCACAAAAAAATTATATTCAATTGTGACATTAGTTTTTGTCACTAATAATATAAGAAATCAGTGACGATCATTTTATTGTCTCTAATGAACCTGCAACTTAGTGACAACATAATTTTTTCACAAAATATACAATGTTCGAATAATGACGATTTAAACTTTGTAGTTGAATAATTAACTATTTGCTACGAAAATAATTTCGTAGCTAACTATAAAATGATCTTAGGCTACGCTTGTTTACGATTACAAGTGACAACTTGCAAACAATTTTTCAAGCGCTTTCTACAGGACAAGACGAAACCATAGAATGGTATGATAATGCCGAACTACGTCTTATGAAAAGGCAAGTGTCAATATAAACATAAAACCTACAGTGAGTTAGGATCTTGTTATCACAGAGAACAATTATACAGAGATAATGTCAATTTGCAAGCCTAGACTTTTGAAAAAGTGCTAAATGTTTTATGAAAAATTGATTAACTATTTACCACCAATGTGAAAAATGAAATAAACTAAAAAATGAAAGCAATAATGAAAGAAATTAACCCCCTAGAATTTCGGTTATATTATGATAAGGCACTGTAGTGGTAAAAAACTATGCACGTCCGGAGCCGGGGTAAACATATTATATCTGGACCTAACCCAAAGATAACCATCACACCTAAACAGAAACGACCCATGTAGAAAGTCATTCGGCATATAGTCCTACCTCTATATAGACTTGTATCCAACCGAATCCAGGCTTCAAGCCCAAGGCAATGCGGCATATGGGTCCGCATTTCTAGCCTTGTACGAGCCACACTCATCCTCGCTTCAGTATGTGTTAACTCCCGTTGACCAAGTTTAAAGGAATAAGATGGACATCCAACAACCTCCGTGAGATCAGAGGAGTAGATATCGGCCCGCTATTTAATTCAACGGACTAACTGAATACCTACAATCCAATCGTGGCTCCAAGCAAATACAAGAAAAAGGACCAATTAGAGGGTTATCGAACACTATTGTACAATACATAAAACAACATATTCGACTACATATTTATTTTCTTATCTTACACTTGTACTTTCACAAAATATCATTGTATTTTCCTTTTAGCTTCCTTCGAAGCTCCTAGCTTGGACCACTACATATATGTATGTATGTATATATATAAAGTAACCAAATCCATCTTTTGCTATGGGTTCAATGGTAGTATTTTACTTTAATATGACGGAAAACGCTCAAATATGCTATCGAACTATCAGAAAAGGCTCATTCATGCCACTTGTTAATAGTTGGGCCAAAAAATGCCACCGCTGTTACCATTTTGGGTCATATATGCCATTACTCACTAACAAAACTCTACTACTACTAGATTTTGCCATGTCGCATTATCTAAGCCCTTCATTTCACGAGTAGCATATATGAGCCATTTCATAGTCCAGTGACATATTTGAGCCTTTTCCCAATTCCTATATAAACCTCAATTTTTTCTAATTATATGTAAGAAGCTTATAAGGACATGTTTGTCCCTTATATTAATAACATTATATTTTACATGGAAAAATTATGCTCTCTTGTTTAATTAGATTATGAATCTAATCTTATTCTACATCCTTCACAAATTTTTACGTACTTTGCGGCTCTTTTTTTTTTTTTTTAAATATAAATTTATTTAAGAAAAAAGAGACATATTTAAAAGAGAGTACACTAATGAGGTGTAGATGGATACGGAAAGTTACATATGTGTAAAATTTGGGGTGTTAATAGTGGTCAGGATCGAAGGCTCAAATCTGTCAAACTCATATGTACTTTTCCTACTCATCTATACCTCACTAGTGTACTCTCTTTTATACCTATCTTTTTTTTTCTTAAAAATTTTTTATGCGTTTTTTAAATATTTTTAAAGAGTCATAAAGTATATAAAAATTGTGAAGGATGTAGAATAAGATTAGATTCATAATCCAATTAAATAAGAGAGCATAATTTTTCCATGTAAAATAATAATGTTATTAATATAAAGGACAAACTTGTTCTTATAAGCTTATTACATAAAATTTGAAAGATTGAGTTTTATATTAGAATTGGGAAAAGGCTCAAATACGCTATTGAACTATGAATTGGCTCATATATGCCACTCGTAAAATGAAGGGTTTAGATAATGCCACGTGGCAAAATCATGTAGTAGTAGAGTCCTGTTAGTGAATAATGGCATATATATATATATATATATATATATGACCCAAAATGGTAATGTCGGTGGCGTTTTTTAGCCCAACTATTAACGAGTGACATGAATGAGCCTTTTCGGATAGTTCGATGGCATATTTGAGCATTTTCTATTAATATAATAAAAGATATTTTTAATAATATTCTGTTAATTATTTTGCAATGTGTGGGGCATCGGAACGAAGCAGTTCTTCCTCAAGAAATCGATTCCAAGTATCATATCAAAATCTCCCAAAGGGATCATGATCAAACTGTATTTTCCAGCCCGAGGTCCAACAAGCACTTTCACATCATACGCCATACCTTCAATTAGTTGGGCCATTGATTCACAATCTTCATATAAGACGGACTCTTTGTCAACTTAAGTCCGAATTTTGCAGCAAGTTTGACATCAATAAAAGTGTGAGTAGCTCCAGTATCCACCATCACCACTAACACTTTATCGTCAACCTTCATTTTTCTGTGCAGCAACAAAGAATGAGGGTTTGTTGATGACTCCCCCATCGTGTTCACTAATGAAATATGATTGTTTAAGAGTAAACTAAGCGGGTTTGCCAAAGCAGCAACTACACCACCCTCCTCATTTGTGCTTGCATTTCCTACAAGCATAACATCCCCCTTTTCACGATTTGGACAATTCTGGCCAAGTGAGGCCCACCACAAGACCAGCAACCTTTGTCATTTGCTGAATTCTTGTTGTTCTTTGAATTTCCAGTGTCCGCAACCGCCTTTCCTTTGTCATTTGGTAGGTGGACTAAATTATCCCAGGATTATACTCTTGGAACTAATTTATTCCATTTGGGAGGTGAGATAAAATAATCTCAAGTTTGATGAGATAAGGTGGGATATTTCAGGATTATGTTTGGGACTAATTTTATACAATGTTTGGTAGAAGAAGTATAAAATTAATCTCAAACTTAATCCTGAAACCAAACATAGTATAAAATTAATCCCAGACTTAATTCTGGAATATTTCACCTTATCCGGTGTACTAAACGACCCCGAGGTATATGTGTCAAAAAGCGAATAGCGAGGGTAAATTTGTTTGGAAAAATATAACAAAAGGTAAATGTAAATAACAATATTTACAAATTAAAAAGGGGTAAATTAACCATATTCCCAAAATTAAAAGACAGAGAAATCAAAATGTGGTCCCCCAAATTCTCCCCTCTCGCTTTTCCCAAATTACTATTCCCTCCAAATTCTATTTCCCCATCAAATCAGATTCCCGCTCCCCAAATCCCACTCCCCACGATTCATGCCGAAACATTATATTCAGACCTACGCTCTCAATCTCACTTCTTTTTAGTGAACTGCTTCTTTAGGGTTTAGTTTAATTCTTTCACTTTCTCGGTATCGTCGGTGAGTATACCTTACATTCTTTTAATCTCTTGTGATGTGCCAGAATCAGCAGACAACCGCTATTTCATGAACTGTAAGTTTCTATCTATTTTTCTCCCTCTCTTTTGTATTTTTTGTAGTTTTAATTAAGTGATTCTATCTCTGAATTTATGGCTATGAAATCAAAATAATTAGATATATCTAACCCTACTAGCTTAATTTTTGAGTAGTTGAAAGTGATAAGAGGTAACAAAGTTGCAATGAAACTCTCACGGCCTATTTAGACTTCAAGGCTTCATTCTTAGACTCCAAAGCAGTCAACCTTCAGTAAGTTCCTATTTATTAATCTTTTTATTCCAAATTTCATCCTTGACTTGATTAAGTTTAGTTGAATCTTATGTATATCTATCTTGTGGGGGACCACTTTTTTACTATTTTTTAGGTATGCTGTCTTGATAGAGGAGGAGGGGTATATAGTCTCAAGGTACTCCTTGTTTTGTTTGCAAGATGGATATAAAGTTCAAATGCACTGATGACGATGAGTACAAATTAGAGGAGTACATTATTCGGATTGAATTGAGAAACTAATTTGGATTAACAAAATTTGAGATTTGATGGATGTAATAGGGGTTCCAGCAGATGGAAGATACTAATGGATTTTCATATTCTCAAGTTGAACGTTGTTTCAGTTTCATGATTGATCATTTTTCACATCATTTATTAATTTAATTAATTATGTTTTTGAGGTGTTGATGTGTGAGTTCACGATGAAAGGGAATAATGCTGTAATGAGAAAATTAATGAGGAAAAGAAAATAAGCTTTCGTGAGGGAGGAGCAAAGAGTTACTACACATTATGTTGTGACTCTAGGAAAGGTTAGTAATATAAGGTATCATGAAATGGCTTGTTTATGCACTTAACAAGCTCATTTCTATTGTGCGATAATAAAAAAGGGCTGTTTATATTTAAGAATTGTTAATCCCCATTGTCATCCACTTTACCTTTGTTAATTTCAAGTCAGATGTGTGATTTATTAAGTACTAAATTATTTTGATATGGAACTACTTTGTTAGTGTACTGTTTAAATTTGTCTCTGCTGGTTAAGGCTTATCTATAATATGTTGTCTAATTTTATTGATACATTTCCAAATTTTTGGTTGTAGGTCCCTGATTTCTGTCTATGTGGTCGATAGAAGCTCTGTTTTTTTTAATAAATATATCAAAATTATGGCGAAGAATATAGGGAGTGAGGGGCTCCAATTAATGTCTTGTTTCACGGTTATGGTAAATATGACATATTGGAGACAATTTCAGAGAAGATTCACCAAAAGCTAGAAGAATAAAAATAGGGTAAGATTCCCTTAGACATAGTCTTCATTAAATTTTCATAAAGGTAATTAGCAACTACGATCAAGTTAAATTGATAAGAAGTTTAGCCATCCTGTTAACAAAAATTCATATTTGTTGAGAAAATGAGGAACAAGGTAAACATAATTTTGAGTGTTTGTGCAAATTTTAAGAATTATTCTATTGTGAACTATTATGTGTAATGGTTCGTATCTCAAATTAGTACAAGATTCAAAACTTGACTTCCGTTGCTTGCGAAAAAGGACAGGTTGTTGATTTCTGTTAGTTTTCAGAATCCCTATTATAGGGTAGTAGGTAAGTTCAAGAAATTTTTATTTTTTCTTTAGGTCTTCCTGAATTCCTCCTTGATATTTTCTAGTTAAGTATATGACTTCCTAACATGTCAAACCGATAGTTGAATGTATCTGGACAATTCTTTTAATTTCTCATGACAAATTTTACTTTCAGTATCTGCTAACTTTATTGTATTTTGGTAGTTTATGATGGAACTTGTGATAGGTATATTTATATTGAAAAAAACTAGTTGGAAAGTGAGACTTCTCGTTCAAACCCATTAAGGAGATATGGGTAAGTGAATGAAATTCTTAGCAGTAGTTTTCATCCCTATCTCTCTATATCTTTTTTTTGGTTAGAGGCTTCTTCACACTTTTCCAGTGTTTATTCTCATCTAGAAGGTATTCATGATGACTTAATAAAGTAATGCATTGTTGAAGCGGCGACTAATGAGCAAGAAGCTCATTTGATTGGAATTTCCTCAACTCAGTTAATATCTAATGCTCTCTCCTCTGATGCTGGCTGCTTTTAATATACTATCTTGGCAAAACATCCTAAAATATTGTTATCGTTCCCAACACTGCTGCATGTGCCTTAACATTTTCAACTTCGAAAGTTGCGTCTCTTGATCCTGCTAAGCATGGCAACTGAAAGCACTATTCAAAATCCATTTTCCTTGCTACAGACTTATCCAAAAATTAGCAAAGGCCTAATGAAAGAGAGAATATTTGAAAGATGCCATGAGCCTTTTGTTATTCCTGGTAAATCACAAGTAATTGCTTCCTGTTTTCCTCAAGAATCCGTCTTGATGTTGTTTCTTGGAATTAATGGATCCTTCTTTTGGTAGTGAAGCGAAATTTGGTTTGTTCAATTGGAGGTTTAGACAAAATCAAAAGAATAGAAGTTGAACTGTATGAAGTGTTTGGAAGGACTTTTGGCCTTTTGGGTATTTTCTGGATTTGCCTTTTGCATTGTGCTGACTCGCGGGACATATTCTTGATTTGCACAAGTTTCTATTTCTACTCCTTATTGATGGATATGTTCTAAGCTTGGGTATGCTTAAACCAGCTTACAGATTTTGGTTTGCCAAATATTGGACTTTTGAACAGTACAAATGATCAATCTGGACCCGCTACAGAGGATATAGTGCTTCCTGATGTTGGTAGTCAGCAAGATCCAGATCTATCAGACAAATCTCAACAGTCTGTTGTTGGTACCCTGACTATTTTGCTCCGAAAATTCTTCTTGGAACTAAGCACGGTGAGAAAGAAATTGCTATGCTACACTTGGTGACATGTTGTTACTCCCTCCCCATGACACCCTTGACTAAACATAAGAACATGACATAAGATAAACAGGGGCATTAGGAGTGAGAACGAAAGGAACATAAGTAGAATTTACAATCTGATTATATGTACAGGTAGCGATGCTGATTAGTGGTCAGTAGGAATTATTTATTTGAACTCATCACTGGGATTCCGCCTTTCAATACCTAGCATATTGAGGTATTATAATATAGTTCATAACAACATGTATAATTGGTGTTAAAGCACTCTTTACATAGTCCTCTATTTTGAGTGTCATTCACATTACAATTATCTGATATTATTTTTTGTCATATTGAAATCATAGGATATGGAAGATGATCTCTCACTGCATTTTCTGGTGCATTTAAATGGAGAAATCGGACTGTTATGGTGCAAAAGCTTTATATTAATGGCACTATTTAAATGGAGAAATCAGACTTTTTGATGTTGTTAATTTTTTCTATTAATTTCAGGGCATATAATCGTGCTGCGATCAAATTTAGAGGACTGGATGCGGATATCAATTTCAATGTGAATGATTACCATGATGATCTAAAGTGCGTGTAGATAGCTAATTATTGAACCTTACATTGTTAGATGTATACTCAACACTAAGATCACTGGTGAAACTTGGCACATGGTCTTAAGCATTGAGGGCATGTCACTTTATCTAACAAATTACTGGTCTTTTCTGTTTGTAGTATAAATTGATGAGTTTTGTTTGAGCTGAACTGTTTTTGTTGTGTTGATCAGGTCCCAATTGAGAAGACCAATCCATTGGTGTGATTGCTGATGGTGAAGATGCCAATGGGAAGCCTCACAAACTCGGATTGTGTTCGATTACTAGCAATGCCCTTGGTGACTCCAAAACTATAAGGTCTTAATTCCTATTTATTCCAAAAATTTCATATAGCACAGTTCATTCTTAACAAATTGATGAACATATGTCTAGAGTGTGATTTATATTGTCAATTATCGTTTTTACCAACAACTGTAGGTGATATCCTCTAGAATACAATTAGATGCAACAAATGATGGTTATGATAATCAAGAGCTGTTTTCTCAAACTTCAATCTAGGTATCTTCCCACTTTACTCTGGTTACTCTGTTGTTTCATAGTAAATACTATCATTGTTCAGATAGAGAAAGCATTTTTTTAAAGTTGGTTCCTTTAGGAAGTTCAGTCATTGCTCCAGGAAACTGCTCAGTTTTTACGTATTTTAGAAAATGAATATTACATTTCCTGATTAAAAATCTATGTTCCGCTTAGTTCTTGTAACATTCCTCTCTGGTATCCATGTCATAAATTCAGTATTATTTTGAATGTAATAAATTAGTTTGAAAAATATCTTAACTTTAAAACTGTGCAATTACTTTATGATAATAATGCCTACTTGTTTCATTATTGAGCATTTATGTCTTTGTATTCTGATAAAGAGGATGTTGTTTGGATTATACGTATGCTGACCCTCCATTTGTGTTTTTTCAAGTATAAAGAGCGTTAAGAGCATTTGGTGTTTCTTTGATAAATTCTATGTAATTGGTTTACTATAAAAATTTCCTAATTTCTTTCTATCTTTAGGTCCTTTGCTATTTGCACATTTAATATAAGAAGGAAAAGGTTCTTCAACAACGGGAAATGAAGTCAACCACAACCAGGAGTTTGAAGATACGAATAGTTTGGAGACATCTTATATTATTTTATGGGTTAGGCATGTATACAGAGAAAATGTATTATCATGTAATACTTTATGTTGTTTGGCTTTTTAGCAATGAAATATTCTTATATAATTCTATTTCCCAAGATAATCTTATTGACTATGAATTAACATTGTAATTTATGACAATTGCAATTGTAATTAATTATGACAATTTGTAGTAACAATTTTATTTTGTCAGTAAAAGCAATAGTTTTAGCGACGAAATGATAGTTTTACCTACAAAATTGTAAACCTTTGAATAAAAGCAAAGTCGTCACTAATTTATACATTTAGGGATGAATTACTTTTTGTGTATAAAAGGCAATCTTTAGTGACGAAATAATGTTTGTTCGACTACGAAACGCATATAACTTTGGAGACAATTGATGTCGTCGCTAATTAAACTAAATAATTAATGACAAAGTAATTTCGTCGGCATAAGTAACCCTTTTAGTGATGAAAGTACACTATCAACTACAATTTTTTATACTTTTCCAGACAAAGAAGTTCGTCATAAATATAATATATTTGGGGACGAATTTTTTTTTCATAGTTAATATAAAGTTATTTAGCCACGAAACACTAAGTCGTCTTTGTATACTTTTAGCGACCCGCCTTTAAGGACGAATGATTGACAAATTTCTTTTCGTCAAAAAATATTTTTGGTGACGAAAACTGAATTTTAGGTGACAAAATAAATCGTCACTGTTAATCAAATTTGTTGTAGTGTGGCTAGTAAAGAATAAAAATATTTCTTTTGTATTAAAGCCAATAAAAAACCTTAGAAATAATCATTTTATTTTTGAGATATTAAATAGAAAATAATATTTTCTAACAATCCTCCATATATCTCAAAAATAATAAAATAAATAAAATAAGAAGTTTTGCTGGATTTTCACATATGAGTACAATGCGTCGAATCTGGTGTCCCGTAGACTATGAACCAGACATAGATAAAATAAGTTTAAACTTATAGAACAATTGGTGAAGTATAACACTTCTATGAACAAAAAATTCTTTTGTAAGCCCATTGTCTTATTCTATCACATCATACTCGCACAATCTTTATCGTTATCGCGGTTTTGCGCTAAGAGGTCATGCGCGTGTCCTGGTATTCATGAGTGCTCTAGAAATCCGTCACAATTTCATAGGAGCGGCACCACTCCACACTCATATAGGTCCACCCATCAAGTGTATTCTACAGAGCAATACACCACCTATAAAGGATATGATAATGGATTAAGAGTTTATAGCTCAACCTCACTTTGCCTTGCAGATTTACACTATATTCACACACCATAGGAAGGGACATAATTTAATAGTGCATACATGATCAACTAATGACTTGTTATTACCCATATGAACCTAATTCATGGGATCTCCAATCACATAGGTTGGGTTACCATCATTGTTAATCTTTTCAAATGACAAAAGTCTCATTCCTCTCGATGTTTCTTTTAGTCTTGTGAATCGGCCAAATTCACCTCAGACTTCACACAATTATAAAAACTATCACACCTCACAATAGCGCTATTAAGAAATTATTTTCTCACACAACTAATGTTGTTTGGCAACCACAATATATACATGTTGGTTTTATTCCAACCTCAATACTCACTAAGAAGTATCTTAACCTCATCACTAGCCAACTTCAAACCATAAACTCATATTTCATTATGGTCTACTTGGCTTATTTTCATATTAATTATTACACCTCACAAAGGGTAAACACATACTCACTAGTGGATTTTGAGATCCACTTAGCATCATTGTATCCTTTCTAGTACATCAAATATTAATTCACTATAACACTTATCCATCAGTTGGTTCTTTTCAAAATCATGTACCGAGAAAAGAAATAACACCATAATTTTTTTAATTTTTTTTCAAAAACATTTTGAATAACAAGACCAACTGAAATATTATCACTTTTAAAACATTCTCTCAAAATAACTCTAGTAAGATGTCATGACCCCCATAATTTCAAAAATTTCAAAGTAAGGACTTTCATGCCTCATAACACCGTAACCCCCACATTTTCAAAGTATTTAAAATAGGGGAACAATACTTTCATAACCTCATAAGTAGTATTACTACCAACTTCTCATAAGACTCATCTTATAAATAACAAGCTAATAATATAGATATTCAACTAATAACCACATTATGTCATCATCAACTACATTAATATTTAAGAAAGTACCATTTTTATAAAAAAAAATGACATGAATTAATATTACTAAGTGATCTCTCAAAAAATAGATAATGTACACTTGATATGACACACATATGTGAAAGAAAAATATATATAAATACTAACATTTTCATCATTTATTTAAAAATACTAAGTATAAATAAACCATGATTACAATATCAATTGCTCACAAAAATATTATTTTGCTTGATGCAACCTTATCATACTCAAATAAAAACTTCCATCCAAATCTATCTAATAATTCCACAATAACCAAATCTGCTCAAACATTAGAAACATAAATTACCCCAGCTAATGCCAATAATTATTCCAAAAGTGATTTTAAGAAGAATTTTTCCATTTTAAGAACTTGAATAGTTCTAGAATCACCAACATAAATAAACCATTTTTCTTCTTCAACTTGGGTGTAGAATATGCTTAGTAGCACCAAAGTCTAACACTCAAATTCTCACATTAGTCACAAGATAGATCGAGAAATGATCACAATAATTATACCGTCCGCTTAGTCAAATTTATTTTACTTAGCGGGATTTACATTTCTCCGAATCATCTTCTACATTGAAGAATATGATGGCTTAATTTGCCACACACAAAACAGTTATTTCTCCAGTAAAATTTAGCTATATATAGCATTCTTCCCGAAGTGTCGATCGTTAGTTAGAACTTGAATGAATAACTCTTTAAAAACATAACAGTATTCATAGTACCATTAAGTACTTCAAGTCAAAAGGAGCAAAAATATTATAAACAATATCTTATCTCAACTATTATCTAGGACAAATAATAACCAGGCTTTGTCAAGGCACATAAGCCGATGGTCTCAGGATCTACTCCATATACAAGAATTTTGTTTAAAGGAAAGGCTAAAGTTATTTACCAATATGGAAATCTCAAACTTACTCAAATATCATGCAACAACATCCACAACACACCAATTTTCTTTTCAACTGATAAGTAGATCGTATATGCAAAACAAATTATTTAACAGTAATAAAACTTCTTCAAAAGAGTGCCAATTTGTTCGATTACCATTTAAATGATTTTATCTCTGATCCAAAGAGAAACTAAATAACCATGCTATTTCAAAAGTTAAACGCAATTAAACTGCAAAAATTAAAGCTCGGAACACATACCTTTATCTTTTGTAAAAGAAAAATTATTTTGTCTTACATGTTGACATTGGTTGGATTTAGCAGTCCTCTATATCTTGTTGTAATAGATCTTCCGTTAGAATAAAGTCATATATCCGAAAAATACTTCATCGCGAACACATGTAGGGACTTTTCTTCATCACGAACACTTATAGGAACTTCTTTTACACTTGAGGAAAATGCTTGATCACGAACAATTGTAGAGAGTTCTTCGTAGCTTGAGGCATGCCAATGGCACTGTCCTTAAGGATATTTCACCCGGTATGGGTGTATCCCCCAGGATTCAACAAGCTCTTCTAGTACAAAACTAGGAGCCAGAATCTAACAAAGATTAACCAAAAGAAAAACCAGCACCAGAAAATAAAGTAGGAATTCTTATATTCCTCTTATAAAAGAGAAAGAGTTGTGACTATATATAGGAGGATTAAGTCCCAGCCAATTATGATAGCCAGTAACGTTTCGTTGGTAATTGTAAAAAAAATTGAAAACTTTAATGGATTAATTGTCATTGTCATGGCTAAAGTTGACGTTGGGATGATAACGTTAGAGCGGCCATCAAAGCTATTCAATAGTCATTAGGAAGAATAATGGCCAATCAATTGATGGGGGTGATTAATGACTTTAGATCATGGCTAGTAAAGAATAAAAATATTTCTTTTGTATTAAAGCCAATAAAAAACCTTAGAAATAATCATTTTATTTTTGAGATATTAAATAGAAAATAATATTTTCTAACAATAACACACTCTTAATCTATTACAAAATGAATCTTTTCCAAAATACGATGAAACTCCACCAAGTAAAGGCATTTCTCCAACTCTATGATGATGATTTGACATGAGTGTCGAAGGTTGAAGAATACTACCTGCATGCGTCTGATTCACAATGGAGACCTAATGGTGAGGAGTTGTTTGATTTTCATATTTTTGTCTCTATTTGTGTTGAAAGTTATTGGATCGTGAGGCTATATATGGACGAAATAGGAAATTTAAGTGCATCCATTATTTTTATCTTTGTATACTAATAAAATGATGTGATTTTTCATCATCCTGCCAGCAATCAAGTTGTTGCCTGGCTTTCCTTTTGGTGGGGTTGGGTGTGTAGGTAAAGTGAACACACTTTAGAAGCATTGAAGCTGAAAGTAATTAATAAGGAAATAGCTAGTGTCACAGAACTGAAACAGAACTACTAAGAAAATAGTATCCACAAAGCTGAAAGTGCATTATTATTAACTCGCCATTTAAACACAAGAACGCCCGCAGTACAAGTTCTTAAAGCCAGACTCTCAGCCATTTTTATTGTCCTATCATACAAGCCTAGCTAACTTGAAACATTGCATAACAGAAGATGGTACTCAACATAGTTGTGAATTTTTTTGCCACAATACGTTACACTTAAATTTCTAAGCATATTCCCTCCTGCTAGATCTAGACCCTGGCGCAAAAACAGTCAATTCCTCCCTATTATACTTCAAGCTCCTTGCTTCTTGCCTAGAAATCTGATAAGAATTCATCAACACTTCTTCTGGCATTGCTCTAAGTGCTGATAATCTTCCAGCAAGTTGATTCGTCATGGCATTGTCGTTAGTCTTGAAAGCGATGTACTCGAGTCCTTCGTTGCCTGCTCTCTTAACTATCGCGAAGTTTTGAGGCACGATGAGTAGTTGATTCTGTCTAACTTCGTCGTCGAATACTGACCTTCCAGCGTTTCCGACTACTTGAATTCGGCCGCTTCCTCTGATGATGTAGATTATTGAGTGTGCGTTCGTGTTCCAGTGTGGTGCAGCTATAGCATTCTGCAAAACCAAGCAGGTAACATAAGAAAGTTATTACATATGTTTACTAAGGGGCGGTTTGGTTACAGGATAATGGGTTATCCCAGTATAAAAATTGAGATTATGAAATTAAATTTGATTGTGGTGTTAGTTAAAACTAGAATAAAATTAATACCAAAATCATGAAATTACATATCCGTCTCATATAGAAAGTGAGATTATGATTGTAATTATGATTATAATCTTGGAATAATCTTGTTTTTAACTAAAGGATCCTATGAGAGATATACATATGAGGGTATGAGTTTGTTGAAAGAACCCGCAATCTTAGAATCTAAAACTAATAAACTTCAAAACGTTATATAGTAATTATTACTCGTCCTTTAGATTTTTTGCACATTGTCTAAAACCGTTTGTCTAAACAACTCTTGAACATCTCTGATCTATATTTTACTAGACTACCCGCTCTTAACGTAATAAAATACATAAGAAAAGAAATGTCAAAAATTTTAATAATTTAATTGGCGATTAAAAGATATTATAGCCAGTGATGTCATATAGAAGATCATCAGGAAAACAATAAAATCCTCGTAAACTTTGCATATATGTACCTGGAAGAGGGTTCCTCTCTCAGCGCTGAGCTGAAGCCAGTTAAGAATAGGGAGTGTGTTACTGTTGAGAGTGGTGACGCGTCCTCCACGTGGATTGTACACGTCAGATCTCGAAGGATGACCAATGTGCTGCCTCAACTTCATTGTACACAATGTTTCTTCCAACCCATTAACAGGCCATCTTCCTCCTTGTTGCTTTCTTCGTTCTTCTTCTTCGGATTCTTCTGGTAGATTTAAACGGAGCTCTTCGGCTCTCACGATAACGCCCCTCTCTTCGTTCTGTCCTTGAAGTTTCCTTATGGTTTCGACGTTCACGTTGAATGCTTCGGATAATAGTTCAGTGTCGAATCCGTTGAAAATGTTGCCTCCGGATCTCTCTTGTTCTGATCTCCTTGCTTGCATGGTTGCTTCTCGTCTTCCTACGAATTGTTGTTGTACTCCACGGTGTGGGTTTCCAGCTAGGAAGAAGCTCTACATTATTAATACACAATTGAAAAGTTTAGTTTGAAGTTCTAACTATAATAATGTAAATTACAAAAACCGTGAAAGTTACTCCCCCTTAATGTAAAACAAAGTTAGTTTACTCCCCAGTCTCTTAAGTGAGACGATTAGGAGTACTAGGTCCCACTTATGAGATTAAATCAATAGGTTCTAAAAAGAGAAATTGGAATACCAAATTCATCACGAGAATCACTTTGCAAGTAAAGACATCCATCAATCATCTCTCAATCCATCAATCATCCCTCATAAATGAGAGACGATTTAGGTACGATCTCTAATTAGACTATGATCAAATTTTTAAATGTGGGTTCAACTATAGATGTCTTTCAAAATTTTAAATAAAATTTAAATATTCTGAAATTAGTTAAAAAGTAGATAAGTCACAATAATTAATTCAAAATATTTAAGAAGAATAAGCCGCAATAATTAATGATTCAAAATATTTAAGATTAATTGATGTTGTATTAAAATGGTTCTTGTGAAAGTATCCTCAAAATACCCAAATGGTGCCATTTTGACCTTTTGCCAAAGTAAGCTAATTTAGCTTGTAGCCTCTGTTTTTCTAATCCTGATCCTATATAATCTTTACTATTGACAAATACTAATCTTAAGATATGACTTAAATTTGCGTTACCCTGAAGCTGAGATCAAGTTGATTAGCATGGTTGGAAGTGTCAAGAAGTGAGACAGTGACAATAGGTTCCTCAGCATCATTATAGATCCAGAAAGACACACCCGCAGGCAATGCAAGAACATCACCAGCTCTGAAACGTCTCAATTTCTGATGCCTATCGTTGAAACTCCGGCGTCTTTCTCCAGTTCTTGATTCTCCCGATTGTGATTCAAATGTCTCAGCACACCCCGGTATCATAGTCGAGTGGATACCCCTTCCTGCATTCATTTTTTAATTAATTCATCAAACACATCTAAAATTTAATCAAATAGTCGCAGCAGATATAAAATAAATTTGATGATATGTAATGTATATGAACTAAATCCAATAAATAAATGTGTACTTTGTTTAATTGCTTAAGCTTATAGACAATAGAAAAAATGAATTAGCGGCAAAATTTTGCTTAAGCTTAATGCTTATAGATTACAAAAACAAACATGAATTAGCGACTTTTTTTGTTTGTTTGAGCTTATAGATTACAAAAAAGAAACATTAATTAGCTATTTTTTTGTTTAAGCTTATAAATTATAAAATAATACTCGCTCCGACTGAATATGATAAAGCCTATAAAACATAGAGCTACTATCATTTCTTCATTATAAATTGAGATCTTCTTCGAACTTGATGCACAAATAGATAGAATAGCAGCAAATAGCATCTTTCTAGCCTGCATATTCGTGGAACTCAATCTCATTTAGAAAGCCTGATCTCTATCTTTCAATAACTGAACGGGAAGTGGTTTAAGAATAAGAAAGAACTGACGAATCAGATGCGCTCGCCCAGCGAGAAAGGCCCTGACCCTGCCAACCAAGTATCAAAAAGAAAGAAGAGAAAGAAGGGAGAAGAGAACTTCTGAAACCATTTAATAGGCACGGAGTCTACGAAAGAAAAGAAAGAAAGATTTTTTAAATTCGTGGTCTAAAACAAACCTTAAATATACCTTAGATATACGTGTGGTTATAAATTATCTCCTAAACTTAAATTATTTTTAAATACAGAAAGATGTCATTCTTTTTGTAGAAAATTAAAAAAAAAAAAAGTGTTATTTGAGCACCGGGGAAGTAATAATAATAAAAACAGAATTAGCGGCTAAAATAACATAGCGACACAAATTTTGTTTAAGCTTATAAACTAAAATAAAGCATGAATTGGTGATAGATAATTTTCTAAATAGCAAAACTCGGCACTAATTTTTCATTAATAGACACTAAAAAAAAAATGAACGAATAATTTTTATTGCCAGACATAAAAACTTGAATAGCTAGTGATGAATAATTCCTATCGCTAAACAACACAAATTAAAAACATGAATACCTCTATCGCTACAACAAAAATACATAGCTAACTTATTTTTTAGAATAGCTGAGTGAATGTCATAATCGACACAAATAATACCAATCAAACTTTTTAAAAAAGAGTTTGAACAATAAAAAATAAACGCTTTGTTCAACTAACTACCTTGGATAATGTACATGAGCAGGGGAGTGTTGGTATAATAAGGAAGCAAAAGCCCATTTCTTCGAATCTCATGGCGAACAGCTTGAACTCCAGCACACTCGAATTGCTCCTGAGTAGCATCCCAGAACTCAATCACACCAGCCTCAGACTCGAATCTTCGAGTGGGTTCTTGAGCATTCAAACGCTCAATTTGGCACTCGGTTTTCGACCTGAAAGCACGGTGTTGTTGCTGTTGTTGAAGCCTCTGCCACACATTCTGTTGCTCTGAGAGTTGAGCAAAACAACAGTGGGAGAGAATTAAGAAGCAAAGGCTGAGTAGTGAACAGTAAGAAGCCATTCTTGGTTTTTTTGTTTCAACTTTGTGGTGATGGGAAGTGGAGATGAAAATTAGATGGAATTTATAGGAAGGAAAGGGGATTTAAGGTTTGACACGTACTTATTTTGTATGTATGAAAGACTTGCATGCTTTACACATACTGAAGAGGAGTTGAGGGTTATGTGGCTAATGGTTTCTGCAAGACGGATTCACTTCTTTTTGTAGTGTTTGGATTTACATGCATGGCTCTTGTATTCTTCTTCTAGCTAGCTGGCTACTAGTACTAGTATAATCAATCCGCGAGTAATTGGAATAGTCTTACAAGTTTTGTGTTTGCACACTAGTGTAATAACACAGAAAATTAATACTCCATCGATTTAATTTGTGTTTTTGAGTTATTTGATACGAAGTTTAAGAAAGATGGTTTTTTCGGACTTGTAATTATAAATGTACAAAAGCATATCGTTAAGAGTAAAATAAAAAGGTTTAAAATTATGTTATTTTTTCTCAAAACATGTTAATAAAAAAAAGTATGCCATTAAATTAATTAAATAGAAGGGAAAATTACAGTATCTACCATTCGATCATTTAGTTTACAAAATATGTATATTGTATAGGTAATGTATAGTTTACACCAAATATATATATACTATACATACATGTACATGCATTATACATATCTATACATATGATATACATATCCATACACAATATATATAGCGAAGTGTATAGTGTATATACTTCGGTCATGTTATAGATTAAACTAATTGCCCCAAGGGTATATTTATGAAAGTTTTCTATAAATAAAATAAGATTAAAATGGAAATTTTGTATTAAATTATTTTTAAGTTTAATTTAGAAAGAAATTCTTTCTTAAGCAGATTAAAAAGAAATAGGTTTACGCAAAGTGAACCGGATGAAGTATATATATAATTCCCTCCAAAAATGTTAGTCTCAGGCTCTCAGCAATATTGTAGTGCATCAATACTGTGTACTAAATCGGTTCATGTTTGTAGCCTTCAAACAGGATAAGTGCATTTACAACTCATCTCTATCTGTCTCCTCTGCATCAAAAAAACAAGAATCCATGCAAACACAAACACATTTTCTCTACTTTCCACTGCGGATATTCGCCACATAGCCAATTATTATCTTCTTAGGTGTCAAGAACCTAAGAATCGATCCAATACATTAATGCATGGCCATGCAGAAAAATCAAGACAAATGTCTCACCGCAACATTTTACGTGTCAAATCCTACTCACCCTTTCTTCTCCTACAAATACCAAACCTCAATTTTCCCCTTTCCCATCACAAAAGAAAAACATCACCACTCATCGTATCACCAAAATATGGAAATAAAATTATGTTCTCTTCTTCCTCTTAGCCTTTGCTTTTTTCTCCTCTTTAATTGCTGTTTTGCTCAAATAGAGCAGCAGCAAGGATTCTTAGAGGAGAGACTTCAGCAGCAACACCGGCGAGGCCGACCTCGAACCGATTGTCGGATCCAGAGCCTTAGTGCTCGGGAACCGACACGTAAGTTCGACTCAGAGGCCGGGTTCACCGAGTTCTGGGATCGGAACTCGGAGGAATTTGAATGTGCTGGAGTTGCTGCTGTTAGGAATGTTATTCAGCCCCAAGGGTTGCTCTTGCCTCATTACAATAATGCTCCTCAACTCCTCTACATTGTCAAAGGTTTTTTTTTACCTATCTAATCATTGTTATTTATTGTTACTGAACTCTTTCAAGTGATTTTTAGGTACTTTATCAATCAAAAATATTACTCTCTCACTTCCAAATTAAGTGTCACAAAGTTTAAGGAATAAAATGAGACATTTGAATCTTGTTGTCATAAATTAAATATGTGTGTAATGTGCTAAAATATTTTTTGAATTTTGTAGTTTTAAACTTGTCAAATAGAATATTTGAATTCTTAAATATAGAAAGAGACTATTTTTTTAGATTTTTCTAAATAGACTAAAAAGGGAGAAAGTAATTAGAATTTCCCTCTTCCGCGATCTAAAGCAACTCTTGAACCACTTTGTCACTTTATTATAATTCTGAAAGTTACTACTCCATCCGTTTTGTTTTGTTTTATGTGTTCCAATTTCAGTGGGTTCTCATTAATTAAAGAATAAAATTAAAATATTAAAATTAAAAATTTACTAAATACGGAATAGCGACATTCTTAAAAACAAATAATATCAATCTTCCAAATGTTATTGTAGCTGTATATGGCATTACTCGCCTTGTTTTTGCCTTTTATTTTTGCTAAATAGAAAGTTCACTACAAAAAAATGGTCATGGATGTCGGTCGCTAATCTTATTCAATGACAGATTAGTAACCGATTATCAAAAAAAAATCCTATTAGCTATGGGCAATTTAGCTATAAATTTATTAGCTAATTTTTTTTTTTTTTTTTTGAATGATTCCTAATTACTACTGTTTGTTTTTATTTTTGGGGGAATGAAGGAAGTGGACTTTTAGGGACAGTAATTCCAGGATGTGCTGAAACATTTGAATCACCACAAAGAGAGAGAAGTATGAGGGGACAAGAAAGCAGAGAGGGAGAAAGCCAGTACAGAACAGGCGGTGATCGCCATCAGAAAGTCAGACAATTCCGACAAGGCGATGTACTTGCATTGCCTGCAGGTGTCACACTTTGGTTTTACAACAATGGTCAAGACCGCCTTGTTACTGTTGCCTTGCTTGATACCAGCAACCCAACTAACCAGCTTGATCAACAATTCAGGGTAACAACTTATTTTGTCACTACTCCCTCCGTCCCAAATTAGTTGTCATGTTTCGCACTATTTGGACTTCTGACCAATCTAAGAAAAGTTGCAATTTATAATACTTTTCTTATGATTTTTGAATATTTAATAAATTATTCTACTCACGAAAAACAAAACATGACAACTAATTTGGGACAAAGGGAGTATATGAGCTTGTTATAAAATATATGTATACAGTCATATGACCTATAAGATAATTATAGGTGAATTCATATAATAAGTATTACTCTGCCCCAACGTTTCTGTGATTATAAGATTTTTGAAATTGTGGTATTAAACATACATGTCACTTTTGAAAAATCTAGTGAATAGTTTCATTTCATATATAGGAATACCATTTTATTGCAAGGGAGTAATAATAAAGGAAATGGTTCCAAATTATTTTGAAATATCTAAAGTTAATAGTTTCATAGGTAAAATGTACCAATGTTTCTCGGAAGGAGTTAATAATTAAGGAAATAGTGTCAAATAATTTGAAACCGGTGAGTAATCAATAGCTTTATCAGAAATTGATAATTGATATGTTATTGTAATATTGATGTGAGAACGTTAGCCGGCTATATATCGAGTATTTATGAAGTACAAAGGGATTACATTAACTCATGGCCGATTGGCGAATTATTGAGCCGAGATAGATTTGGTAACATATTACATACATGTTCGTAACATATTCCAACAAATTTATAGTCCGTCCCCATCAATGCCAAGGTCTACAAGAAGATGTCCAGTTCACCCAGATGTAAAAATAATATTCCTAGTAAGAAAATTGTTCTACATCTTAAAAATTAAAATTGATCAGAGAAAGCTACATGTAGTACTATACTTATAATGTTAGTTATACTGAGTTCCTACTTATTATCGCGAAACTTGTATAAATTTTCTCTAAAAAGTGATATTAACAATATAGTTTCAATACTTTACAGCATTTCTTCCTAGCTGGAAACCCAAATCCCAGAGAACAAAGTGGAAGCAAGTACGAGGAAGAAATCCGAGCTCGAAGAGAACAAGAACAAGGCGAACAACCACAACGTCGTCAATCGGGCAACCTTTTTGATGGATTCGAACAAGATCTCCTAGCCGATGTTTTCAACGTGGACCAGGAGTTAGTCAGGAACTTAAAAGGCCGAGAAGATCAAAGGGGAAGGATTGTTCGGGCCGAGAATTTCGATGTTCTAAGCCCGGAATTTGAAGAAGAAGAAGAAGAACAGCAATCACACAGGCAAAGAAGAGAGCGTGAGCATAAGGGAAGAAGAGGATCACAGCCCAATGGGCTTGAAGAAACTATTTGCACTCTGAGGCTTAGAGAGAATTTGGGCCGTCCATCTCGTGCTGACGTGTATAATCCACGTGGAGGACGCATCAGCACTCTCAACAGCCACAAGCTTCCAATCCTCAATTTTCTTCAGCTCAGTGCTGAGAGAGGAGTCCTTTACCAGGCAAGTCAAATTTTCTTGCAGAAATTTAATACTTTGGCCCATTTAAAATTACTTATCATTCTTCTGAGAGTCAATTTTGTATAGTAATTCATTTTATACAAGTAAAACATAGAACTTACTTCTCTTAATTTGTTTTGAATTTTTTAGTTTATTAAGAGTTGGTTTGGCTAATTTTCAGATATCAGACTAAGATTAATTAGAATTTCTTAAATTAAAATTTTGATAGAGGGAGTACATAACAAGGCAAAAGGAAACGGAGCATTTTTCCACATTGACCCCAATTATGTGTAGCGCTTCTAACATATTTTCTTTGTTAGGCCCAACTCTAGTCAAAATTAGTGCTTTTTGAGCCTGTTTGGATGGGCTAAGCCTATAAGCTGCAAATAACTTATAAGCTAAAAAAATAAGTTGGGTAGTCTAATTTTTTTTTTGGTGTTTTTAGCTTATAAGCTGCTTTAAATAAGCTAAGTCAAATGGACCCAATTATTTTTTTGAGCTTATTTTAAGCACAAAATGACTTTAAGCTGGCCAGTCAAACACTCAAAAAAACTGAAAAAAACTTATAAGCAACTTATAAGTCAATCCAAACGGACTCTTTGTTGCCAAAAGCAACTGTATTACAAAATTTGTGGACATGTAGTTCACTAAAATAGTCACAAATTGAATTGGGGAAATATTACACATGGTATGTCCAATCTAGTATTTTTTGTTCTGGTAACTTTTTCTCAGCCACGCTTATGCAAAATAGCATGGCATCGTGTTAGTAGCATAGCAAAAGAACCTTTGTCATCATTAATATCTTTGCTCATGACAACTGTGAGCTATCGGGAGAATCAACGATTCTACCAAAAATGTACGTAGTACTTGTAAATCTTAGACTTTATGGACTTCAATTAGGCTCTTATTTTGACGCCATTACATTTAATTTTACAGAACGCAGTAATGGCACCACTCTGGAACATGAACGCACACAGCATCCTCTACATCCTCCGAGGAACCGGTCGGATTCAGGTAGTCGGGGACGCTGGAATCTGCGTGTTCAACGATGAGGTCAGGGAAGGCCAGATGCTCGTCGTGCCACAAAACTTCGCAGTAGTAAAAAAAGCAGGAAACCGAGGACTCGAGTACATCGCGTTCAAGACAAACGAACAGGCCATGACCAGCCCGTTAGCAGGGCGGTTATCGGCTATTCGGGCTATGCCAGAGGAAGTTCTGATGAACTCTTATCAGATATCTAGGCAAGAAGCTAGGAGTTTGAAGTATAATAGGGAAGAAACAACTGTTTTTGCTGGAAGGAGGTCATCAAGGGGATATTCAACTAGGGCAATGGAGTATGCTTTGACTGCTGTTGAGGCTTTTTTAAAAGCCTAAGTTTGTGTTTTGAATAACAATAGTAGTCAAGAATGTTAAGTTTCTGAGAATAAATGAGTTGAGTGGTGGCTCTTTAATAAGCTAATGTTTGTTTCGAGTTAATACGAAGCTTCATATTCTGTATTTTATGCATTGTTTGGCTCATTGGTATCTTCCCTATATTTTCCTAATTAATATTTTCATGTGCGCTTAATTAGTACCAATTTATAAGAACCAAAGGAATTGGGGACCATTCGAATTGTTGGTCAAATTAGGTAATGCAAATTCCTCATAGCGAAGTAAGGTATGTCGTTAGTGTTTACATAAAGGTATGCTTATATTTTATAATGGATGAATAATGATATTCATATCCCTTAACATATCTAAAACATCAAGCGATATGAAAAGTATGTAATTACTACTACGTAGTGGTATTGATTATAAGAAAATAAGACAAATAATATGCATGGTACAAGTTAAATTGTAACAATATTACTCCTAACTTATTCTTAGGGAAGTAAATAATTTTTTTGGTAAATAGTAGTACATACCAAGTAGGCGTTTGGCCATAAGAATTATTCATTTTATTCCGGAATTTTTTTTTACTTTTTTCACTTTTCAGCGTTTGGCCATAAGAATTCCGAATACAACTTATCAAAAACTTGTTTTTCAAAAAATTCACTTTTTTACAACTACATTTCACCAAAAACTACAATTTCAAACACTATGGCCAAACACAACTCCAACTCCAAAATTCCAAAAAAAATGAATTTTTTTTTATATCTATAGATAAACTGGGCCTAAAATTTAGCGGACAAGGGCTAAAGTGAAAATTTTCAAATTTATTCACTTCAAATAACTTTAAATACGAAGGTTTGCCAAATTTGATATGGCAAAAGTAGAACTGGCATATATGGCTAAAGTTCAATCATTTTCATCTTAACTAGCTCAGTTATATGACTGAACTTCAATCGTTTTTAAGTAAACTTCAGTTATATCAAGCTTAACTTCAGACACCACATATCTTAAGTTATTTTAAAATTAAACCTGCAACCGGTTTAACCGGAACCGGACCGGTAACCGGTTAAAAAACCGGAACCGTTTAACCGGTTCAAAGTGTCCAAAACATGTTTTGTTTTTGTTTTTTGTATTTATATATATATATATATATATATATATATATATATATATATATATATATATATATATATATATAAGTTATATATAGCTTATATATAAGTATATTCTTAGTATATTATATATGTATTAATGTATAGTTATACTTATAGTATACTATACATTATAAGTATATGCTTAGTATATTTTAGTTATTTTTCAAATATATAACTTTTTAGTTTTTAATTTAAGTATATTCTTAGTATATTTTAGGTATATTCCTAACTTAATAAAAGTAAAAATATGAACACAAGTAAATAGAAGAAAGCTCAATGAGCCATATATTTTATTCATTCTTGGATAACATTTATTTGCAAGTTGTAGTTTTTTTTAACTTGCAAATAATACATGAGTTGTACAAAAATAGTAGAATAATAAAATCACCAATTTTGAACCATTTCGTTAATTTCCCCCACATCATATTCAGTCATGGAAATATCTTCAAATTCTTCCATTTGGTCCGGTCCACTAGCTATCAAATCTTCAATTTCTTCCTCTTCGCCTTCCTCCGCTTCTAAGTTTTGGTTGCGTCGCTCCGATCTAATCCAATCGCGAATGCACACTAGTACTTGCAAGCTAAAGCCGGATAATGAATGTCTGTGGTCTCCAATTTGTTGTCTTCCTTGGCTAAATGCGCTCTCCGAAGCCACGGTTAATACTTGAACCGTAAGGATATCTCGAGTCATTCTTGAAAGTACCGGATAGCTTGCCTTGTACTTGTTTCACCATGCTAAGACGTCCAAGTCATCCAGTTCCTTGATATCCACATTTAGCTACATCAAATAAAAGTTATATTCATCAAAGTTTGCAGTAGAAGAAGAAGTTGGCTATGAATGTAAAGCTTTTAAACCCGACAAGCCCTTTTTGCTACTTTGAGAAGTAGTAGGGAGTGGAGCAACGGGTGTAGCGCGTTCTTCCAAACTAGAATAATGAGTAAAAAAATTTCTAAACTCATCATCAATAGCAAGTTCGGCTTCAGCTACAGATGGTGAACTCCCTCTTCAATTTTTAAAAATGTATAAATTTGACTAACCAAATTTTTAGTATAAGACACTTTTAAACAAGGATTTAAAAGAGAACCCAATATAAATAAAGTTGGGATGGAAAAAAAATGCTTCTTAAATTTGATTATCATTTCAAAAATAGCCACTTGACAACCGGGTTTATATTTATACTATTGTAAAACTCTAGCTATTTCCGCTAAGTAGGCTAAAATTTCGGTTACCGTGGGATAAAATTGTCTAGAAAAAGCAAGAGTTGCATTATAAAAAAATTCTAAGAGGTCAACACATTCTTTAACATCTTCCCAATGCATAAAAGTTAACTAATCCTCACTATTAATATTATATTTGTTGTGAACTTGTTGTATGGGAATCCTATACTCATATGCTTGTTGTAGCATAGTGTAAGTGTAGTTCCACCTTGTCTTAATTTCTACTTGAATTTTCTTAGGTATAAGGTTATTTTCCACACAAGCATTCTTAAAATCTCTAATTCTTCCCTTATTAGCATTACAAAAAAGAAATGCAACCGCATCTCTAACTTTTTTAACAAAATCTTCAAAATGCACAAGACCATCTTTAACAATTAAGTTTAAAATGTGACAATTACATCTTACATGAAAAATATTTCTTAGCGGAGGGTTTAGTTCTCTTTTTATAAGACCTATCGCCTTTGTATTATTAGAAGCATTATCTAAAGCAATACAAAGTGTTTTTCTATAAATGTTAAAAAATCTCATAATAGTAGACATTGAATCGGCTAAAAAATTTCCATCGTAACGACCTTTTCCTTCATCATATAAAAATGCTATAATTCCTTTTTGCATAACCCAGTTGTCATCAACCCAATGACATGTAAAGCAAAAAAATCTAACTTGTTAAGACTAAGACCCAAATCAGCGGTAAGACAAACATTACAATTTAAAGAATTAAATACATGGCGCAAATAAAATCTATATTTTTTAAACAAATCTATAACATCGGCTCTACAAGTACTTCTAGGAATACCCTCAAATAACGGATTATAACAACGTTGAATGTAAGTAACAAACCCCAAACCTGAGGGAAAGGAAAATGGTAAACAATCATAAGCTACCATTTTAGTTATTTCTACCCGCTCTTTTTTCTTGTCATACTTAAAATTTCTACCGGTTCGTGGTTCTATCGTCATTTGAATCCCCTCCACGTTTGAACCCGTTTGCTCTCCCCAAACATCCATATGTTTGGTTCTCATATGAGCATTTAGATTACCCGTTCCACCATTCTTACCAGTTCCTTGCTTAAAACTAAATACTTGTCCACATATGGTACATGTAGTTGATTGATTTTCCCTATTCTTAGTCATAAATTTCCAAACTTTAGCTGTTGGCTTACGAGTTCTAGGCGGTTTGTCTTGTGTATGTGATTGTGCAGGACATGTATCTCCTATGGGATTTTCGGGGGTTGTGTTTCATCATCATCATCTAAGTCTTCACTAAAAGTGTCGGTAAAATATTGTTGCATTGCCTCATGACCTAAAAGTGGATTATTTCCACCAACATCAATACCTAAATTAGGTGTTTCTTCCACAAATGTTTCCTCATTAAGCTTACCCCTAACAATACCACTACTACTACCGGCACCACGTCTTAATCTCTTTGACATTATTAAATAGAATTAATTTAAATCACAATCAAATAAATCACAAGAAAATAAATTACAACAAATTAAATTGCTAGAATTAAATTGCGTAAATTAAATTGCGAAAAATAAATTGCTAGAATTAAATTGCGAAAAATAAAGATAGAGTTGGAATGAAGGTACCAAATTGCTGGATTAATTTCCTACAAAGTGAAGGCGGCTAGAATTACAAATCCACCAAAGCTACTTCGGATTGTTGCAAAATCACCAACTCCACCAACAATATTATAATTGCAAAATTAATAATTGAAAGTTGAAACTATAATAAGACTTTGTGCCTAATTATTGCAAAGTGGCTATAATTGAGAGATTGAGAATTTTGAGATTTGAGAGAAAGATGAAAAAGAGTGAATTAGTGTGAATTAAAATGAAAATGAAGAAGAGTTTATATAGGGGTGGGGGATGGGTTAAAGTGTAAAAAAAAAGTTTGGGAGGTTGGGGGGCCAAAAAATCATTTTATGACCGTTTGGCAACGGTCATTTTTGCAAATGGACCGTTGCCAACAGTCCATTAACGGACAGGCCCAATGGCTATTTTTTTTTTAATTTCACCGGTTAAACCGGTTTAACCGGTTCGGTTCTGATTTTACCGGTTTAACCGGTTTCGGTTTCAAAAATATCGGAACTGGACCAGTAACCTTTTAAACAGTTAACCGGTTCTACCGATTCCGGTTCCGGTTTCGGTTTTACCGATCCGATTACCGGTTGACGGATTTATTTAAAATGAATAACCGTGCAAAATAATTTAAAAACTAAGTACAAAATAAATCGCAGTATTCAAATAAGATACACGTATTAAACTTTTAAAAATTAAAAGGTCACAATAAACTTTATAAAATGAGGAATATCCACGTGAGTAGATTGTAAATTGTAATGGTGGGTCCACTGAGCCTCTAGAACCTTGTAATGGTGGGTCCACTAGGCCTCACCTTTACAAGGTGAAATGGTTCCAAATTATTTTGAAATATCTAAAGTTAATAGTTTCATAGGTAAAATGTACCAATTTTTCTCGGAAGAGAGTAATAATTAAGGAAATAGTGTCAAATAATTTGAAACCGGTGAGTAATCAATAGCTTTATAAGAAATTGATAATTGATATGTTATTGTAATATTGATATGAGAACATTAGCCGACTATATATCGAGTATTTATGAAGTACAAAGGGATTACATTAACTCGTGACCGATTGGCGAATTATTGAGCCGAGATGGATTTAGTAACATATTCTATAAAAATGATATTAAAAATATAGTTTCAATACTTTACAGCATTTCTTCCTAGCTGGAAACCCAAATCCCAGAGAACAAAGTGGAAACAGGTACGAGGAAGAAAGCCGAGCTCGAAGAGAACAAGAACAAGGCGAACAACCACAACGTCGTCAATCGGGCAACCTTTTCAATGGATTCGAACAAGATCTCCTAGCCAATGTTTTCAACGTGGACTAGGAGTTAGTCAGGCACTTAGAACGCCGAGATGATCAAAGGGGAAGAATTGTTCGGGCCGAGAATTTCGATGTTCTAAGCCTGGAATTTGAAGAACAACAACAACAACAACAACAATCACACAGGCAAAGAAGAGAGCGTGAGCATAAGGGAAGAAGAGGATCACAGCCCAATGGGCTTGAAGAAACTATTTGCACTCTGAGGCTTAGAGAGAATTTGGGCCGTCCATCTCGTGCTGACGTGTATAATCCACGTGGAGGACGCATCAGCACTCTCAACAGCCACAAGCTTCCAATCCTCAATTTTCTTCAGCTCAGTGCTGAGAGAGGAGTCCTTTACCAGGCAAGTCAAATTTTCTTGCAGAAATTTAATACTTTGGCCCATTTAAAATTACTTATCATTCTTCTGAGAGTCAATTTTGTATGGTAATTCATTTTATACAAGTAAAACATAGAACTTACTTCTCTTAATTTGTTTTGAATTTTTTAGTTTATTAAGAGTTGGTTTGGCTAATTTTCAGATATCAGACTAAGATTAATTAGAATTTCTTAAATTAAAATTTTGATGTAGGGAGTACAAGGCTTCTAACATTTTTTCTTTGTTAGGCCCAACTCTAGTCAAAATTAGTGCTTTTTGTTGCCAAAAGCAACTGTATTACCAAATTTGTGGACATGTAGTAGTTCACTAAAATATTGTCACAAATTGAATTGGGGAAATATTACACATGGTATGTCCAATCTAGTATTTTTTGTTCTAGTAACTTTTTCTCAACCACGCTTATGCAAAATAGCTTGGCATCGTGTTAGTAGCATAGCAAAAGAACCTTTGTCATCATTTATATCTTTGCTCATGACAATTGTGAGCTATCGGGAGAATCAATGATTCTACCAAAAATGTACGTAGTACTTGTAAATCTTAGACTTTATGGACTTTAATTAGGCTCTTATTTTGACGCCATTACATTTGATTTTGCAGAACGCAGTAATGGCACCACTCTGGAACATGAACGCACACAGCATCCTCTACATCCTCCGAGGAACCGGTCGGATTCAGGTAGTCGGGGACGCTGGAAACTGCGTGTTCAACGATAAGGTCAGGGGAGGCCAGATGCTCGTCGTGCCACAAAACTTCGCAGTAGTAAAAAAAAGCAGGAAACCAAGGACTCGAGTACATCGCGTTCAAGACAAACGAACAGGCCATGACCTGCCCGTTAGCAGGGCGGTTATCGGCTATTCGGGCTATGCCAGAGAAAGTTCTGATGAACTTTTATCAGATATCTAGGCAAGAAGCTAAGAGTTTGAAGTATAATAGAAAAGAAACAACTGTTTTTGCTGGAAGGAGGTCATCAAGGGGATATACAACTAGGGCAATGGAGTATGCTTTGACTGTTGTTGAGGCTTTTTTAAAAGCCTAAGTTTGTGTTTTGAATAATAATAGTAGTCAAGAATGTAAAGTTTCTGAGAATAAATGAGTTGAGTGGTGGCTCTTTAATAAGCTAATGTTTGTTTCGAGTTAATACGAAGATTCATATTCTGTATTTTATGCATTGTTTAGCTCATTGGTATTGATAACCGTTGTATTTTGTCATTATTATGTACAGCTAGAATATTAGTCATTATTAATGTACAGCTAGAATATTTCCTAGAATATTATGTACAGCTAGAATATCTCCTAGAATAAGGTAAGTCTTTTGTATATATTGATGACCGAACATCATAATTAATCAAGGAATTGATTTCCTACATGGTATCAGACTAGGTTTTCCTTCTCCATCACAACCTAGCCGCCACCCTAACCCTAGCCGGTCGCACCTCCTCTCTTCCCTTCGTTCCTCTTCTTCCTCACTTATTCTCCCTCCCTCCGTCTTCAAAGCCACCATGACTGACACAGGCGCAAAGTTTCACTCTGCCCTCTCCATAGCCAATGTCAAATCTCTCGTTCCTTTCACATTGGACATTAAAAATGGTCCATATCATTCATGGGTGGCGTTATTTAAGGTGCAAGCCCGAGTGCATAACCTGATGCATCACATTATCCCTCCTACAGAGGCCGCGGCTAAGGCCAAAATTAATGCCTTACGGGCAGTTGATCCTGAACTTATGATCGTCTTGATGCGGCAGTCCTACAGTGGATATATGGTACGATCTCTCCTGAATTACTTCAAGCCATATTGGTGAAAGATGACACCGCGGCGAAAGCCTGGCAGAGGTTGGAGGCCATCTTTCAAGATAACAAGGGTTCCAGGGTGTTATATCCCGCATTTTTCGCATTCGGATAATTTAAGGTAATTGCGGGAGATTAAGAGCAAGATTATAATTTTGATCTTATTTGGTGTACAAGTTGTTTATAAAAATTTTGAAGTGGGAGTATTAGGAAAGGTCAAGGTCAAAAAGGGGAAACTCGCAATATGACTCGTGGAAATATGGAGAAAGACGAAGGGCAAATTTGGAAGTTGGAAAAATGCTTCATGAATTACATAAACTAGCCAAAATATAAGTGGGCTTGAAAGTAAAAATCTTGGAAAAATTATAAGGCCCAACCGGCCATATAGGGTCCAAGCCCATAAGGAATATAACTTGGTCAATTTAAATAATGACCAAGTCATTTTATTCATCATAATCCATAGAAATTTCAAGAAGCTTCAAGAGAAGCAAGAACAAAGAAAGAAGGAGCCAAACCCTTAGGGCCTTTCGACCAAGAGGAAAATCACCAAGAAAATTGGTAAAATTTCCCCAAAAATTATTCCCTACCAAGCTAAGGATCCCTAACAAGGTGGAGTTGTTGTTGGAGCAAGAAAGGCTCAAAATCATTCAAGTTGCCAACTTGTAGTCAAGTAAGAAGTTGAAGAAGAAAGGTGAATTTCCATCTTGTTTTATGTGTTGTACATGGTGTATATGTGTTGTAGTATGTTAAAATGAATGAAATTCATGAAGGAAATAAATATAGCATGTTGGCCGTGAGGTAGCATATATATATGTATGTGTAGGAATCATATTTCAATCATGTTGTCTAGTATTTGGTTGTGAATGATATGCAGAAAATGGAAGAGAATGAGTCAATTTTATGTAGTGTTTTGGTTGTGGTTATGTTGCGGATTCTATGTGGCTAATGAATGCATAATAATCTTGTGAAGTTGTAGTAGGTGGAGACTTGTTATAGAAGTCATGTAAATTGAATGTAAGGTTCCCGCATGCATGAAAAATAATGTGGTTAGTATGATGTGGTTGAGATATGAATTATTATGTTTATTGAAGTCGGAAGATTTTGAAGAAAGTGGTAAATTGAGATCATGTGTATTGAATGAAATGTGTGAATCGCTAGTATAGTTGTTGAATTATGTTGATAGTTTGGCCGGGTTTGAATTCCCGGGTTGTGTTTGATGAGAATTTCACCAAATTGAATGTCGAGGATGGTATATTTACAGAGGAAATGCTGCCGAAATTTCGGTAGCAAAGTGCTTCCTTAAGATTTTAACTCTAAGTCTTCTAATGAGAGTTTTGGTAAAAATGACCAATTCGCAGATTTCGACGAGATTGTGACGTGAATTTGGGATAGCAAAAGGAGCGGAAAGAGGTATGTAAGGCTTCACCCTTCTTTCTATGGCATGTCTTAGTTGTAATAAGTTGGGTACGAGCCACGGGGACAACTCGGTTCCCCGGAATCCGCACCTAAAGTTTTCCACTTTTTGTTCAATAGAATTGAACTAGAAAGTGTGCCAATTGTTGGAAAAACCTCCTACACCCTTAGAACTTGTATAAATGGGACCCGGTTACCCTAAGACCCTCACAACTAACGCTATGACACGTAACATACGTAAATCGTATACGCTACCTCATCCGGCCCGAGGTGGGCCCGTTACTCTCGGATTTTTCTATAGTCGTGGTTGACTTACGTGAAGTAAATCCAAAGGGGACTTTTGATCCCAATCTCGTTACCGAATGATAAGTACTATGACTACTCTAACGAGAATGTTTCTATGAGGATAATGATAATGACAATGTTAGACAAGAGAATGTACCTTTGATAAGTACGACCGGAACGACTCTATGACTAAGATGACTAAGCTAAGTATCTTATGAAAACATGAAAGTGATACACTAATTTTTGAATCGTATTTATATTTCCTAGCTATATCTTTATTTTCTCTGACTCCAAAGCCTATGACGGTCATCTATGATGCCCACAATTTCATTCTACGGTTACTGTAATACTATTCTCCGTTGATAGTCTCGCCTTAAAATACTTGTTCCTTCAAGGTGATACAAAGTTATAACTAGCGTTCCATAACGTAATCGGAGGCCACCGACCTTACGTCACTCCGATGGATACATGA
Source organism: Lycium barbarum (assembly GCF_019175385.1). NCBI lineage: Eukaryota > Viridiplantae > Streptophyta > Magnoliopsida > Solanales > Solanaceae > Lycium > Lycium barbarum. The sequence continues at coordinate 8,848,218 of NC_083345.1, read as the reverse complement.
TTTTCCTTGGCTCTTGTGTGCTTATATGATATATGTATATAAAGCAGGTATATGTGTATGGATATGTATATATAAATAAGATAAGTAATTGTATATGAGACGTGCATATGTATAAAAGATAAGCAAATGTATATGTATATGTGTATGGGGAAAGGGGAAGGGCCACTGTTATATCACCACCTGATTCAGCTGGATTCCATCCTGGACGCGGGATGCCCGGACGCGGGATATGGGAGAGCCGTACGCGGCGTCTGTATATATATATAATGTATGCTACCTATATATGATGTAATGTGTTGGGACACCGTTGGGGAGGGGGCTTGGGAGAGCCGATGTATTCGGCGTCTGTAAATGTGAGCAAAAGGTACCGTTATTGAAATGTACTGTTTTCTGTACATGAGAATAAGTAATATATAAATGTTAATTCCTATGCTTATGGAAAGAAACGTTTCAAAGACGAAAGGACGAGCCTACATGACAGCCGGCCTGAAAAGGGGCCTTTCTATGCACAGGTTACTTTCTCACCTCGTTATATGCCCTGTGACTCCATGATATTATTAATCGTACTCTATGTTACTGCTTGTATTATTCTCTATGCCTTACATACTCGGTACACTATTCGTACTGACGTCCCTTCTTGTGGACGCTGCGTTTCATGCCGCGCAGGTCAGCGGACAGGTGGACTTGATCCTTAGGAGCTCTGCCAACAATACTCTACAGTGCTCCAGTCGTTCCGGAGCCTTACTTCAGTGGTACTATTTTGTGTATATATAATCTCGGGCACGATAGTACTCGGCCCTTTCTATGTATAAGTGTACTATGTCTAGAGGCTCGTAGGCAGATATGTACAGTCAGTCAAGTACAGTTAGATATACGGTGTTTTGGTATGTTAATGTTGTTGTATAAAGTGATAACGAAGTTTATTAGTCTATGTTCAGAATGACGCTGCTAATGTTAATGTTCAAAAAAAAAATATGGCTCTGTTTATACGGCTTGCTAAGAGGTAAAGGTAATATGATAGATAAGGAGTGCTCGGTACAAGTATCGGGTACTCGTCACGGCCCATAGTCGGGTCGTGACAGAAGTGGTATCAGAGCAGTTCGGTCCTAGGGGTTTGTCTACGAGCCGTGTCCAGTAGAGTCTTGTTTATGAGTGTAGCGCGCCACGCTTATAAACAGGAGGCTACAGGGCATTTAGGAAATGTGACCTTCTTTGCATTCTGAAATCGTGCGATAGAGCTAAGTTGCCAGGCTTCCATATTCCTTTTCCTAAACCTATGTTATGGTTTCAGTAATGCCGCCGAAGAGAAAGGCTACGACGGCCGAGAAAGCCAAGAGGGTGGCGGGCAGCAAAGTCGAACGGGAGCTGGAAGAAGGAGAATCTCATAATGAAGCCCCCCCTCAGACTTTTCCTGCTCCCCCTGCACCAGCAGAGCAGGAAAGAGTTCCAGCTCCAGCCCCCGTACCTCCAGTTCCACCGCCAGCAGCTCCGGGCCAGTAGATGGCAGAGGCCATCCAGTTATTGACCCAGTTAGTTGCCGCACAGGCTCAGCGGCAAGGTGTAGACTTGGGAAACAGGGCGGTAAGTGCAAGAGCCCGTGACTTTATCACCCTGGAGCCGCAAGAGTTCTATGGATCAAAACCAGAGGAAGACCCGCAGAGCTTTATAGATGAGATGCTGAGGACTCTGAGGATTATACATGCTTCAGATACGGAGTCCGTAGAGTTGGCTTCATACAGGCTGCGGGATGTGGCAGTTCTGTGGTACGGTAGCTGGATATCATCGAGGGGAGCAAATGCACCACCTCCGGTTTGGCAGAAATTCACTGAGGCTTTCCTACGACATTTCCTACCGCCAGAGGTTCGACGGACTCGAGCCGATATGTTCTTAAACCTGAGACAGGGGAATATGAGTGTCCGAGAATACAGCCTTCGTTTCAACTCGCTAGCTAGGTATGCCCCTGCCCTGATAGCTGATAGGGGAGACCATGTGCACCGGTTTGTAAGTGGGCTAGGGCCATATTTGGTTAAGGAGTGCTTGACGGCTTCACTCCAGGACGGGATGACTATTACCCGCATCCAGACCCACGCCCAAAATCTGGAAGAACAATACCAGTCACGGAGAGAGGAGCGTTATCCAGATAGGGGTCCCAGAAAAAAGGGCAGATCATCTGGGGCTAGAAGCGAGTATAGAGGGGGGCATGCACAAGAGCAGTCTAGGCATTCAGGCCAATCAGTGGCCAGTGCACCACCTCGATTTGCGGACAGGAGATTTGACCGCTCTGCCTATTCGGGACCAGATCAGGGTACTAGAGCTTCAAGATCCCAGTACAGAGCTGATTTTAGCAGGACGGGGCTGCCCCCACCATGATGTGCTCGGTGTGGCAAGCCACACTCTGGGCAGTGTTACCTGGAAACAGGTGGTTGTTTTGCTTGCGGTCGAACTGACCATTTGGTGCGTGACTGCCCACTAAAGGATGAAGGAGGCCGAACTCAGCCAGCCGGATCAGCAATCGGTTCATCGTCGACCGTGCGCCCTCGTGGACAGACTTCCCAGGCTCCAACGGGCCGCGGCCGAGGTAGAGGAGGGGCATATAGTTCAGCCGGTCCTCCGCACCGCTTATATGCACTGACGGGACGACAGGACCCTGAACCTTCCGCCGACGCGGCCACAGGTACACTTCTGGCATCTTTTCTATAATATATGGATGTTAAATTGAACTGGATTTTACTTTATCTTGCACCGTCCAGTGTGTTGCGGAACATATAAGAAATTCGGGAAAATTTAGGATAAGGGTAGCCGTGCACATAAAAAAAAAGGGTGAATAGTAGTGACCGCGAAGGCTAAAATAGTCATTAAAAGAGAAATATGTGCTATGAGCGCGTTCGAACATTGCCGAGACCCCAACTTGCCCCACATTATGTGATGTAGGTAGTACGGGGAAGCGAAGGTAAAAATACTAACATCGAGACACTGAAATGCATTTAGGATTCAAGGTTAAGCGTGCTCAGGTGGGAGTAATTCCATGATGGGTGACCCCCTGGGAAATATGCTGAAAATTTCGTAAATGCGGAAACAAGAGACGAGCGTAAAAGTAGGCGGACCAGAGTAAATTGGGGTGCGAAAAGTGGTTAAAAACCCCACACGAGTCACATAGGCCGAGACGGACTAAACTAACAGAAAAAGGGAAGCCATGACAAAAAAAAGCTTTGGGAATGAAGGAAAAGGATACAAATGTCACAGGGTGAGACCGATATTGAGCCCACACTAATTAAGGCAATAAATCCCCGGTGTGGCGATGTATGGAAGCATGTCTAGTGACGGGATAGACGCGACGGATGCCCCGAAGAAGGGATTACATCCATAAAGATCGCAAAAGGCAACCTAAGCTCCTAAGATGGGTATGCTAAGTGACATGAGGTATCTACAGAGGAGACCTCCCCGAAGTGTTACAATACACTATGAGACAAGTTTAACATTCGAGGACGAATGTTCTAAAGGGGGGGAGGATGTTATATCCCGCATTTTTCGCATTCGGATAATTTAAGGTAATTGCGGGAGATTAAGAGCAAGATTATAATTTTGATCTTATTTGGTGTACAAGTTGTTTATAAAAATTTTGAAGTGGGAGTATTAGGAAAGGTCAAGGTCAAAAAGGGGAAACTCGCAATATGACTCGTGGAAATATGGAGAAAGACGAAGGGCAAATTTGGAAGTTGGAAAAATGCTTCATGAATTACATAAACTAGCCAAAATATAAGTGGGCTTGAAAGTAAAAATCTTGGAAAAATTATAAGGCCCAACCGGCCATATAGGGTCCAAGCCCATAAGGAATATAACTTGGTCAATTTAAATAATGACCAAGTCATTTTATTCATCATAATCCATAGAAATTTCAAGAAGCTTCAAGAGAAGCAAGAACAAAGAAAGAAGGAGCCAAACCCTTAGGGCCTTTCGACCAAGAGGAAAATCACCAAGAAAATTGGTAAAATTTCCCCAAAAATTATTCCCTACCAAGCTAAGGATCCCTAACAAGGTGGAGTTGTTGTTGGAGCAAGAAAGGCTCAAAATCATTCAAGTTGCCAACTTGTAGTCAAGTAAGAAGTTGAAGAAGAAAGGTGAATTTCCATCTTGTTTTATGTGTTGTACATGGTGTATATGTGTTGTAGTATGTTAAAATGAATGAAATTCATGAAGGAAATAAATATAGCATGTTGGCCGTGAGGTAGCATATATATATGTATGTGTAGGAATCATATTTCAATCATGTTGTCTAGTATTTGGTTGTGAATGATATGCAGAAAATGGAAGAGAATGAGTCAATTTTATGTAGTGTTTTGGTTGTGGTTATGTTGCGGATTCTATGTGGCTAATGAATGCATAATAATCTTGTGAAGTTGTAGTAGGTGGAGACTTGTTATAGAAGTCATGTAAATTGAATGTAAGGTTCCCGCATGCATGAAAAATAATGTGGTTAGTATGATGTGGTTGAGATATGAATTATTATGTTTATTGAAGTCGGAAGATTTTGAAGAAAGTGGTAAATTGAGATCATGTGTATTGAATGAAATGTGTGAATCGCTAGTATAGTTGTTGAATTATGTTGATAGTTTGGCCGGGTTTGAATTCCCGGGTTGTGTTTGATGAGAATTTCACCAAATTGAATGTCGAGGATGGTATATTTACAGAGGAAATGCTGCCGAAATTTCGGTAGCAAAGTGCTTCCTTAAGATTTTAACTCTAAGTCTTCTAATGAGAGTTTTGGTAAAAATGACCAATTCGCAGATTTCGACGAGATTGTGACGTGAATTTGGGATAGCAAAAGGAGCGGAAAGAGGTATGTAAGGCTTCACCCTTCTTTCTATGGCATGTCTTAGTTGTAATAAGTTGGGTACGAGCCACGGGGACAACTCGGTTCCCCGGAATCCGCACCTAAAGTTTTCCACTTTTTGTTCAATAGAATTGAACTAGAAAGTGTGCCAATTGTTGGAAAAACCTCCTACACCCTTAGAACTTGTATAAATGGGACCCGGTTACCCTAAGACCCTCACAACTAACGCTATGACACGTAACATACGTAAATCGTATACGCTACCTCATCCGGCCCGAGGTGGGCCCGTTACTCTCGGATTTTTCTATAGTCGTGGTTGACTTACGTGAAGTAAATCCAAAGGGGACTTTTGATCCCAATCTCGTTACCGAATGATAAGTACTATGACTACTCTAACGAGAATGTTTCTATGAGGATAATGATAATGACAATGTTAGACAAGAGAGTGTACCTTTGATAAGTACGACCGGAACGACTCTATGACTAAGATGACTAAGCTAAGTATCTTATGAAAACATGAAAGTGATACACTAATTTTTGAATCGTATTTATATTTCCTAGCTATATCTTTATTTTCTCTGACTCCAAAGCCTATGACGGTCATCTATGATGCCCACAATTTCATTCTACGGTTACTGTAATACTATTCTCCGTTGATAGTCTCGCCTTAAAATACTTGTTCCTTCAAGGTGAGACAAAGTTATAACTAGCGTTCCATAACGTAATCGGAGGCCACCGACCTTACGTCACTCCGATGGATACATGATTTTCCTTGGCTCTTGTGTGCTTATATGATATATGTATATAAAGCAGGTATATGTGTATGGATATGTATATATAAATAAGATAAGTAATTGTATATGAGACGTGCATATGTATAAAAGATAAGCAAATGTATATGTATATGTGTATGGGGAAAGGGGAAGGGCCACTGTTATATCACCACCTGATTCAGCTGGATTCCATCCTGGACGCGGGATGCCCGGACGCGGGATATGGGAGAGCCGTACGCGGCGTCTGTATATATATATAATGTATGCTACCTATATATGATGTAATGTGTTGGGACACCGTTGGGGAGGGGGCTTGGGAGAGCCGATGTATTCGGCGTCTGTAAATGTGAGCAAAAGGTACCGTTATTGAAATGTACTGTTTTCTGTACATGAGAATAAGTAATATATAAATGTTAATTCCTATGCTTATGGAAAGAAACGTTTCAAAGACGAAAGGACGAGCCTACATGACAGCCGGCCTGAAAAGGGGCCTTTCTATGCACAGGTTACTTTCTCACCTCGTTATATGCCCTGTGACTCCATGATATTATTAATCGTACTCTATGTTACTGCTTGTATTATTCTCTATGCCTTACATACTCGGTACACTATTCGTACTGACGTCCCTTCTTGTGGACGCTGCGTTTCATGCCGCGCAGGTCAGCGGACAGGTGGACTTGATCCTTAGGAGCTCTGCCAACAGTACTCTACAGTGCTCCAGTCGTTCCGGAGCCTTACTTCAGTGGTACTATTTTGTGTATATATAATCTCGAGCACGATAGTACTCGGCCCTTTCTATGTATAAGTGTACTATGTCTAGAGGCTCGTAGGCAGATATGTACAGTCAGTCAAGTACAGTTAGATATACGGTGTTTTGGTATGTTAATGTTGTTGTATAAAGTGATAACGAAGTTTATTAGTCTATGTTCAGAATGACGCTGCTAATGTTAATGTTCAAAAAAAAATATGGCTCTGTTTATACGGCTTGCTAAGAGGTAAAGGTAATATGATAGATAAGGAGTGCTCGGTACAAGTATCGGGTACTCGTCACGGCCCATAGTCGGGTCGTGACACAGGGCAACCCATCTCGACGAAGAACTTGTTGCTGTCTCGCTCGAAAAAATTTCAAGTGCGGATGCGTATTGCAACCACGTGAAAACCTTGGCGAACAGGCCGGCTGATGTGGATGCTCCGGTGGCAAATAGTCGCCTTGTCTTGCGGCTCATTGGTGGTCTTCCAGAGGCCTACTTTGGCACGGTGAATTTTATCCAAAATCAAAACCCATTACCACCTTTTGAAAGCGTTCGAACCCGAATAAAACTGGCGAAACGTACTCCCAAAAACCGTCTCTCCAAAGAAGCCGGCGGTAATGCTGCTTTTATTGCCTCTACTGGCGGTGCCCAACTAGGTAACATGGAACATGTTAACTCCAATTCTCAGAATAATTTTTCTTCAAGTTCCAATCATGGCAGAAATAATAACAACAAGAACAAGAAGAAATATAATAATGGAAGGAATAATGGGCAAAACCGCAATAATGGTCGCGGTGGGGGTGGCCAGAACGGTGGCCGCGGCACCAACAAGTGGCCGACTGGCGGTACCAGCCAGTGGCAGCTGCCCCACGCTCTCCTCCCTTACCCCCCATATAGGCAATGGCCGTCGCAGTGGACTGCTCCACCGTGCCCCTACCCGACTGCTCCACGTCAAAAGCCCCGACCGGCGATGCAGTCCGGTATTCTCGGGCCCAGACCTCAACAGGCCTACGCGACCTCTGTAGCCCAGCCCCATATTTGCTACACTCCAACGGATATTAAGGTGGCAATGCATACATTTCTATATCGCTCCACCGGATGGAAATTGGTATATGGATACTGGTGCAACATCACATATGACCTCAGACCAAGGTACACTCTCATCTTATTTTAATTTGAGTAATAGTAATCATCGCATTGTTATCGGTAATGGGCATGTAATTCCAATTCATGGTTTCGGGAACACTACTCTCTCACCTCTGCACCTCCTCTCACCTTAAATAATGTATTGCATGCACCCAAGCTCATTAAAAATCTTATCTCTGTCTGAAAATTTGCCACTGATAACTGGGTTTCTGTTGAATTTGACCCGTTTGGTTTTTATGTGAAGGATTTCCAGACGAGGAACAAACTAATGAGATGTAACAGTAGCGGAGACCTCTATCCACTCTCCATCGTCATCCAGGCCTCACCTTCAAAATCACCTTCCGTCTTCACTGCTTTGTCTCCTGATTTATGGCATCGTCGCTTAGGACATCCGGGAGCCAATACTTTACGCTCTATTCATAACAAGCATTTCATTGAATGTAATAGGAACAAACAGTTTTTATGTTAATCTTGTACTTTGGGGAAACAAGTTAAATTACCCTTTTATGAATCGATGTCATTCACTGCTTTTCCATTTGATATAGTTCATAGTGATCTTTGGACATCGCCCGTAGCTAGCTCTAATGGGCATCGTTACTATGTACTATTTCTTGATGATTTTAGTAAATTTTTGTGGACTTTTCCTATCTCTAAGAAGTCTCAAGTTTACTCTCTTTTCACCTCATTCTATGCTCTTGTCAAAACTCAATTTGAAAGGCCCATTAAAAATTTACAATGTGACAATGGGAAAGAATTTGATAACGGGCCACTTCAATTATTTACTCAAAAACATGTGATGCAATTTCACCTCTCTTGCCCTCACACATCTCCTCAAAATGGAAAAGTCGAACGTCACATCCGATCCATAAATAATGTAATTCGGACCCTGCTCACCCATGCCTTGATTCCCCCCTCTTTTTGGCATCATGCCCTTTCTATGGCCACATATCTTTTGAACATTCTCCCCACTATAATTCTCGGATCCTCTTCCCCTACTTAACTCCTCTACCAAAAAGATCCTAACTATTCTCATCTTCGGGTTTTTGGATGTCTATGTTTTCCTTTGTTTTCATCCACCACCATTCATAAGTTGCAAGCACGGTCCACTCCTTGTGTCTTTCTTGGGTACTCTTCCGATCATAGGGGATATAAGTGTTATGACATGTCAACCCGGAAAATTTTCTTTGCCCGTCATGTGGTATTTGATGAACACACATTCCCATTCTCAAAACTTCATACTCCTCCATCTCACACGTATGAATTTTTGGACCATAATATTAATCCATACATCACTCATCTTATGCAACGAAACTCTGGCAATACATCTCCCAACACTCTAAATCCCCTCCCACCTCAACCCGCGGCCACTCCTAGTCCCCAGCCGCTGCCCACCCCGCCGCAGGACAGCCCTCCCGCTGCTCCTACATCGCTGTTTTCCAGCCCAACTCCACTGCCTACGGCCCACTTCCCACAGCAGTCACACCCCATGACTACTCGGTCCCGTAATGGCATTTTCAAACCCAATTTGAAATATTCCTCCAACTTTAACAACGAGACCACTAACTGCATCTCTCCCTTACCTAAAAATCCCGTAAGTGCTCTCCGTGACTTAAATTGGAAGAATGCCATGATGGATGAATTTAATGCTCTAATTGAAAATAAGACATGGGAGTTAGTTCCTCGGCCTGCTAATGTTAATGTGATTCGGTCAATGTGGATTTTCCGTCATAAAAAGAAATCTAATGGTTCTTTTGAGAGGCATAAAGCCCGTCTTGTAGGTGATGGCAGGTCTCAACAGAAGGGTGTTGACTGTGAGGAGACATTCAGTCCGGTGGTCAAGCCGGCATCCATTCGCACTGTGCTAAGTATTGCATTATCTTATTCTTGGCCCATACACCAGCTCGATGTCAAGAATGATTTTCTTCATGGCAATCTCTCTGACACTGTGTATATGCATCAACCATTGGGGTTTCGGGACCCCAATTTTCATGATCATGTCTGCCTATTGAAGAAGTCTCTCTATGGCCTGAAACAAGCTCCTCGGGCTTGGCACCAGCGGTTTGCCGATTTTGTCGCCAGCATTAGCTTCTCACACAGCAGGTCTGATCACTCATTATTCATTTATCGCAGGGGTTCTGATATTGCATATATACTGCTTTATGTCGACGACATCATTCTTACGGCCTCTTCAGACGATCTCCGTAAGTCTATTATGGCACTCTTGAGTGCCGAGTTTGTCATGAAAGACCTTGGTCCACTGAACTATTTCTTGGGTATTGCTGTTACTCGTAATGCAGATGGCTTATTTTTATCACAACAGCAATATGTCGAAGAAATCCTGGAACGGGCAGGCATGTCACACTGTAGCCCGTCTCCTACACCTGTTGACATGAAGCCGAAGCTAAGTGCCTCGAAAGATGCACCATTTGATAATCCGACTAAGTATCGTCAGCTTGCTGGGGCTTTGTAGTACCTTACATTCACTAGACCAGATATCTCTTATGCCGTCCAACAGGTGTGTCTCCACATGCATGACCCTCATAATGAACATATGGCTGCTCTTAAGCGTAATCTGCGCTACATTCAGGGGTCTATCAATTTTGGTTTGCATCTCTATAAGTCTACTGTCAACAGCTTAGTCTCCGATACAGATGCAGATTGGGGTGGTTGCCCAGATACCAGACGCTCCACCTCTTGCTATTGTGTCTTTCTCGGTGACAACTTGATTTCTTGGTCCTCAAAACGTCAGCCTACACTCTCTCGTTCTAGTGCCGAGGCCGAATACAGGGGAGTTGCTAATATTGTCTCTGAATCCTGCTGGATCAGGAATTTACTCCTTGAGCTACATTGCCCAATCCAAAAGGCGACACTTGTTTATTGTGACAATGTGAGTGTGATATACTTATCAGGTAACCCGATACAACATCAGCACACTAAACACATTGAAATGGACATACACTTTGTTCACGAAAAAGTTGCCTGTGGCGAGGTTCGTGTCCTTCATGTTCCGTCCCGATATCAGATTGCAGACATTTTTACAAAAGGGCTTCCGCGCGTACTGTTTGATGACTTTCGGGACAGTCTAAGCGTTCGTCCACCTCCCGCTTCGACTGCGGGGGTGTGATAACCGTTGTATTTTGTCATTATTATGTACAGCTAGATTATTAGTCATTATTATGTACAGCTAGAATATTTCCTAGAATATTATGTATAGCTAGAATATCTCCTAGAATAAGGTAAGTCTTTTGTATATATTGATGACAGAATATCATAATTAATTAAGGAATTGATTTCCTACAGGTATCTTCCCTATATTTTCCTAATTAATATTTTCATGTGCGTTTAATTAGTACTAATTTATAAGAACCAAAGGAATTTGGGAACCATTCGAATTGTTGGTCAAGTTAGGTAATGCAAATTCCTCATAGCGAAGTAAGGTATGTCGTTAGTGTTTGATCTTTATATACATAAAGGTACGCTTATATTTTATAATGGATGAATAATGATATGAAGAGCTTCATATCCCTTAACATATCTAAAACATCAAGCGATATGAAAAGTACGTAATTACTACTACGTAGTGGTAGTATTGATTATAAGAAAATAAGACAAATAATATGCATGGCACAAGTTAAATTGTACCAAGTTAAACAATATTAGTCCTAACTTATTCCTAGGGAAGTAAATAATTTTTTCGGTAACTAGTAGTACATACTAAGTAGTCGGTTGGTCATAAGAATTATTCACTTTATTCCGGAATTTTTTTTCACTTTTCAGCGTTTGGCCATAAGAATTCCGAATACAACTTACCAAAAACTTGTTTTTAAAAAAAAATCACTTTTTTACAACTACATTTCACCAAAAACTACAATTTCAAAAACTATGGCCAAACACAACTCCAACTCCAAAATTTCAAAAAAAGTGATTTTTTTTTTATATCTATGGATAAACATGGCCTAAGATTTAGCGAACAAAGGCTAAAGTGAAAATTTTCAAGTTTACTCACTTCAAATAACTTTAAATATGAAGGCTTGCCAAATTTGATATGGCAAAAGTAGAACTGGCATATATGGCTAAATTTCAATCATTTTCATCTTAAGTAGTTCAGTTATATGATTGAACTTCAATCATTTTTAAGTAAACTTCAGTCATATCAAGTTTAACTTCAGACACCATATATCTTAAGTTATTTTAAAATGAATAACCGTGCAAAATAATTTAAAAACTAAAGTACAAAATAAATCGCAGTATTCAAATAAGATATACGTATTAAACTTTTACAATTTAAAAGGTCACAATAAACTTTATAAAATGAGGAATATCCACATGAGCAGATTGTAAATTGTAATGGTGGGTCCACTGAGCCTAGAAGCTTGTAAAGGTGGGTCCACTAGGCCTCGACCTCTTACGAATTGAGCTGTAAAGTGAGCTATGGGCCTTAGACCAGACTTGCACATTGTACGATTCTCATCTTTACAAGTAGGAATTGGCCTTTGACACATTTTGTAACCATATTTTAGTAGGCATTTCGTCATGAAAATTAAATATTTTTCATTTTATTTGAAATTTTAAATTAGAATTCAAGGTGAAGTTGTGTTTGGTTATAATTTTTGTAAAGAATATTTGATTGTTTGAATGCATTGAAAGTAAAAATAACATTTTTGATATGTTTTAAAGCATTTGGAATTTTCATGACCAAACATTGATTTCCAAATAAAGTGAAATAATTTTTGGAAAAAAGTGAAATTCTCATGGATAAACGATTTTTCACTTTATTCGAAAATTAGCGTTTGGCCATGAAAATCCCAAAACAACTTGAAATTGTATTTGAATTTGAAAAATACCTAAAACCTTTTTTTCACTTTCAGTACCTTCATACAACTAAATATTCTTTGCAAAAACTACAACCAGACACAACTCTATCTTCAACTCCAACTTCAAAATTTCAAATGAAGTGAAAAATATTTGATTTTCATGGCCAAACACCTACTAAGATGTGGACACATAACAAAATGTCAATATCTCAAATTATTGCAACATTCCAACCTGAAATTAACTGTTTTGCATGATCCATGTATTATGAGAGAGAGTATTTGGATGAGTATATCATGTTTAGAGTGATGTTTGGAAGCTGCTTAATGGTCCAGGGAGTTGGAAAACATAATGTTCGATAAGAATTTAAAAATTCATAATAGGACTTTTTAATGTACTAAGGGACTTGGGAGGGCAAAATTCCTTCCTATCGTGTGCATGGAAGTATAAGAGATGCGTTTAATATCTAAAAATCCTAAGTTTGTGGTAACAAAGAACTTTTTCCAGAGAATTCGATTGAATGAACGAAAATTAACCCGGTTTGGCCATATCTTGTTTCAACTTTTGAATAATAATTCTATATTATTTCGAAAAAGTATTTGTTTATCAAATTAGTTTCTTATTTCAATTTGAAACTTAAAATATAAAATTTGAAGTCTGAAAAAGAGATTTTAATTTATTTATTTTCAAATTTTCACTCACACAACTGCACTTTTTTTTTAAACATCAACAAATTAATTCATATCAAAATACCTACTTGGTATCATCAACTTTCAATTTGCACCTTTCCTTAATGAAAGAGGTATTTGTGGGGCAAAAAGAGCACTACTACCTGAATTTCCATTAATTTCTAATTGATACCCCACATTAGCATGCCACCCAAGAAATCCACTATAATCTCCTAGTCAGACTTAAAGCCTGTTTGGATGGACTTATGCCTATAAGCTGCAAATAGCTTATAAGCTAAAAAAAATAAGTTAGAGTAGTCTAACTTTTTTTTTTGAATTATAAGCTGTTTTCAGCTTATAAGCTGCTTTAGATAAGCTAAATCAAATGGGCCTAATTATTTTTTTTTTGAGCTTATTTTAAGCACAAAATGACTTTAAGCTGACCAATCAAACACTCAAAAAAGTTAAAAACAGCTTATAAGCAACTTATAAGTCAATCCAAACGGACTCTTACACTTTTTTTTCTTAATATCTTTTAAATTTTCTCAATAAAGTAAGCACAAACTTAAGACTCAAGATTTCTGTCGCCATAGACTTCCAAAGACTTAACCGAAAGTTAGATATACCTAAACATAAAAAAGGACCTTCTTTGCTTATAATTAGTTTTCCAGTCTAGTCTTTGATCCCTTTCTTAGAAAAAAGCAAAAGAAGATGATAAAAGAAATCATGTGAAGAAAAGAATGAGACATGACCAAAAGGTTCAAGGAACCATCCAGCCTAACCTTTCTCACAAACACTTGTACACGCACACACAACTACTCCAAAATAAAATCCACATCTTCAATTTCTCTTCATCTCAATCATCTTCTTCTCAAAGAAAACAAATCCCACCATTAATTTCCTCTCAAAACTCTAAATTGAATGTCAAATTTCAACTTAGGAAAAAAGCTTTTACCATCTAAAAAAGCATGGAAGAGCTTCACCAACAAGTTACAATCAAGATTACACAAGCTCAAGCTTTCAAAAGCTATCAAAAGTTCTAAAAACCTTTGCATTAGAGCTTACAACTACATTTTCCCAATTATTACTCGAAAATTCTACTCCTTGATCAATCGTTCTTCACCACCGCGTACTCGTCGAAATTTTTACCATAATTACTACCAATACCAACAATGTCACAAGGGTACTTCACCTATATACGTGGACCAGCTCTTCCCCGAACCTATGCAGAAATCGGAAAAAACTCAGAGTCCTAAAATATCCACGCCTCAAGCTAAAGAATTTGTTGCTTCAAGTAGCGATGTTAATGTTAATAGAAGAAGATTGGATCAAGAAGAACAAGAGATTATTTTGAGGGCTATTGAAGAAAACACTTCTTTGAAAAAAGGTAAGGTCGTCATTGAGAGTGGTACTAATTATAGAACATGTGATAATATTGATGAATGGAGAACTCCTTCAATGCCACATATAAATGGAGTGGATAGAAGAGCTGAAGAATTTATCTCTAAGTTTCGTGAAGATATGGAGCTTGAAAGGCAACAATCCATTCTTGATTTTCAAGAAATGTTGGCTAGAGGTGCTTAATTAGAAAGAAAAAAAAAACAGATGTTAAATTTTTATTGTTGCAGAAGAAATGAGTTTTTCAAAAAATTAAGTACAAGTTTTGTTTTTCTGATCAATTCCTTATTTCCCAATTTTTGAAGGGGAAGAAAAGGAGTTGATGTGATAATTCTTTGATTTGGTGTGAGAGAGTATTTAAACTGGATAAGAAACTTACGTTGTGTGTGGCTGTTTCTTAAATAATTTTTAATTTCAAGAATTGTATTCAGCAAATATTGATTATTTTTCTTGGGTGTATGAATAAATAAATATGATATATAAAGTGATACTGGTTTTCTATCTAACAGAAACATATTGTAGTAGTTCTCTTTCATAGATTCAAACGTGTTACAGTTGCAAGATCAAAGCTTTTATAGCATTTGCTTCTGGTCAGGATCTATACACATGGTAATTGTACACGTATCTCATGCATTGAAATAACGCAAATTACTTTTCTTCTCTCTATTTCTATTCTCTCTTTTAGCTTCTTTCTCAGATAATTCCCTGAACAAGCAATCATCTTCTTCGAGCTACAAGCTCATAGATTAACTAATTCCACTCGAGATTACTTCTGTGCATCAATTAGTAATATCTTCTGTAAAAATTGTGTGTATGAAAGAAATCCAATAAATGTGTGCTATCTTCAATTGCTTAAGCTTATAGACTAAAAAAAATGTGATTTATAGACGAACAACTACTTAAATAGAAGAAATCCAAAACGCTTTTCGCTAATCCCATTTAGGACATTTTTACTGTCAATTATACAGAAGTAATTCATTTTCTCCAAGTAAATCAGAAAAATTACACCTCCTAAGTTTCTAGGTTATTGAGAGTTGATTCGAATAATTTTCATCAACCTGACTAAGAATTATTAGAAACTTTTTTTAAATTAAAAATTAAGATATTTATAAAAAAACATTAGAATTTAAAATTTTCTCAAATAAAATATAGAAAAATAAAAAAAATCTAAAATGTTAAGTTCATGCACTTTGCTTGAATCTTGAATTGGGGAAGCGAAAGTGCCAAATACCTTGGAAAACGAAGCCACATTTTTGTTTTCAATTGGAGCATTTATTAGATGTTATTAATTACTCTCCATTTATTTCAATTTTTTCAAAGTCAATTTAGTTAAAATTTAAATCTAAAATACTAAATTACATCTAAGTTAATAGTTTAAATTATAAAATTTAGACATTTAAAAATTAGCGGAGAATAGATATGCAATTATTATTCAGTACTAATTTTTTGGGTGGAGGAGAGGCATGTAGTAAAACCTAGGAGTAGTCGCCGACTATGAGCCTGGTTGGATGGGCTTATTTTAAGCAGCTTATAAGTTGCTTTAGATAAGCTAAGTCAAACGGGTCCAATTATTTTTTTGAGCTTATTTTAAGCACAAAATGACTTTAAGCTGGCTAGCCAAACACTAAAAAAAACTGAAAATAGCTTATAATCAACTTATAAGCCAATCCAAACGAGCTCTATAAATAAAGTGGATGATATTTATGATGTCAAAAAGAAAACTTGGAAGTGCATTGATGATCTCAACTATACAATTATTAGTGGCTATAGTACTTTTAAACAAGTTGCTCAAGATATTGATAACCCAACGATAATCTTGTTTTATTGCTTGGGTAATGGTTCTATGCTGTTTTTGGAGGTAACTGATGGTGGCGCTTGTATTTCATCAAAAGGTCCTCTACACCCTGCTGACTTTGATTTGTGAAAGCATTCCCTTCCCCCAAAAGGTGTTTTTGATCGTGTTAACGTGTATATGCTATAGCTTCTTACCATCAATGTAGGGGCCGAGTTGGCTGACGATACATTGTATTGGTGCACCAATCGTCACTTTCACTTGTATGGATATGATACTAAGAGGGAAACATGGCTTTGCTCACCAAGTCTTAAAAAAATATTTTTCACACGATAGAATCTGACTACGAAGACCAAGATCAAGACCAAGACAAAATCCCATGATACCCCCTTTTGCTCGGACTGGGAAATAGAAACATCGTGTTGTTGTTCCTGTACATCCTGGATACTCAATATTGGCCTTACTCAATGTGGAAAAAAAAAAAAAAAAAAGGAGGAAAGCTCTTTAGTTGTGTCTGTAGATGGTGTTCAGCATTTATACTTTGATGATGATGAATTTTCGCCCCCATGATGGCAAGGCAAAGTGAGTATTTTTTGTTAAGCTGCTTAATTTTGTTTTTAATTTTGATTGGTCCATTTTTCGTTTTGCTCAAATTATATATGATGTCTTGTAAGAAAAGTAAGTCCTTTATAATCGATCTACTACTATTAAATTGGTGAGTAAATGTCATAATTTACGTAAGTTCATTTTTTAAATATTGTATGAGGAGGTAATAAGTCTTATTGGTGGAAGGTTTGTTGACCTGTGTGTTCATTTAGAGAATATGTTTTGAAGTTTGTTGTCCTTGTATTTCTTTCGAGGGCTGAATGGTTTATATACCTGAGAACTTATTCATGCTACTGGGAACTTAGTTTTTTTACTCATTCTAACTTCTTTTAAGACCTAATTATTAATATTAACTATCCTTTTATTTAATTATATTTAGTAGCTAATTAACTTTTTTAAATTACAAATAGTAGCTATATCAAAAATACATACCCAAACACATATATCTTTCTTTTTTCCCAATCACTACTCATTTCAGATTTTTCATTTCTCAAAACCCTAAAAAAATATCTCTCCCCTTCTCTCAACCACCACCACCATGGCCGCGCCGCCCCTCTTCTCTTCTCCCTCTCCCTCTGTGCTCACCCCTCTCTCTCTCCGTCATCCCTCTCTCTCTTCTCCCTCTCCCTCTCCCTCTGTGCTCACCCCTCTCTCTCTTTTTTCACTCTATCCGGTGAGGCGATGGCACAGATTTGGCCGTGTGTGTTGTTGGTGGTGGCGGCGATGTCACTAATTTTGAGATAGCGGCGAAGAAGATGACGTGGAGGTGGGGAGATTAGGGTTTTGTTAGTGGTGGAAAGGTTAGGGTTTTTTGGTGGAGGTGGTGTCTCAGATTAGGATTTTGGTGGTGGTAGAGAGATTAGGATTTTTGGTGGTGATAGTATCTCAGATCTGGCCGTGGGTATTTGTTAAAAGCCAAATACAAATACATTCAAAAATCTACATCTCACAAATACACTGTTTTTGAATGTATTTGTCTTTGTATTTTTTGAGTGTATTTCTTAGTGTATTTTGTTAATTTTGTCTTTGTATCTGAATGTATTTGTTGAAATTCATTCAAATACACGAAAATTTGAATATATTTGGCTTCATATGTAGTTGGAATGTACACAATGTATTTGAAATACATCAAAGAAATACATCAAAAAAAGTCATTGAAATACATCAAAAAAAAAAATCAGTAAAATACATAAAAAAAAAATCACTGAAATACATCAAAAAAAAATCACTGAAATACATCAAAAAAAATATATTAATGTCTAATTTAATAGCTCCACCGGTAAAGGCTAAAATCAAAGATTCTGTTTTTTTTACTGTGTTCTCATGTATTTGTTGGCAACAAATACACGCGAAAACATACACTATTTTACTAAAATGTAGCTACAAATTATAGGAAGCTATAATAAGGTAGTCATTTGAGTAAGTTTGCCGATATTTATTACGTGGTATCCAAAATTGGTGAGGCATCAGTTGATTTTCCAATTCAATTTGAACGGTTTAATAAAGCTGAAAAATAATTAAACTGGTGTTCATAAGTCTACTTTCCAAAGGCGCATATACTGATCAATATAATATAACTTATTTGCTTATTTAGCACTAGTGAGCTAAGTATAGCATTATGCTAATTCCTGTCTAGTTATTTTTGCAATTTTTTGCGCGGATTGCCCTTCTTTCGGGTGGTCTTTAAATTTTGCCCCTCATATTTGTGGTATTTAAGTTTTACCCTTCGCTTGGAAAGGCGGGCGAATACCTGAGGTTCTGGGTTCGAACTCCCGCTCAGGCATAAAATAAAATAAAAAATTCGCAAGGCAGGGCTGGGGAGAGTGTATGCCGGATCCGGCATACACTCCTTAAGGAATAACTAAAGTTATGACGGCCCCGGCATACTTATGCCTTATGGGACAGACTTTTAGTTATGCCCCATAAGACAGAACTTTTTCTTAAGGCATAGTTTAGTTATGCCTTATGGGGCAGACTTTTAGTTAAGACATAACCAAAAGTATGCCCCATGAGGCAAGAACTTTTCCTTAAGGCATAAATTTTGCCTTATAAGACAAACTTTTAGTTATGCCTTAAGGAAAAGTCCCGCCTTATGGGGCATACTTTTAGTTATGTCTTATGGGCACACTTTTAGTTAAGGCATAACTAAAAGTTTATCTTGAAAAGTTTAAAAATATAGATATATATGCCTCAAGACAAACTTTGCCCCCTCCGGCAGACTTTTAGTTAAACATAACTAGGAGTTTTAACTAAAAGTCTGCCGGAAGGGACATAGCGAAATTCAAACTCTTGAAAAGTAAAAATAAAAGATAATATATATATTTATATATATGCCTCAAGAAAAAGTCTGTCCATTAAACATAATTAAAAGTCTGCCGGAGGGGGCATAGCTAAATTCAGACTCTCCCTTGCAAATTTTAAGACTGAGTGAGAGTTCGAACCCGGAACCCATAAATTTTAGCCGAAGGGCAAAATTTAAAGACCACAAGTATGAGGGGTAAAATTTAAAGACCACCCCAAAAGAAGGGCAATTCGCAGAATTGCCCTTATTTTTGCTGCATGTGAAACCAACTGGGTCCCCTGGACTCCTCCTTTCTCTGCATATTTTGTGTTGGGCCTAGCCCAACATAATATCATCTTTGGGGAAATGGCATGGCGTATCAGATTGACAATTCTACATTAAAAAAAAAAAAAAAAAAAAAAAAAAAAAAAAAAAAAAAAAACGCAATTTAAGCTTGACAAGTTTATATACATGTTGATAGAATTTATTATATAGAATATCCTCTGTATTCATAAAAAAACGCAATAACTTTAAAAACTATCACTATGTTCTTATACATAAGTCAACAACTGTCGTAGCAATGGTAGAGGATTTGGCGCCATTTGGATCTAAATTTTAGGGATATCTAATAAATAAAATAATTGAATCCCTAATTTTAATTTTAGGGATATTCAACGTTAATTAAGGGAAATAAATAATGGGATCCCTAGTTTTGCTCCACATTCCTATTATTAAGCCGCCTCTTTACTAAATTGGCTATGTAGTGCCAACTTTTTTAGGCCTACAATATGCTATCATGTTTTGGGTTAAAAATATGCCAACACGATGTATTACTAATATCAAAACTTCAATTTCCCATTATCTTTGAGTTAACCCCATACCTAGCAGAAGCAGATCATTTTTTTGTGCGGATTTCCCTTCAAAGGCACTGGTCATTAATTTTTCCCCTCAAATTGGTGGTCTTTAATTTTTGTTCTTCACCTAATACCCCGAAGTTCAGGGTTCGAATCCCAACTCAGTAAAAAAAAAAAATCTCAAGGTCGAGGTTTGTAGCAAAGTTAGGCCTATTCGGGTAAAAGTTTGGCCTTAGGGCAGAGGTTTGCCTTAAGGCAAACTTTTACCCAAAATTAGGTCTTAAGGCAAATATCTGCTTTAAGGCCTAACTTTTACCCAAAATTAGGCCTATTCGGACAAAAGTTAGGCCTTAAGGCATATGTTTGAAAAATTCCAACTAAGTCAAAAAAAAAAATTGCATGAAGGTTAAGACAGAGTTTTGCCTTATGCCCGAAGGCAAAGTTTTGTCTTCTGGTGTAGGCAAAAGTCTACCTTAAGGTAAAGTTTTGCATGACTCTGCCTTGAGAATTCAAACTCTACTTTGCGATTTTTTTAAAAATAAAATTTGACTGTGCAAGAGTTCGAATTTAGCGAAGGCCAAAAATTAAATACTACCAATTTGAGGGACAAAAATTAAAGACTAGTGCCTTTGAAGAGCAATCGGGCAAATGACTTCCAGAAGAAATCTTTGGCCGAAAGCCCAATTAAAGCAGTAGCAAATCGAGGGAGATTGAAGTTTAGTAGCAAATCTTGGGCCAAAATCCCAAATGTATATAAATTATATTTTAAAAAACTTAAAGTCTTAAAGTTTAAATCTCGAAATTTCAACTGTGCTACATAAATTGAACAGAGGGAGTACAAGATTAAAGATGATAAGAAAATAACCATTATGTCGATCTGTAGAAAAAAATCATCGAAGAGCACTTTCACGCCTATGGTTTACTTTTGAAAAAAAAAATCCCTGAGGAAGATATTCATTGAAATAAATTAATCAGAAGTGCAAATTTTAGGAAGGATACATTAGTTAGATTATAATTTTCATGAAAAACTGAATAAAATAATAGATGCTATAGAAAAATCAAAATAGAGAAAGTAAACATAATATCGCAAATCACAAGAAAAATGGGAAAAGCAAATTCTGGAGAAAAGTCTTTGAAACTATCCTTAGATTTTACCTCATTTTTAGGATAATAATAAAGCAAAATTCACTCCTCTTCCATGTCTCTAATGCGACGTAATATTAATCAGACAACCAGATCTGAAAAAAAGAGAGAGAATTTATTAAAGACTTGTTATTCGTAATCATAACGAAATACTACTAGCTTTGTGACTAAACAATGTGCCGTAGGTAGATTAAGAAATATGCAGTGCATTTTCGATTTTGTAAAGAGAGAAACTAAGGAATACATACGACGGAATCTATATCTATATATAATATAAAGTAAGTATAGACAAGGTGATGTGACACCTCTCTATGGCGTTCATTCCTATTTATCTTTTTTCTCCTTTTTTTGCCATTTCTCTAATTATTTTTCTAATTTTGTGTTCTTTTATCCTTTCAAGGTGGATATTGACGTGAAGAAATCTGTGTTAATCCTCCAATTAAACTGATAATTAATGCATATTGAATGTGTATATGTTTCTTCATCTTTCCCCTCCCTATAACTCCCAAATCATAAGACTTGAGGTTATTTGGTAACGTTAATTTTTTTTTTTGGGGCAAAAATGATAATAACTCTTGCAATTACTTTTTGCATTAAATTTTAGGAGCAATGATTTTTCACTATTTAATCTGCATATATATGCTCTTGATTCTTTTTCCATATCTCTGCATGCCATTTTGATGCTACAAAAAACATCAGTAATGCAGAAAGAGAGGCGGACTGATCAGATACGTAATTTTCTTTCTCTTAGCTTCTTTTTCTTTTTGGGTGGGAGGTGGTGAGGGGAAATTTGTGATGATGGAGAATTTTAATTGATATCTAGCTATTTGAATAGGTGACACTTTTGGGATTATAATCATGATGAGTTTTGGAATGATATCCATTTAGTTATTGATATTTTTTTATTAGGTCATGCTTCCGGAGTTACAGACTTTTTTTTGTGGTGAAAGCAAGTGGTATATGATATGGAGAGAGATGAAAGCGGATTGAGGATTTAAAATTACGGATTTAATTTTTCATTCCATTATAGTTTATATCTACTATTTGTTGTAATTTTCGTGAATTTCTACGTATAAATTAATGCTCTGTGCATAGGTACTGAATTCCGATGAACTGGGTACCGTAACGATGGATGCGCCCGTGGATGGTGCTATACAAAAATGGAATCGGGGGTCAGTGTCATCAACTGTTAAGAAGGAGATATATATAATAAAATAAAGACTCGAAGAAAAATCTTCTTGAACTATCATATCTCCAGAAAATTCAACTTAATCTTATAGATAACTAACTTTAAATCCTCCATTCTCTTTCTCCATTTTCTTTTTGCAGATCTCCAAGCAATTTGCGGATTTTTTTAACCCCAAGATGTAGGTTATTAAATTTTAGTTAACTAACAATGAGATGGACGGTAACTTTTATTGATTTTTTGCCATTAATCAATTTTTAAATTATCCTTGAACATAATTTTTCCATTTCTTCTTATATATCTTATTGTGAAAATGAAGTCTGAATTATTACTACTTAGGATTTCATATAAAATAGAGAAAGGGAAAAGTAAAATAAAAAGTTATTTCATTTAGAAGATTTAGGGTAGATGGATCCAATTTTATGTTTTATTTCTCTTCCATTTTCTATTTTTCAGTTTTATTTTTTGGCTTCAGTTAGATTTTAAACAAGAAGAAAGTGATAAAAGTATAAAAAGTTAACACTACAAAGAAGAAAAGAAGTTATATACATAAAAACTATTACACTAGATTAAATCTTCTTCAAGTTCATGTCTTCCTATACATAATTTTTAACGAAAAATAAATTTTATTACCTATATTAAATTAATTATACAAAAATCAAAGTTAGAGAAACACATGCAACTAATCTAATCCATTTGAATTTGACAAATAATTAAGTGCTTCAAATTTTAGAAGTTTTAAATAATTGAGATATTTCATTATTATAAAAAAAATATTTCATAAATTTAATGAGGTGTTTATTACCGCGCTTCGCGCGAACCTGTTCACTAGTAAATATATAAAGCAGAGCACTAAGCCCGCTAACATGGCAGTCTCTATGATTAGAATGAGTATTTATCCTTTTCCTCATTTATTTGACAATTTAAATTCTAAAATTCAATTATTAATAAGTTAAACAAAACACAAAAGTCGCTTAGGTTTTCAGTGAGAGAAAACTTAAAAATCGTTTCGGCTAAAACTCAACAGACGCTTCCTTTGTCTACTTAGGCCTTATTTGTTTTCATTAAGATTAAGATGTCTGAATCTGAATGCACATCTAAATGATTAAGATGTTGTCTCATCTAAACACTGAATGATTAAGACTGTTTGTTTTTCAACATCTGAATATGCATAATATATTTATTTAAACATAATAAATATACAATTCAAATAAAAAAGTAACTAAATAAAAATTTAATAAAATAAAATTATTATTTGACAAAAAAATGAAACATTTATGTTCGCTAGTGATGGTGGAGATGCTTTGTAATGGTGGTGGGTGGGGTAAGTGTGTGGTGTTGGGTTAGGTGGGGTAGGTAGGGTAGGGGTGGTAGGTGGGTGGTGGTGGTGTGATGGGTCTAGGGTAGGGGTGGTGGTTGGGAGTAAGGTAGGTGGGTGGTGAGGGTTGGGATGGTGGTGGTGGTGGTAAGTAAGGGGGGGGGGGGGAGGGGAAGTGGGACGGTAGGTGTTGTGGGTGGTGGTGGTGGGGTGAGGAGGGTGGTTGGGGGTAAGATAGGTGGGTGGTGATGGTTGATGAGTCGTTGGGGTGGGGGTGGGGTTTTGGGTGGTGATGGTGGGTGGGTTGTTAGGGTGGGGGTGGGTAGGTGGGGTTGGGGGTTAGGGTGGTGTTGCTGGTGAGTGAGGGTGTAAGGTTGGGTGGTGGGGTGGAGCCGGTGGTAAAAATTATTCATAAAAAAAGTACCTCTTAATGATAGTCAGACTTTGTTCAAGATCTTAATGATTAAGATCTATTCATACCAAATAAGTTGTTAGATCTTAATGTAAATAAATGCACTTAAGGGTATAAGATCTGAACCCTTCAGATTCAGACCTCCATTAAGTGCAAACAAATGAGGCCTTAATTACGCATTGCTTTCTCCTCTGCCTGAAACGGTTTTTTTTTTTTAAAAAAAAAAAATTTAAAAAGCTTTTAAAGAATCTTTTGCAGTTTTTCTTTCTCATTGAGAATTACCTTTAATTTCAATCTCTCTCAACATAAGAAAAACCCCTATAGATAAAAAAAAAAAAAAAAATACCGTCGAGAAGATGGAGACATACTTGCAGACCGGATTGATTAATTTCGGCAATAAGTAGATCATGTGAGTGCTCTCTGCCTCCATCATTTACACAATACAATTTACTTTTTGGATGGATAAATTAAGCCTCTGTTGTTTTCACCAACGTTGTTATTTTTCTCTTACCCATGGCCCATGGCAGCTTTCTCTTGGCGTAGGACAAGTGTGACTTGTGGAATTATATTGATGCCATAAGCCTGCTTATTTTCCCTGTGTCCTGCAGCGACGCAATAAATATTCTTGCTTTGTTGGGGTGATGATGTTGCTATTGTGATTTGTCGAGTCTTCTTAATGAGGTATTATTGAATCACTTGTACTTAACGATAGAGATTTACAAACTTCTACTAAATATCAATCCTTTTAAGCAAATTCAAATGCCCTAAATGAAATTGAAGAATTTGAATCTAGGTAATAACATCATGAGAGAGTAAAAGTATTTTTTAGAGACACGACACATCCTTTGCATGCTATATTTTGATCAGGACAAGCAAACAACAATCAAATTGCTTGGTTGTTTGAAAAACTTAATTCTAGTAAAGCTTCTAGGCATATGATGTCTAAGCAAGGGCTGAATCCACAGCACCTCTCCTTGTGGAACTTTCACTTATAGATACTGGACATTTTGTGGAGTCAGGACAACCCGACCTTATGTGCCACCTTTTGGATATCCCATCATCACTAATCTCAAGTCTGGTAATTATATTTGTTTTGCTCATTTCTTTTACTTTTGGATGAATTTAGTGTCTGCAAAAAAGGTTTTTTTCCCTGATTTTTGTACTCCTTTTTATATGTTGATGTTCTTATGTATGTGCTTCAAATGAACATAGCAACGTTAACTATGAGAGAATAAGATTTTGTAAATTTTGTTAGCAAAGCTACTCATTTGATCTCAAATCTCGCTTGAGGGAAGCTGCTACTAAACTTGATTTTGTAAATGAGAGTTACCAAATATTGGTCAATATCTTTTTCTTCTTATTATGTAGCTATTGATTGTTAGTTGCAAGATTCTTAGGAACAAAAGACAATAGGATCGCAGGAAGAGCTTCTTGCTATAGAGCTTTAAAGAAAGTAATATGTGTGTGTATATACACACACACACAAAAGCAGGACAACAACCCAGTGACATAGCGCAACATAACAGAGATATGTGTTTATCTAGCGTGAAAGGACTCTTTCAGTTACACACGAACAAACTCTCTCAGTTACCACCGAACAGATTCTTTTCGCTACATGCGAGTTGAGATCATTTAAAGATCCCCAATCAGTTAACAAAAACTAAAAGGGTCCTTCACCAGCCATTAAACATAAATACAGTAAAACAGTAACTTCAATATTTCCTTTTGCTGTAGGCCCTCTGCCCCATAAATTCTTTAAGAAATAAAACACAATCGGTTTCAATGTTTTCTTTTGATAAAGATAATTCACTTAAAAGATATATGAATGGAAGATTTTGGTGACGATGCCTTTTTTTCCAATTGATTATGTGTTTCACCTACAGATGTTCATATATCTTTGTACGCCCAAATAACGTTTTTCTCTTTTAAAGGTATGTTTTTCCCTTCAACGTCTTTTACTTTTTCTATCCACCAAGGAATGAGAAGATTTGTTCCTGTCACAAAAAATTGAGATGCAGCTTAATCCTTCCGGAGAAGACACAATAAAGCTATGTTAAATAACCGTTGACTAGCTAACAGATGAGGATAAAAAAACTGAAGTTGCTTTTAATTTTCCCGTTAAAGGAAGAAGAAAAGTATAGTTTTATCAGCGAGAAGAAAAGTGCTGAATCTCAAATAATTCGTGATCAGGGTTGACAAATTTACTTATACTATGAAAAAGGCATCTCAAATGGTGCCATCTATTTTTTCCATAATATTTTGTCTACGGAGAGAGACGAGAAATTCGACACTTTTGAAAAGAATTTTGCAGGGACAATGACTGACTGTTGAGCAAGAATGAGTCATTTAGTGCACCGGTTAGTTCAGATGGATTCATAAATCACAAAGGTATTATTTCCTAAACATGTTAAGAGTAGTATAACTTAGCATGTCTATAAGGGTATTCTCTGTATTTCCCTGTGGTGCCACTATTCCTAAAGTTTCTTCATGCATAGTAGATGCTCCAACACATTTTACTGGTCGAAGACTCATTAATTTGTGCAAGTTTGCAGCCTTGCGGGTAAATGTTATCCAAGATAATGCAAAAAGGCTAGCAGATGTTTTCCCTAAATAATATGGATAAATGCTTTGTCAAGAAATCATCAGATAAAAGAAAGACAGGTGATCTTATTTTGAATTAGATTATAAAATCGTAACGTGAAGGGGAGCCTTAGAGTAACTGGTAAAGTTGCTGCCATATGACCAGGAGGTCATGAGTTCAAGTCGTGAAAACAGCCCCTAACAGAAATGCAAGGTGAGGCTGCGTACAATAGACCCTTGTGGTCGGATCTCCCTGCGTACCATAGCAGGAGATTAGTGCACCGGGCTGCCCTTTTTAATAAAACCGTATCGTACAGTGTCGGGCACACACTTTTTTCCTAGGGTAATGAGATGCTTTGGCTTTTACCTTAAAGCCTTAGATAGAAGTGCGGATACTTCACAAGCTAGAAGAATCATTTGCCTTTGGCAATTTTGAGTGAGAATTCTTTTATGATTAATGTTACGATGGGGAAATGTGTTGATGATAAAATTGTTAGAAGACTTCTCCAATCATTTACTAAAGTTCTTGAGGTATGTGACAATGTCAAATCTTCTAATTTATGTTCGAATGTTATAATATCTTAGTTTTATGAGGATTACATTTTCGGATATTAGGATAGGATCATTAGTAAGTTTAATGAGATCATTTATGACCACGCGAAGCGCGGGAAAATTAACTAGTTAATTTAATATTTAGATGTTTATTCTTGGGTATATATCCCTTGTAGAATAGAGTTTAAATTTTAATAGAGCAATGTTTAAGTAACGTCTCCCATCCACATGGGTCCCAATTAGTAGGATATTTAAATTTGAATATACATATGAATATTAAGATGTTGTATTATATGAATATTAAATAATTAAGACTATTTATTTTCTCAACATTTAAATGTATAAAACTGCTGGTCTTTGTTTAAATTATTAATAAATACAAAATACATATAAAATACTAATTAACATAATACTCTACCAATAGTTATATATATATATATATATATATATATATATATATATATATATATATATATATATATATATAGCAATTAGTTGTGATGGTAGTTGACCATAGTAGTTAACGATGGTTGTTGATGGTGCCGGCCGGTGGTACCGGCTGATAATTGTAGTGGATGACAATGATAACTAATAGCATAGGTGATGATTTTTAGCGGTGTGGCGACATATAGTGGGGGTTGATGATTGTGATTATTGATACTAATTGGTGGTTGACTGTGATAAAGATGGTAGATTATGATTGATTATAAATGGCGACTAGTGTTGATGACTACTGATCTTGGTGTTTGACAATGATGGTAGTTGTGGCTGATGATGGTGGTAGTTGATAATTGTGGTCGTTGATGGCAATTAGCAGTGGATGTAGATGGAGTTTTGGTGAAACGTCATATTCGCATGAATCCTTGAATAGACAACATCTTAATATCATTAAGCTTTTGTTATATATATATATATATATATATATTAATTGTTCAAATTTGTTCTGACCTATTAAATAATTGTAAGATACAAAAACAAATCGACTTAATAATTGTGATTTGAATGATCAAGACTCAGAATAAAAAAAAAGTACTTAATATTAAAAAAAAAATTGACTTTAAATCTTCACTACGTAATCTCTTAGGGGTCGTTTGGCAGATAGTCAAAATTATCCCGGGATTATAATCCCGGGACTAATTTATCCCATCTATTGGGATTATTTTATACCATCTAAAAGATAGTATAAAATAATCCCAGTATAAGTGGGATAAGAAGGTATAAGGTGGGATATCCCAACACTAATTTTTGTACGATATTTGGTACAAGGTATAAATTTATCCCAATCTCGGGACTAATTTATCCCATCTATTGAGATTATTTTATACCATCTAAAAGATAGTATAAAATAATCGCAGTATAAGTGGGATAAGAAGGTATAAGGTGGGATATCCCAACACTAATTTTTATACCATGTTTGATAGAAGGTATAAATTTATAGCAAACATGGTATAAAAATTAGTGTTGGGATATTCCACCTTATACCTTCAGCCAAACGACCCCTTAAACTTTTGTGGGCAAATACCACCCCTCACGAAAAAATAAATTGGATGCTTACTATTCTAAAAGCCAACGTAAACGAGCTCCCTTTCATTCTCGAAAAGTCACAAAAACAAAGTGAAAATAGCAAAAGAAAATCATTTGACTTGCTTGATAACACATAGGGCTTAGCCCCTTACGCATGGACCACCCCAATTTCTTTTATCCTACACCACAATTTCAAATAATGATGCCTAATATTGCACGTCTCATGGCGCATTTTTGGGACCCCACTCTCCCTAGACAAAAATCTCACGAACCGAGGCTATCTCCAGTATTAAAATGCCAAAAATATCCTTTATATTGGTGATACATTCAAAATATCTTAACAATTTTAGTTTTCTTATTTTATCAAAAGTAAATACTTTTAATCTTTGTTAAATAATAGAGATTGTTAAATTCAGCAATAATTGTGAAAAGTAAGATTTATCATGAACTCATATTCTGATGAAATATTTGTAATTTTTACTATTTTTGATCTATTGCTGGCGACGGTACAATCTTTTGCGATGTTGTTTTTGCTTTTCTTAAAGTTATTATTGTGTTTGGTGCAATTTTTCATGTTGTATCTGAGGCTTGGCGTCAGAGTTTGTCAAATATTGCATAAATTAATGCTCACTTTTTATAATCCTTACATTTCAATTTATTTGTTTTACTTTCTTTTTTAGTCTGTTTAAAAAAAAAATATTTTTTTTGGCAACTCTTAAATTCCGACATGATATACTTAAAATCACAAGATTCATTTTTTTTTTGTTCACTTTCTTAAACCCTTATATCAAGTGAAAACCAGACAAATAAACTGAAACAAAGAGATTAAATTTTAAGGCATTAAATTACTACTCCCTTCGGTTCAAAATAATTGAAGTTTTAGACTTGAGCACATGGATTAAGAAATTCACCTACTCCTAAAAACTAAAAGGTGTATTGACTAAAATACCCTTAATGAAACGGGGCTCTAAAACTATAACAAGCATTAAATTTATTCATTGAATCAAGAATGTGTCAAGGGTAAATGTAAAAAAAGAATAAAATACCTTCTTGATATATTAAAATCTCAATTATTTTGGACCAAATTTTAGAGGCTAAATCCTCAATTATTTTGGACCAGAGGAAGTACGAAAGTTGGCCATGAGAATTATCACTTTTTCGGATTTGTTTTTTCATTTTATTTGAAAATCAGTGTTTGATCGTGAAATTTTATGTACAACTTGAAGTTATATTTGAAATCTGAAAAAAAACCTAAACCCTTATTTTCCTTTTTTTTTTTTCTTTTCACTTTCAGTACATTCAAATATTTTTTACAAAAGCTATAATCAAATACAATCCCCAACTTCAAAAATTAAAAATAAAGTTAAAAATATTTGGTTTCTATGACCAAACTTCTACTCCAGGTCACAAAATTCAAACTTCTTATGTATTTATTTTCTTAATCTCCGTGGCAGGTTAAAATTTTAGACAAACAAATTGAAACGGAGGGAGAATAAATTTGAAGGCATTTTTCGAAATTTATTTAAGGAATCATTTTGAATATACCCGAAATACAAATGACCATATTTGTCATTTCCTCTTCATAAAACAAATGTTGATAGTCACAACGACATCGTACTGAGGGCTCATCTCGTGCCAATAAATATCAGCTCATTACCGCACTACCCTCTCACTACTCTATTTTTCATCGCAATCGTAAATCTTGTAGATCTTCAATTCAATTCAACAGAAATGGCTAAAGATCCAGTTCGTGTTCTTGTTACTGGTGCCGCAGGTAATCTCCATCTCTTTTATTTTATTACTAATAACTTAAAGTTCTGTTTTGTTTTTATATTTTTTGGATAACTTACTTAGATCTGTTGTTTTAGTAGTGAAGTTTATTGGATTTAATCATAGATCTACTTGTTTACTGTTAATTGATTTGCGTCTATGTGATCTGAAATTATTTATAGATTTCTAATTAATCTGTTCTACAAAGAATGAAATCAGACATAGATTTCTAATTTCTCTTGATTATGATTTGTACCATTATTTATAGTTAAAGCTATAGAAAAAATGTATAGATAAGAGTTAAAAGTGTCTTCAAATTAATTTGACTCTCACACATAGTAATTACTAGTAACTAACGTCATATATGATGGGGGACAAGTAGTACTCTTATTTTGTTTGGTGTTGATTCATAAACTTGAGGTTGCCAAGCATGTTTGATTGATGTATTTGTTGTTTCACCAGTTAGTCTTAACCATGTTAAGTCGTGATTTTAATTACTTAATTATACTTTAAGATTAATCACTGTTTTTTTTTTTTTTTTTTTTGCTTTGATTTCTGATAAGAAATTCTGTTAAGTTGATTTACTGAAGCTTTTTCTTTTTCGAGAAACTTTGGTATATTCTTAAATTATCATTAAAATCAAACAGGTAAAAAATAAAAAAAAAGAGGACTACTTTAGGATTAAGGTTTAGTTGTCACTGATGGAGCGTGATTGGGTTTATGCATTTAATGCTTTTGATTCGGAAGTCAAGAACGAAAATGTAGTACTAACTACTATGATGTCATGTAGATTTGTGGTTTGGAAAAACTTCTCGTGTGTTAGTTAAGCTAGATACATATGAAGGTTGGCTTGTTAGGTACTTTTCGGAAATCTGTTTTCGAGGTTTTAAGATTTCTTTCCAAAGTTGGAAAAATTTAAGGTGCCGTTTGGCCATAAATACCAAAAACTTATTCACCTTTTTTGGAATTTTTGAAGTTGGAGTTGGAGTTGGAGTTGTGACTGGCCATAGTTTTTGAAATTGTAGTTTTTGGTGAAATGTAGTGTAAAAAAGTGAAAAAAGTAGAATTCTTTTGGAAAACAAGTTTTTCTTGTTTTTAGTATTCCGGAATACAACTCCGGAAAAAAGTGAATAATTTTTATGGCCAAACGCTAAAAGTAAAAAAAGTGAAAAAAATTTCCGGAAAAAAGTGAATAATTTTTATGGCCAAACGCCCACTAAGTGTGACACTAATTTCTTATTGGTTCCAAAATCGTGAGTTGGTTGTATGTTGTGTTAACAGGACACCACTTTTTGTTTTTCAGGACAAATTGGATATGCCTTGGTGCCGATGATTGCCAGGGGGGTGATGTTGGGTACAGATCAGCCTGTAATTCTCCACATGTTGGATATTCCACCTGCTGCAGAGGCACTGAATGGAGTGAAGATGGAATTGGTGGATGCTGCCTTCCCTCTTCTTAAGGGTTGGTGCCGTTGCTTCTCATAATTATAATGTCATGCCATTTCATCACTTGTTGAAAGTGAACTTGGGTTAACTGGTTTGTTCCGCTATGTATGTGTCAGGTGTTGTTGCCACAACTGATGCTGTTGAGGCATGCACTGGTGTTAATGTTGCTGTCATGGTTGGAGGTTTCCCCAGGAAAGAAGGCATGGAAAGAAAAGATGTCATGACAAAGAATGTTTCTATTTACAAGTCCCAGGCTTCTGCTCTCGAGAAGCATGCTGCTCCCAACTGCAAGGTCAGGCAAAGTCTATATATCTTTAAATCCTTTTAATTTTAGTTGTGTCTTGTAACTTGCACCTAGTGTTCAGCATTGCATGATATTTTTCCAGCTTTTGATCAGATTATTCTTCTTTTTGACTGTGGAGGTAATTGATTACTTAGCTGATAAAATACACAAGCTAAGTCAGTTAGAATAGTTATGAGATGTTTATTTCCTAATTTTAATGTCGCGGTACTTTGACAAGGCCCTTCTGCCGAAACTCTAATGTCTTTGTTATACATTGCCTTCTGTTTGTGTCAATGGAAACATAATTGAACCATTTTCAGGATTTCGATGTGCATGTTATGCACCTCCATTTCATTTGTGGTATTAAAGTTTTGCCTTGTGCTTCTTCCAGGTGTTGGTTGTTGCTAACCCTGCCAATACAAATGCATTGATCTTGAAAGAATTTGCACCATCCATTCCTGAGAAGAACATTACCTGTCTCACAAGGTTGGACCATAACAGGGCCCTTGGCCAAGTCTCAGAGAGACTGAGTGTCCAAGTGAGTGATGTTAAAAATGTCATCATTTGGGGAAACCACTCATCAACACAGTATCCTGATGTCAACCATGCAACAGTTAAGACACCAGCTGGAGATAAGCCAGTCCGTGAACTTGTGGGTGATGATGCATGGTATAATGAATCATTAACTTCTTGTGAATTGATTATGTATTTTGTTTTCTCGTTTTGCCGATTAACTGATAATTTTCACTCTCCGTATTTAGGTTGAACGGAGAGTTCATTGCTACCGTACAGCAGAGGGGTGCTGCCATTATCAAGGCTAGAAAGCTTTCTAGTGCCCTTTCCGCTGCTAGTTCTGCTTGTGATCACATACGTGACTGGGTCCTTGGAACTCCAGAGGTAGATCTCTTGACTTGGGGCCTTGTTGTATTAATATAAAACAAAGGAAATAGTATATGCATATTGCTGGTAGATGGAAATTGGAAGGAGTTCTTATCTCAATTTTTTTTTCCTAACCAAATGTTACAGGGAACTTTTGTTTCTATGGGTGTTTACTCTGATGGGTCATACAATGTCCCAGCTGGGCTTATCTATTCCTTCCCAGTTACATGCAAAAATGGAGAATGGTCCATTGTTCAAGGTTAGTAAATCTATTTAGTCGCATTCAGTTGTTGTCATTGTTTTTAATCATTTATTTATACTGTGCCATGTTAGGCTCCTATTATGTTATTGTTTTCAGGCAGTTCCTCTTTGGCATTTGAGGAAAATATTTCTATTTTGGACCTTTTTTGCCTTTTGGATTTTCGTTAGAAAAAACCATTTCTCCGTACGGCTTTAGAAAAGATGCCAACACTTTACTGAGTTTTAGCTTTAGATATTGGTTATCAAAAAAGAGTTTTAGAAGATGTTACCTAATGCTTTATCTGGAAGTTCCCATCCAAAAAATTATCTGAAAATTTTTGCTCTCCCAATATAGTGCAAGTTTAATCTCGCAATTCAGATATCACTCATATGTTTTCGAAAATTTGAGCCGTTCCTTATGTCTTTGATTTGGGTCCTTTTTGATGTTTTATCATGTTGTATCTCTCTTCTCTATCTTTTATTAGTATATTATTTTGTTAGTGTTGGACCTTGGCCAGAAGGTTCCTCATTAGCAGTGTTTTGTTCCTCCCTTGGTGGTTCTAGAAATTGTATGAGTTGCCTGTCAACAGAGTTGTAAGTACTTTTCTTGTTGTTCGTGTGGCCAGGTCTTCCAATTGATGAGTTCTCAAGAAAGAAGTTGGACTTGACAGCTGAGGAACTATCAGAGGAAAAAGCATTGGCATACTCCTGCCTTAATTAAATTGCCTTTTCAACATAATGAGTATTTGGCAATAGAAGTGGCTTCAGTTTTGAATAAGGCCATTTGAATACTGCTTCCTCAGTTGTTTGCTCTTTATTGTACCCTGTTTTATGCAATGTTCGAGAACTGATGTATTTTGCTAATAATTAGCATCTTTTGTTGGTCCTTGGATGATAATTTTCCATCATGAGTGAGCTTTTGTTCTTGCCCACCAATTTGGCTACTTATTTTGTGGAGGTAGTTCTTGTCTTTGAATGTCTTAAAATGCATATCCCCTATGAAATTTCCCATGATGTCTGGTGTGGTCTATATTATACTTCAAACAAGCACGAAACTGTATAAGACAACTTAGAATAGTTCAAATTCTGCAGCAGAGAAGCCTTGTCGAATAATGGTTTCTCCCAACTCATAACTCTTTTGATACTTGAATCATTCAGGCCCAACCTGAAACATATAATTGTAATGGAAGTAAACCCGTCAACCGGTCCGGCTTTACCGGTAACTGAATCGGTAAAACCGGTTAACTGGTTCCGGTTAACCATTTATTTTGTACTGGTTGGGTTTCAATTTTTTTGAAATCGGAATAGGTTAAACCGGTAAAACGGTAATTTTTTTTTTGTAGCCGTTGCGGATTGGGCCCAAATTGGACCGTTGGGCAACGGTCCATTTGCAAAAATGGCCGTTGCCAAACGGTCCCCAACTCTTCCCCCCCCTCCCCCCCTCAATTTTTTTTTAACACTTTAACCCATCCCCCACCCTTATATAAACCCCTCTTTATTTTCATTTTAATCCACACCAATTCACTCTTCTCTTTCTCTCAAATCTCAATCTCTCAATTATAGTTATTTGCAACAATTAATCACTTTAAATTTCTCTCAAATAAATATTATAAAGTCTTATTATAGTTTCAATTATTAATTTTGTAATTATAATATTATTGGTGGAGTTGGTGATTTTGCAACAATCCGAAGTAGCTTTGGTGGATTTGCAATTATAGCCGCCTTCACTTTGCTGGAAATTAGTCCGGTAATTTGGTACCTTCGTTTCAACTCTATTTTTATTTTTCGCAATTTAATTCTAGCAATTTAATTTGTTGCAATTCATTTTCTTGTGATTTATTTGAGTGTGATTTAAATTAATTTTATTTAATAATGGCGAAGAGATTTAGACGTGGTGCCGGTAGTAGTGGTATTGTTAGGCGTGGGCTTAATGAGGAAACATTTGTGGAAGAAACACCTAATTTAGGTATTGATATTGGTGGAAATAATCCACTTTTAGGTCATGAGGCAATGCAACAACATTATACCGATACTTTTAATGAAATTGATGATGATGATGAAACACAACCCCCCGAAAATCCCATAGGAGATACATGTCCTGCACAATCACATACACAAGACAAACCGCCTAGAACTCGTAAGTCAACCGCTAAAATTTGAAAATTTATGACTAAGGATAGAGAAAGCCAAACAGCTAAATGTATTCTATGTGGACAAATATTTATTTTTAAGCAAGAAACTAGTAAGGATGGTGGAACGGATACACTAAATGGTCATATGAGAAAGAAACATATGGATGTTTGGGGAGAGCAAACGGGTTCAAATGTGGGAGGTATTCAGGGGCATTTTATTAAAAGAGACTTTTGAGTTACTTATTTAAGAATTTAGGACTCAAGTTCTAAAAATTAGGTAAAAGGGACTCTATCCCCCTAAGTTTTTTTAATTTACATAAAAACCCCTATTTTTTTTTTAATTTACACAAAAACCCAAAAATAAAAACACTTTTTACCAAAAAAAAAAAAAAAAAACTGTACATTTTTCTCTTAAAAAATACGCAAGCAACTATTGGTTGCTTAAACAACTCCTTGTTACTTATACAAAAACCTTGTATCTCATTAAAACTAGGTAAACAACTAGTAGTTGTTTAAATAAATAAAGGTTGCTTATAATAAACAACACGAAGTTGTTTAAGCAACTCATTATTGCTTATACATGAACTCAATTGGAAATTAATTGATTGATCACAAATGAAAATTAACTAATATAAAAATCTTGTTTCTTGTAAAAACTAGTCATTTGATGAGTGATTAAATCCAACTTATTAATTTTATCATCAATTAATTGACTATACTAATAGTTTAAACAAAAATTTACTGATCCAGTGATAATGGAATCAATGTTGTTTGATTATATGAATATTAGAACATCAACTTATTGACTTGATAACAATCAAGTGAATACGTTGATGTTCAAATATTCATATAATCAAACAACATTGATTCCATTATCACTAGATTAGTAAGTTATTGTTAAACTATTGGTAGAGTCAATCAATTTTGCGATCAATTGTGATATTATTAATAAGTTGGGTTTAGCCACTCATTGGACGACTCGTTTGATATTTAATTGTTATCAAGTGAATACGTTGACGTTCAAATATTCATTTAATCAAACAACATTGATTCCATTATCACTAGATCAATAAGTTATTGTTAAACTATTAGTAGAGTCAATCAATTTTGCGATCAATTGTGATATTATTAATAAGTTGGGTTTAGCCACTCATTGGACGACTCGTTTGACATTTAATTATTATCAAGTGAATACGTTGATGTTCAAATATTCATATAATCAAACAACATTCATTCCATTATCACTAGATCAGTAAGTTATTGTTAAACTATTAGTAGAGTCAATCAATTTTGCGATCAATTATGATATTATTAATAAGTTGGGTTTAATAACTCATTGAACGACTCGTTTGATATTTAATTGTTATCAAGTCAATAAGTTGATGTTCTAATATTCATATAATCAAATAACATTGATTCCATTATCACTGGATCAGTAAATTTTTGTTTAAACTATTAGTATAGTCAATTAATTGATGATAAAATTAATAAGTTGGATTTAATCACTCATCAAATGACTAGTTTTTACAACAAACAAGGTTTTTATATTAGTTAATTTTCATTTGTGATCAATCAATTAATTTCCAATTGAGTTCATGTATAAGCAATAATGAGTTGCTTAAACAACTTCGTGTTGTTTATTATAAGCAACCTTTATTTATTTAAACAACTACTAGTTGTTTACCTAGTTTTAATGAGATACAAGGTTTTTGTATAAGCAACAAGGAGTTGTTTAAGCAACCAATAGTTGCTTGCGTATTTTTAAAGAGAAAAACGTACAGTTTTTTTTTTTTGGTAAAAAGTGCTTTTATTTTTGAGTTTTTGTGCAAATTAAAAAAACTTAGGGGTTTTTGTGTAAATTAAAAAAACTTAGGAGGCTCTTAATTAAATGTTTATAACAAAAGAAAAGAAAAAAGAAATAGAAATCCCCTTTTATTCATTCCACTCTCAAACAACCCTTTTAGCTCATTTTCTCAAGTATTCAAATGACGATAGACCTACGAACCGGTAAATTTTTTAAGTATGACAAGAAAAAAGAGCGTGTAGAAATAGCTAAAATGGTAGCTTATGAATGTTACCATTTTCCTTTCCTTCGGGTTTGGGGTTTGTTACTTACATTCAACGTTGTTATAATCCGTTATTTGAGGGTATTCCTAGAAGTACTTGTAGAGCGGATGTTATAGATTTGTATAAAAAATATAGATTTTATTTGCGCCATATATTTAATTCTTTAAATTGTAATGTTTCTCTTACCGCTGATTTGGGTCTTAGTCTTAACAAGTTAGATTTTTTTGCTATTACATGTCATTGCGTTGATGACAACTGGGTTATGCAAAAAAGGATTATAACTTTTTTATATGATGAAGGAAAAGGTTGTCACGATGGAAATTTTTTAGCGGATTCAATGTCTACTATTATGAGATTTTTTAACATTTATAGAAAAACACTTTGTATTGCTTTAGATAATGCTTCTAATAATACAAAGGCGATTGGTCTTTTAAAAAGAGAACTAAACCCTCCGCTAAGAAATATTTTTCATGTAAGATGTAGTTGTCACATTTTAAACTTAATTGTTAAAGATGGTCTTATGTGTTTTGACGATTCTATTCAAAAAGTTAGAGACGCGGTTGCGTTTCTTTTTTGTAATGCTAATAGGGGAAGAATTAGAGATTTTAAGAATGCTTGTGTGGAAAATAACCTTAGACCTAGGAAAATTCAAGTAGAAATTGAGAGTAGGTGGAACTACACTTACATTATGCTACAACAAGCATATGAGTATAGGATTCCCATACAACAAGTTCACAACAAATATAATATTAATAGTGATGATTGGTTAAATTTTACGGATTGGGAAGATGTTAAAGAATGTGTTGAACTCTTAAATTTTTTTTATAATGCAATCTTGCTTTTTCTAGACAATTCTATCCCACGGTAAGCGGAATTTTAGCCTACTTAGCAGAAATAGCTAGAGTTTTACAAGAATATAAATATAAACCCGGTTATCAAGCGGCTATTTTTGATATGACAACAAAATTTAAGAAGTATTTTTTTCCTATCCCAACTTTATTTATATTGGGTTCTCTTTTAAATCCTTGTTTAAAAGTGTCTTATACTAAAGCATTGGTTGATCAAATTTATACATTTTTAGAAATTGAAGAGAGAGTTCAACCATCTTTAGCTGAAGCCGAAACCGCTATTGATGATGAGTTTAGAAAAGTTTTTACTCATTATTCTAGTTTGGAAAAACATGCTACACCCGTTGCTCCACGCCCTACTACTTCTCAAAGTAGCAAAAAGGGCTTGTCGTGTTTAAAAGTTTTACATTCACATCCAACTCCTTCTTGTAATGCAAACTTTGATGAATATCACTTTTATTTGATGCAGCCAAATGTGGATATCAAGGAACTAGATGAGATGGACGTCTTAGCATGGTGGAAGAAATACAAGGCAAGTCATCCGATACTCTTAAGAATGGCTCGAGATATCATTACTGTTCAAGTATCAACTGTGGCTTCGGAGAGTGCATTTAGCCAGGGAAGACAACAAATTGGAGACCATAGACACTCATTATCCGGCTTTAGCTTGCAAGTACTAGTGTACATTCGCGATTGGATTAGATCGGAGCGACGCAACCAAAACTTAGAAGCGGAGGAAGGCGAAGAGGAAGAGATTGAAGATTTGATAGCAAGTGGACCGGACCAAATGGAAGACTTTGAAGATATCTCCATGGCCGAATATGATATGGGGGAAATTAATCAAATGATTGAGAATTGGTGATTTTATTATTCTACTATTTCTTTGCAACTCATGTATTATTTGCAAGTTAAAAAAAACTACAACTTGCAAATAAATGTTATCCAAGAATGAATAAAATATATGGCTCATTGAGCTTTCTTCTATTTACTTGTGTTCATATTTTTACTTATATTAAGTTAAGAATATACCTAAAATATACTAAGAATGTACTTATAATATACATGATACATCTACTTAAATTAAAAACTAGAAAGTTATATACTTGAAAATTAACTAAAATATACTTATAATATATATTATACATATAACTTAAACATATATATATATATATATATATGTAAGTTATATAACCTAAGTATATTGATATATATAAGTATATTCTTACTATATTTTAAGTATATGTAGTATAATTTAATCATATAACTTAATATATATATATACTATGCTGTATTGCTGACTTGCTGTTAGCCTGTTAGTCAGTAAATATATAAACTTTACTTATAAACTTATATAACATATGTAAATATACCTACAATATACTAATAAATACTATACAAAAAAAAAAAAAGTTTTGGACGTTTTGAACCGGACCGATTCCGGTTTGGGGTTTCAAACCGGTAAACCGGAACCGGTTAAACCGGAACCGGTGTCAGGTTCCGGTTTTTAGATCGGAAACCGGCCGGTTTTATAACCGGTTGCCGGTCCGATTCCGGTTCAAACCAGTTGACACCCTTAAATGGAAGTATAAGATTTCTACTTCATATGATCTTTTTTAAGTATGACCGTTTGTAATCACTTACTTGAGGCTTACATTTACCTAAATAATTCATGTTAAAGTCAAATAACATAAAGTTTGGTTGAAAAAAGAAGCAAAAGAAAGTCCTTTTACAAAGTTCCTCTGCTGTCTATGTGACTGATTGCCCAAGGCTTTAATGGTTCAAGTGCTTTAATGTTTGCCTTTTCTTTGTCCTCTGTCTTTTATATTTGCGAAAGTTATCAGTCCGTCCTCTTCGAATTTTCATATTTTAATATGCTGTTATACACGTTCAAGACTCCAACATAGCTATGCATTCTTTGGTAAATACTGATTATCTTATCGAAATTTTTCGATATTACATAGGGCATCTTACGATCAAATAACTTAATGTTCCTAAAATACTTTCGAGGACAAATTACAGATATTTAGATCGTTATACATATAGAAGGCAAGATGCATTGAAAGTCAATTTAAACAGAAGTTACTTGAAATTTGGAAATGAACCAAATGCAGAATTATGTTAGCAAAAGAACAAGTTTGAAGAATTAACGGAAGAGGATAACAAAAAAAAAAGAAATAGAAAAAAGTAGGGGTCGGAAATGTAGAGATGTTGACGAGAAAATACAAAAATTTAAGAACCAAATTCAGTGAATTTCTATTTATGTTTGCTGCTGATGTTTCGCTCCATTATGTGAAAATAATAAGAAGTACGGTAAGATACGATATCAAACTTACAAAGGGTCCTTCAAGGCACCAAAAGTTTCACAAAAGTGTTAATGCTTCATGAGAGTTCATTCTCATGTTTTTAATCCCTTTGCAGCAACAACAACCACATATGGGGTCTTGGGGTAGAGAGTACGCAGACCTTATCCCTATCTTGGCAGATAAAGAGGCTGTTTCCGAAAGATACTAGACTCAAGTAAAGCGGAAACACAACAATATGAAACTTTTAATCCCTTTTGCATCAAATTAAAACATGCACCTTATACCTTTTCTTTTTTAGTTTTAGTGCGTGTCGAGTCATATTATTTTTATGACATTGCCAAATATTGATTTTGGACTTCTACTGGGTAAAAGGGAAA
Source organism: Lycium barbarum (assembly GCF_019175385.1). NCBI lineage: Eukaryota > Viridiplantae > Streptophyta > Magnoliopsida > Solanales > Solanaceae > Lycium > Lycium barbarum. The sequence continues at coordinate 8,807,245 of NC_083345.1, read as the reverse complement.
AAAAAGTAGGAAGTAAACAGGGTAGAATTAGACAATATTCGATTTGACTCAACAATCTAAGAGTAAAATTGTTGGAAAATATTTATTTGGGAAAGAATGGTTGAAAAATAGAAGAACTGAAACAAAGAAGTGTGAGAATTGATAAGATTTTGAGGTGTGTAGAGTGTTATTAAATCAAACCAAATTGTGCTGGTGTTGTTTTTAGAGAATTGTTTAGCAACTAGTAAATATAACCACGCTATGCGCGGTCTTGAAATACTTCATTTAAATTTACCAAATGATCTTTTCCTAAACCGTAAATATTAAAAATAACCCAAAATGTAGATTCTGCAAAAACTAATATTGTTGAGTAGTGACCCTTGATCAATTTTATCGCTCTCTCCCTGATGCGCGTAGCGCCCAAACTGAAAATTTGTCGCATAAATGGTCCCGGATAAATATTGTGAAGGTATGTTTTCCATGTAGAGCATGGTTACCAGTAACTGTTACTTATATGTCAAAGATTTTCCACTAACATTCAAATTAGAATTGGCTGCAATAGAGTTTTGTTTTACTTCAAATTGGATTCTGCTCCAATAGACTTTTGTTTTACTTGCTGCAAATGGGTTATATTAGTATGCTCTTTATGCAGGTATTAGTGAAATAAACCATTTGTTTAAAGAGGAAAACAACATGCTTAGCATAGTATAAATGTTCTGGTTGTTAATGCCATCATCAAAAACAAATTTTTCAATGCAGATGACTTTGGACAACTTGAAGTACCAAATAACCAGACGATATTCAATAAGAACCAACTACAGAAATGAACATGTATTGCAGAATCTAATCAATAATAAAAGCTATAGTAACAACATTTTTAGCAAGCATATGGCACCTCATATGTACAAAACTGATATGTGTCTAATTCGTTATTACATGAGAATCAACAAAACTAGCAATTAATGCTTTTACCGTGTCCATGTCGTAGAGTATTGGAGAAATATAACTACATGACAGATGAAACTCTTACCAAGCTAGCCTTGAATCATTCGAACTCTCTTTATTATAATTTAAATACATAGGAAAGTAAGAAATTTCTTTTACAGCCCAACTGCCCCGTTGCTCACCAGAATTCAAGCAGAGGTATTTACAACTATCGTTAAACCGATTGCACTCCCACAATGATGCACTGTTCTTGAGGTTTTTCATCACCTTATTGCCAGATATCAAGAAAATAGAGTGGTGGTGTCAGTCCTAGTCTTCTTTGTCAAAAAATTGGTTGGCATTTGATGTTTCTATAAATCCTCCTTACAAACATATTTCATTCCAATAATCCAACTTTAAAACTAAATGACAAAATGGATATGGTTGAGAAAAATGAATTCCACTGCTACTGACATATCTCAGCATTTAATTAGTATAAAAAAATTTGTTCTCATAATAGTCACACACAAACATTAACAACAATAATCAAGAAGACCAAAGCACATACCCAAAAATACAATACACTTGCAAAAGCAATGAATCAAGATAGTGGAAGAGCAGAAATTTGAGGAAGTTTATTGGCCACATCAACGTTTCCAACTTCTAGTTAGAAGTTAGCCCGCCGTATGAAATGTAATTGTATCAACTTTGCAGATATTTTCGATGATTAAAAATACATTACATGAATCGCTACACGTGAATTTAATTATCAGTGCAAGCAACCAAAAGTTTCTAACGATAAACCCCAAACTCTTTTTCCTGCATACTCAGTAGAGCACAAAAGCATAAACGTTTTTTCCTTGAGAAAGTAAGAATGTTGTCAAGAAGCAATGATAACTTGGAACCTTGAAAAGAGCACATGACTTTTTCTTTTTCCCATTAGTTAGCAAGGATAATTGTGCCTATATGACTGGCCAAACCCGATGTAAGTTAAATCAATAATGAGCAGATTACCAGTAATAGAAAATTTAACTATATAGAGAATCGTAGCCTCTGCCATTTTTTCGATTGTGAAGAAATCGATGGGTGAGAGGAACTTTAAAATTGAGGTTGAATTTAAATAAATTGGTATTTGAAGATGAATAACTTCATTGGTGGTGCTTGATCCATGAATAGAGAGAGTGAGAAATGTGGAAAACGAAGCGTGCAAGGGTAATTATTTTATGAGAAGAAGCAACTGTTGAGAACGAGAAAAGAAAACAAGTGACTGTTAGGGAACGGGTAACAGAAATCCCTTGAATTGAGTAGATAATAATGAATTAATTAATGAGGGAAAAAGATAAATAGTGTTCCTGATCAATGAGGCATGCCGCGTCACCGGAGCTATGTCTTGCAATATATATATAACCAAAAATAATGAACACATTCCTTAAATCAAGCCTTATGTTCCTAAAAAGCTGGGATGAAATCGTTTCCTAATTTTCTGAATTGGCGGTTGAATTTTTTTTTTTTTGTATTTCTATTTTAATAATTTACGTTACTAAAAGTAGGAATGAAATCATTCCCTAATTTTCTGAGTTGGCAATTGTTTTTTTTAACATTTTTCTTTTTTAATATTTTTTTGACACTTGGCATCATAACGCGGTTACACTTGTCATTCTGATAGCATTTTGCCTCTCCTATTCTATATATATACATAATTATCGGAAATTTGACATTAAATTTATAAACAAAATCGATATATTAATTGTTCATATGTTCAGAATTAGCAAATTTTGAATTCTCAAAAAATTAATTAAAGAGATGAAACAGTATTTACAATTTCAGTATATTTTTAAAATTTTAAAACTAAATTCAAATTTTATATATTAATTACTCAATTCAAACCTATTACTTACAGAAGTTACTGAAAAATGAAACAATTCTATGCCGTTCAAAATGGAGGCATTAGAGTTGCAAAGTGGTTAGAATTTCACTGTGCATCAAATTCTGTAAGATGACATGTAAATCTTATAAAGTTATTCATCTATCTAAATTAATTTACAAAATAAAATAAATAATACCAAGAATAAGTTAAAAATAAAATACCAAATATGTATTTTTGAATGAAGAGAGTTTTTGCAACTCATTTTGACATTTATTAATGCAAATATTAATAATTCTTCTGATGACGGAGAAGATACTACGAGTGCTGAAGACTGTTTTGACCGATTAGGTTGCAACCTTAACTCTCTACATGTTTAAGAAGTGTATATAATATACTGAATAAGTATCAAAATCTTTTTAACTTATAATATTGGTTTTTTCTTTGTAAGATTTATTTTTAATTGAGCCGGAATCCGTTGACGTCTATTATTTTGGATTGTGTTTTTTTTCTGCTTCGGCAAAGAAAAAACATGAATTCTAGCTTTGTTTGTATGGTTTGGTTGCAGGTATGGGCTGAAACTATCAAAAGAAAGAGGAAAAGACATTACACTCCGCATCAGGTACAATCTTATTTGTTACGTTCTCCGATACAAAGAGCAGGATTGTATACGGTAAAAATCGGATATGTGTTAAACCGGTGAGGTCAAAGACCGAAGGAAGAAAGGAACACGAACTTGCATAAAGGCCCCCGCCCTGAACCGGAGGAGTGCCTTCTACCGAAGCAAAGGAAAGGCGTCATTTGGTCTGGTCTTCTTCATGGCCGAGTTGGTCGTTGCCGTTGGTCCGTTTGGTCGAGGCCGTTAGTCCGTTTTATCGTGGCTGGTGGTCCGGGAGATCCGTTGCGCGGTTGCCACGCGTCGATAACGTCCTGCCATGTTCAACTGCCAATCGTGCGGGTGTCAGGTCGTACGGTCAACCTAACCCAACTCAAAGCTTTTCTTTATTATTTTATTTTTCATGTAGTGTGAAGCCCATGGGGCGATACTATAAATAAGGGGCCTTGTCCTCCTTTTGAGGGGTTGACTCCTTAAGATCAAGAACTCTTGTAATAGCAAAATATATATAAATCTCCCTCTCAAACATCAGATTCGGTCCATATTTGTTGTGCTTATTTCTTACGTTTCTTAAATCAAATAACGCTTATGTGTTAGTAGATACATGAGTCTATAACAAACCATCGATCATCAATTGCTCCTTTATAGCATAATCATACATTTCTTTTCCCTATCAAATAAGTTCAAGATATAACCACATATCCTATACCTCACCTACAATTTCAATTGATTATTCAAATTCGGGGTAAACAAGGATTATGATGACTATTTTAGTACCTATTTATGTCGTTTATGCAATGGTAGATATCACCATATGTACATAATATTATACTGCATTCTTTTTGCTTCATTACACATAGTCACTAGTGTAAATGTTATCGAAAAATTATATTTATTACCATCAAAAGGTTTACTCTACTTCCCAAAAAGAAAGATGACCAGTTGAGATAATTTCTCTTGAATGTGAATCTGGTATTGGAAAAGAATGACGAAAGTCATACTCAATCGAATCCTTGGAGGAATTTGATGTATTTATTGTTTGGTTGAGTTATGTTTAACATTATCCGTAAACTTTTCAAGGAAGGAAGTGACATCATTTAATTGTATATATCCTCACATACATTTAACAAAATACGTCATAACAAGGTATTGGAGGGTTCTTTAATAGTAGTAGTTTTCTTTCTCATGAAGAGAAAGAATAGTGGACAAAGCTTAGTAAACATATTATCTAATATGTCATCACACCATCCGGAATAAATGTCTAAAAAATATGAAGAGTTAAGCTTATGAGCTCTTCAATAAAAGCATGAACTCTCTAATCTTATCTTTAGGTAAGATTATGTAGATGCCCGAAAGAACTTCACCTAATTATGTCCTCTACTCATAAAAATAACTTTAGGGATATGTTATGTAGATGCCCGAAAGGGCTTCACCTAATTATGTCATCTACTCATAAAAATAACTTTAGGGATATGTTAATTATATTTTCTGATATTATCCTCATGGATAAATTAAAAGAAAGTGTGTTCAACAGATATGTAAGAATTCCGAGCAATGGGTTGAAAATGTAAATATACAACCAAATTTTTCATATAGGTAATTTCACTATTTTAAATTAAAAATCTAAATTTTATAGTGAAACCAAAATTAAATCAAAATTTAGTTGCTTATATGCACGTAATATTAAATAATTTTGCTAGAAATATAGGTAGATTTTATTAAAAATAATAAAAGAACATCATTATTTAACTTTGGACAAAATAAAAATTAAAGTATATGATATTATTTGATTTATAAGTAAAATACTAAATGGGAAAAAATTAATTAAAGTGTCATAGTAGGAAAAAAAGGTATAGCGAGGAGAAGAGAGATGTGTAAGGGTATCTGTACATTGAATTAAATTATTTTAAAAATAAAGTAAATAATAATACTAAAAAATATTCTGATAAATTTAAACAATAAGAAAATTCCAAAAGTAAATAGAACTTTCGAAATTATAGAGGAAATCTCAAAGGTAAAAGAAATTATATTTATTATATTATATTAGAAGAAGATTATAAAGAGTATATTAAAAAATAAAAAAAATCATTTTAGTATGAAGAGGAAATTTGATAAGAGTAATTATTTGATACTTGAATATTATTATGAATACTTTTAATGACGATTGAGGTGGGTAAATTATTGGAAATAATATTTGTGAAAGAAAGTTACTGTAAAAATTAAATTTCAAAGCTTCCGCCTTTTTTTTTTTAAAAAAAAAGAAAAACTTAAAACCATGTTCTTCATTATTCTAACAACACTTAAATTTATTTTTCATGTGTTAGCAGTAGTAGAAATTGACTTATAAAGGGAAAATAAACGACATCAACAAAAATTTAAATACTAAAGAAATTAAATTTGATGCGGCATCATAGATGTGAAAACTAATATACTATGATTAGTTTTTATTGATATGAACCGCACATCGCGCGGGTACTAATACTAGTCTATATATAATAAGAGAGGCAAAATGTTATTAGGATGACAAGTGTCATCACCTTAAAATTGCTATTTTAAAATTAAAAAAAAAAACTGCAAATTCACAAAATAGGATAACTGCACAACATAAATTGCTATTTTAAAATACCTAAAATAAAAAATAAAAAAGAACTGCAAATTCACAGCAACGGATTATGCAACAAAATATAGACAAAAAAAATTGAAAATACTAGATATATGCATTAGAACTGATCACGGTCATTATGCATTATAACCAATCACGTTCATTATTTCACAAATAAGAGGTAGTGATGATAAGATTAAAGAAACTGAAACTCCTCTCCAATTTGTAACTTTCATGATTTATGAATTGCATGCCAATAACTACCCAAAACTGCTACCATTTACTAACCCCTCAAAAACACTTTTTAATGGAAGAATAATATATAAGATGAAACAGTGGGTATGTGTCCCTAAGCACCAAATTTCTTCTTAAAAAGTAAGTCATCACATTGAGGATTTTTCAGTAAAGAGAAGACACATATGAATTGATAACATATGCCGAAAACACTAGACGTGTAGAATTGCAGATGGCCAGAAGTCCAGAACAGAATAAGATGTCAATGCAATGCAGGACAATTTCAAACAAGTAATAAGTTGACGACAATCACAATAATCACCCGATTTGGTGTCAAAAGGATCAAATATTGATTCCAACATTGATTTTCCAACTAAGGTAAGTTCAATGCTTTCATGTTCACGGGTTAAATTATTATTTGAATTTGAAAGTTGTATCGTCCCTTAGAGTTTCTTAAATATTTTCCATTTGCAACAGTTTTGTTATTTGGTGATTTACATTTATATTTTGTTGTTTTTGGAATTCAAATGACAGAAGATCAAAAGAACAATTTGATCACATATCATTTTATCTTTACAGCATGGCTATTGGAGGATTCCAGTAAGTATTAGTGATATTTTTTTTTTACAGTTTTTCCTTTATGGGACATTGTTATTCTTAATTTTTTGCCTAATGCAATTACTGTAATCCAGGACCTAAAAATATTTTTAAATTAAGGAAAAAAAATCATGAATGGATAATACTACAAACTGAAATCTTAGACAACAAAGACAAAAATAATAAATAACTAAACAATAAAAAGTCCCAAGCAACAGAGTAAATAAGCATGTGTAATAAATCAATTAGAATTGAAATATAAAATATTTAATTTGAATTTTGAACGGAAAGACCACAATTTTAATTTGCGATGATAAAATTTTGAATAATATAAATAAAATAAAGTTATTGTGAGCGCATTTATATTTTGAATTAGTTTAGGAAATAAAGTAAAGTACTTAACGAATACTTAACTATATTATTTATAAACCTAAACAAGTGGGAAACCATTTTAAATTATAATTCAAAATTTTATATTGGAAAGAGAAAAAAAGGAAGTTTAATTGAGTATTTCATGTGATACTCAATTATTAATAATACCAATACATTTTACACCACTGGAAAAAATTAATTAAATTATTGTAAGAAAAGAATGTGAAGAAAACAGAGTAGAGATACAGAAATATATTTAATTTCAAGAGCAACGAAAATACATTTTCATCCATCTAGTATTAAATAAAAGGGGAATAACAAACATTAGGTAAAATGACAAGATATTAATTAGGTAAAGTGGTAGATGTAAAAAAAGGTCACTCAATAATGTAAGAATACTATGTAATGCCTAATGCAATAAATATAATCCAGAACCAAAAATGGAATTTCTTTTTATAAATGATAGTGTAAAATAATAGAAGGACACAATTTTAAGTTTAGATGAGAAAAGTCTTTATTAATTATGACGAAGAATAAATTTAAAAGCCAAAAATACTGAACGAATTTCAATGACCGCAATAAAACATTAAAATTTGGAAGAGATGCCAAGAAACAACGGGATAATTTTATCAGTGACCATACCTCCTCTATTACTATAATCATATTCAAGAATGTCAAATGAATAAAAAATGTTTTACAGCAGTATATCTGTTTTCTCAAATATAAGTGTAAATTTTTTAGCTATAATTTTGATAAAAGTATCATTAGAAATATCAATTAAAACGTGGATATTTGAATTTAAGACTTAACGGTAATTTTACAATATCAATTAAAACGTGGATATTTGAATTTAAGACTTAACGGTAATTTTACATATTAGATACTTCATACTTTAATATATTAAATTTGTTAGATCAATTCTTTTATTTCTGCACGGGTACGAAAACTAGTTCAATTAATATAATCAATTTCCTTGCTGACCTTTTGTTTTTTCATTATAATTATATTTATGGTTGTTAAAAAGATGTTAAATATATAATTAATTTACTAGAATAATCCAATTCATCAAATCAAATCTTTTGATTTTATGCGACACTTTTTGCTTTTTTGAAGTTAAATGAAATTAGAAATGAAAAGCTCACATAGTTTGAATCTCTAGAAGTAAAAAGTGCCACATAAATTGTGACCGAGGAAGTAATATATAACTTGTGGCGGGGTTGAAGATCTTAGTAATTCTTCAAAGGATTTGTCTAGTATGGTTCCTCTGAGGCAAGAAATTTGCATTTCTATTATTATCACAAGTGTTTTCATTACCTGTCTGCGGTGGTTGCCACAATTATTTGATCTTTCGGATGCAGTTGTTATGGAATTTTTGTTTTCTTTTGCATTGCAGGTGTCTGGTAGGAAGGGTTGTGTCAGTGGTGTTTTGGTCCTTTAAATTAATGGATTCAATTAGTTTTATTAGTATATCGTATTTTTTGCTTTTGCTATAGTCCGTATACATAGGTGTGCTCCATTTCAGTGACGGAGCCAGGATTTATATTAAGGGGTGTCAAAAAATATAAATATGTCACGACCCAGGTTTGAACACAGGACCTTAGGAAATTTTTGCAACTCCTAAACCACTGAACTAAACCTTCAACTTGTGTCAAGGAATGTCAACACTGATATATATACTTATAAACTAAAATTTCACCTATCTATACAATGTAATTTTCCGGCGAAGGGGGTGTCGCTTGACACCCCTCGGGCAAGGTAGCTCCGCCCAGCTCCAATATGGTGGACTTAAAAACTTGGTCAGATTATGTCTTATATTGACTTATTAAACTTTGCCTAGTGGTGCAATGGTGACTTGTTATTTTAATGCAGGTCCTTTTCATCCTTTTTTTCTCCTCATCTGGTGTGCTTGTTATGAAGGAAAACATTTCATGGAAAATTAGCCGAGAACATTTAGCGCGGCCGTGAAAGTTGTCATCATTTCTCAATTTTGACATTTCATATATACTTCAAGTACCTCTCCTCGGGTCTATGTCCTGCAATTATATTTATATATATACACACTAGTGTCATTTGGCCGGTGCTAAGCCCGAGCCCAAACCGACGTTAAAAATTAAATTTGTGAATATTGTTAAAGTTTTTTTCTGCTCTTACTTTTTTATTTTGTAACATCAGTTTGACATTTTCTAAAGAATTCTAAAATATTAAAGTATAAAAAAGTATCTGAAAGTTAAAGGAAAATATTTTTCTTAGTTTATATAATAGACTTTTTAAAAATTAAAATCAAACAAGTGAAAGCTTTTCTAGATTCTATTTTACTTAAATTTTTTGAGATTATAGTCTCCACTTGTCCAAATTGAGCTTTTCATATGTTAAATTAATTTCATTTATTTCTCTGAATTGAACCATATTAGCTAAATTATTTCTTTGCAAAAATATATTACAATATTCAATTAATGTCAAAGTGCTATAATATTGTTGTGTGATGAAATCAATAAAGTTAATGTATAAATAAATATAAACAATTAAAAGCTTGGATATTGTAAGATACTTTTGTAGATGTTCTTTCAAATTAAACCATATAAAAAATATTGTAAAGTCAATGAAATTAAATTGTTCTTATTTTAAGCTTTATTTTTCCTTCCAAAAGATGTATGTTAAAAAATAATCTTTTTTCCTTTCTTAATCTAATGAACCCTTTTATGGAACATACATTGTAATAGCATTTCATGTCGAATTTAATTATTTTATCCTAAATGATATAAAATATTTTCTATCCCGTTTTTCGTAAAATATTTTATTATTAAAAAAGTAAAATATACTTTTGTAATTGTTAATAATTACTCTTTGGAGATCCAATTGTATTTCTTTACTACAATTTTTCAGAATATATGTGAAAATAATGCTATATAGTCTCTTTTAATATAGTCATTATTAGGTAAATTTTATGTTAGAAGTGTGCCCATGTAAAATTAAATTAATTCAACCATACTTTGAGATTCATTTTTCGATTAAGGCGGAAGGACTATAATTTATATTTTGATACAATTTAAAAATATTTAACAATGATATAAGTTATTCATGTTCATTCTTTTAATTTAAACTTAATCATATCTTAAGTTAAATCTTTTTTAATTACTTATATTTGCAAGCACGTACAAAAAAAAATTACAGGAGAAAATAAATTTAAATTAAATTTACGTTTAATTAGACAAAAAATATACAAAATAACAAATGATAAATAACGTAAATAAATAATAAATAATATTAAAAAACAATAATTTAATTCAATAATTAAGCTTATATTCCTACATGTCTATAATAGTTTCTTAAAGAAAAATAAAATTTGAAAAAAGTTTAATAATATTTCACATAACAAAAGACTCAAATATGTATGATCACTATGGCATTTTTCATTACATCACCACTTTTAGTGGTATGAAAAAGTCCTCAAAGTTCTTAAAATTTACTAAAATGAGTGAGAACTTAGTGTAATTAAAGGTTCAATTAGGAGTAATATATATATTGGATGATTCCGTAAGTCCCTCATTCTAAGTTTAGGAATTCACTTTTGTAAAACTGACAAATATTTTACTCGAAGCTCTCTCAAGACATATTCCTTCCATCTCAATTAATGTGATGGTATTTGACTAGGCACAAATTTTTCATTTAAAGAAAAAAATGCTTTTGGACTCAAGATCTAAAAGATGTCAAAAAAATTTGTGTGGCTATAAATCATTTTATTAAAAATAAAATATAAAATTTAAAGTTAAATTATTACTAAATATAAAAATGTGTCATATTTTTATACTTACTAAAACAATATATGTATAAATTAAAATAGAGGAGCATAAATCTTAATTAGTTCCTTTGCTTTCTCTCTCGTTGAAAGATCAGGTCTTCCTATTTGTAGAACCAACAAGACACCCATTCATGACCGTTCTTATCTTCTTTGAGGTTACTGTCTTCCAACAGACACATACTTTCATGAAAGTTGCAATAATTCAAGCAACACATTTTCCTGAAAGAGCATAATCATTTTTTGAAAAAGTACGGGACTAAGAGTTGAACGTGAAGTTTCTAACAAATTGGTATGAAATTTACTATAACTACAACACTAACAAGAATCCTACCTTATATTATAAAAGTTTAATTCTGATCACCCCAAGTTCATCAATTCTAATTTCTTCTATAATATTGTGGCTCCCTACCGCGACCGAGAACAATAGCCAATCTCAGAAAGTCTCGGTGGTGGGATGGTTGAGATCCTTTCACCTTAATCAGAGATTTCAGATTCGAACTTTGAAAATGAATTTTTTTGGGTAGAAATCGTTTTATTCCATAGTGGCCCTATTCGTCCTGAATTCAGATTAGTTAGGCCAATGGATTTTGAAAATAAGATAGTAAAACAAAGAACAAAGGAAAAAAACAATAACCAATCCCATCATTTTGCGTTCATGACTTGCTCCAGTTGACTAATAAGTATGCAAACTATATATTGTTGCCTATTGACGGATCCTAAAAGATGTTTCTACTAAATTTCCTAGCCTTTTGATCCCATATAATGTGGAATTGAGTGAAAGAGTAGTCGAAATCATAAAAGAAATAGACAAAGAAAAAGACTAAGAAGAAAATTATTCCATGTATAGGACTTCACTTAATCCACATAAGTTGCATTTTTGTTTTTCCAATTTCAAGATTCAACTTATAACTGATTCCATTTTGACTATTTAGGAAGACCACCAAAGGTCTAGTGAGAATTTAAAGGCTATTCACCTGACTTGATCAGTCTTTGGTTGCTTTTTATCTTCTTTTGTTATCACATGTGACTTGTAAAATCTCCTTTTCCCACCTCCTTAATTTCTTTGTTCCTCCCTTGGTTTAATAGTCAAATTGATTTTTTTTTTTCTCCGACGTAGCCATCTATTACTTCATGATTAAGGCCATGATATATTCAAAAGAGCGAACAATATGATTTACAATTCAATATGGGGACATCCTTTCTCAAGAAACATCTTGAACCAAAGCAACTAAAACTTAGCTAAATTATGAATAACAGTATTAAAATTCCTAGAAATATATATAAAATCTACATGATCAAGAGCCGAAGAGCATACATGTGTCATGTATATTTATTGGATACGTGTAAGCATCAAATATGAGTAAGTTCTTATAATGTATTACAACCTAAACCAGAGGCGGATCTTGAATTTTAAGATTCCGGGTGCCACAATATTTTGAGCTTCAATTTGACTTTTCTTTTTTTAGCTTCGGTTCGAGTTAATCATCAACCGATTAATAGACAAACCAATTACCACATTATGTTGGCTTCGGACTTGATTTATTTGGAGTTTTGCTTCGGGTTAATTACTCGTCTTTCGGTTTGCATAGACAAACCGATTGCCACATTATTTTTGGGCTTTGACTTGATTTAATTTGAATCTCCATTCGGGTTACTCATCTTGCAGTTTATATGGACAAACTGATTGTTACACTATTTTGGATTTCAACTTGATTTATTTTGAGCTTTGGTTCAGATTACTCGACTTTCGATTTATATAGACAAACCGATTGCCACACTATTATGGGCTTCGACTTAATTTATTTTGAACTTTATTTTGGATTATCCCTCTTTTCGGTTTGCATAGACAAACTGATCGAACAAAGTAATTTAACAATTATGACAATTTTAAATAAATCTTAAGGCTTTAATAGTATTAATATCAGCAAACTATTTTATTCCTTATAATTTTCTCGACGAATTTTCATATTCCGGAACTATACTCCATCTCAAAAATACTCAAATAGAACTCAATGTAGATGCATTTTAGATACTCAAATAAAAGATTACTACAAATAAACACAGTGAGCAATAAAATTAAACTGAAGCAATGATTAATAAATTTTAAAAAGTCAATATGTAACTCATAAGGAAAAAAGCGTCAGCAGGAATAAAGAAAAGGAAAGGAAGAAACAAGGAAAAGAGGGTAAAGAAGAAGCAAAATAGAAAAATAAAAGAAGAAAAATGGAGAACGTAAGCTTCTTAAACGTAGAAAACAAAATAGTTCTAAAAAAGTGGAGTAAGCTGATTCGATCCCCATCGCTGGGGGTAGAATATTCAACCTTGTGCTGGTGGCACCAGACAGCCATTTATGATTCCGAGTGCCAACAACAACAACAACAACAACAACAACAACAAGCCCAGTATAATCTCATTATGTGGGGTCTGGGGAGGGTAGAGTGTACGCAGACCTAACCCCCACCTTGAAAGGTAGGGCGGCTGTTTCCGAAAGACCCTCGGCTGCTCAAGAGAGGAAAAAAAAAAAAAAAAACATGACAAAAGGTTAGATATAATCAAGCGTATCGAAAACAATATAAAAGCAAGGAATAACTTACATCTATTTATAACATTCCCTCTATACATATATAGATCGAGGTGTGGGGGTGGCGTGACACTCCCTCCCTCCTTAATAGATCCGCCTCTGACATATTGGAGCTTGGGCCTCTTTTCGGATTCAGTTCGAATGAAGCCATAGCTAATATTCTAGGTAGGCCCTGACTCTCTCTCATGTGGGTTCTGCAGTGACTTTTTTAGATAAATTAGGTCTAAAATAAATGTATTTTGCCTATGGCTCCGATCAAATATGTCAGAAAAAGATACTACTTAATGCATATGCGGCCCCTAAATTTTTTTTTATTTTTTATTTTGGTACTTTAATTAAGTGTTGTTCTTATTGAACCCCTGAACTCGTCCTTCAGTGTGTCTATTGCGTTTGTGTTGTTCTTATTAAACTCCTGAACTCGTCATCCGGTGTGTCTATCAAACACAATTCGACATACATAGTATTCCATCTTCAATGTAGCAACATGCTAATATATATTCTAATTTAATTATGTCATCTTTTAGCTAAGATTAACATCAATTGAGAGCGAAAAAAAAAGAATAGCTATTAATTAACCTGGCAGTGGAAGAATAGAGCCAGCAGAAACCGACACATCCATGACCTAAAGAATAGCTCACCACATGTCTAAAATATTACTCCACCTTCATTTTCCCAATTTAATTTCTCCTTTTAATAAAAATCAGATTTAGGGGGTCTAATAATAGACACACTTTAGGAAAAATTCAGGGGTTCAATAGAAACAACACTTAGTTGAGGTACCAAAATAAAAAATAAAAAAAAGAAACAAGTTTAGGGGGCTGCACATGCATTAAGCCAAAAATACTAATCTTTGCTTATATGCATGATATATTGTATGGTTTTAGTTCCCACGTTATACGTACTTGATCTTCCAATTATACTATGTACACCTAATTGTTTGTCTCATGCAAATTTCACAAATCTCAATCCTTCTCTAAGTACTCCTTGTATGGGAATCGAGCCTGGGAATAAAGTCATTTGGTCACGTTAATCTGAGAATTGAATTTTTCAGCACGAATTTAAATTAATAGAACCTAAAATGAGTATCGAACATCAAGTGCTCGGACAATATACACCAGCCTCTTCTAGGTGGTAAATTTCAGCAATGTTTTCATATAAAATATCTCAGTAACTTCCACTTCCATGATCAACTCTGTGGTCAATTTTCCGTGTGGAAGTAAAACTTTGTCACACTCATTTTTTCTGTAATTTCGAAATGTCAAAAGTTCATATAAAGCTTGGTAACTTTTCAGTTGAAAATTATGACACTACACCTTTTAAAAATAAATCACTTTTACCATGTAAAACGTGATGTGTCATTTTAACATGGCATATATTTGCTTTCAATCGATTGACATGCAATGTGTTTAAAACTTTCCTGATAAAAAATTATTTCACACGTCAAAATTATTTTGATTTATCATTTATACCTGCACATCAATGTTTAAAACCATACGGCAATCAATATTCCTTTTTTAAAAATGCTCTTCAGCCGACAAAAGTTCTTTAAGCAACTTTTGATGCAAAAATGAATGATTGCACCTTTAAATTCGACATCTATTATATTAGATTGCTAAGTAAAATAATTTTCTCTCTTAAAATGGAACCATAAAATAAATGGTGTCATAAACTTTTTTAGTATATTTTATCTCTTAATTGCTAATTATCATATTCTAGTAGCATATTTATTTAGAGGTAATGATATTGATCACCTTAAACAAACTATTAAGGGATTTGCTTACATAATTTCTGTAATACATACGATTAGTACATAATATTAAGGGATATCCTTACATACGACTAATTCTAATTTATTTTAAACTCTGTTTTTTCCCCTCTCTCTACAAGTATACAAGAACAACAACAACAACAACACAATGAAATTTCACAACGTGAGGTCTGAGGAGGGTAGAGTGTACGCAGACTTTACTCCTACCAAGGTGAGACAGCTGTTTCCGAAAGACCCTCGGCTCAATAAAAAGCATAAAAAGAGGTCAGATAAGGCTAAGAGATTCAAAGCGATATGGAAATGCAAATAACGAAAGCGACACAGATAAAATAGGATAATCAAAGCACAGGAAATAACAGATAATAGCAGAAATCAGAGCACAAGAAATCTCTCTACAAGTATGTTTTAGGATTATCTTGAACTGAATTTATGTACTTCTTTTCTTGACTGGGTAATCTTAATTTAGATATAATCTTCCATTAAAGGTATTTAGTTTATGTTTATTGAGGTTCTTCAATTCTCTAACTTATATAAGCATCAAATCATTTTGTTTTTTAAGATGAAAATTTTGTAAAATTACATTATAAGCCTAATGAAAATTTGGTTGCTGAAATGTGTGCGCTTTTTTGCATTGAAAAGAAATTAGAGGGAAGTGCTGCAACCTTTTCTATTTTAAAAGGAACAGAAGGAAATTGCAAGGGATTATGAGTATTTCTAATTATTTTATAAGCTTAAAATAAGATATTGAGAGAATATAGTGTCTCGTGATGATAAGTTAAAAGGAAAAACAAATTAAGGACCAAATCATAGGCATTTCAAGTGAATTTGATCACGAATGAGTGTGATGTAGTGAAATTGATAGGATCTCTTACTTAATCTTAATCGAAGATTTCAAGTTCGAGCTTTGAGAATGAAAAAACCTTGGTAGGGAGTGATTTCCCCTCTTTTCGACTATACATGACACAAATTTGGTTGTTAAACATCAAATGCATATGGTTAGAATAAAACATAAGCGAATTGGTAAGAATATACAACAATTCATCCAATGACAACAGAGCATTAAGATGAATAACAAATGCTTTTTATTCCTTTTTTGGGTAATGTCATGTTACAAAAGATGTACTTCACATAAAATTAAGCTAAGTTAGGAGGATGGAGACCAGAGTTTCTTGAAAACTTTTCTCTTACATTTCTTTTTCCCTAATCCTAATAATAATTACCCATCATAACCTTTCTTTTTCACATTACCATCCACTATGCTTTTCCCCATTAACCTAACTAAAAGGTCCAATACAAAAATTGGAAGAAAAAAAAGAAGAAGATTATCCTAGCTAAAAAAAAAAAAAAAGTAATCAACTTGGAGTGTTTTGCTGGTCCTCTCAAGAACTAAAGGTCAATAAACAAACATGAATTTTCAAACTTGTCAACTCCCAATAATCCCAAAGTACCAATAATTAGTTGGCATTCCACTACTTCAAGTTTACAGTACAACCAAATTGACCCCTCAAAATTCTGGTAACTCCAATAAGTCCCCAGACTTTATGAAAACATTGTACCAAAAGTCCATATCGTCCTCTAGTTTTGTTTCAACCATCTCCACACTTTCTTGCTTCATGGCATAAAATGGAAATTGAACTTGTAATTCTTCATGGGCACCCGCCATATCGAAACTCGAATTATCAGCTGTGGATAAATCGTCCGTCCAGAAACTCTCGTCAATCTCTGGAATAAAATTTTCAGACGAGTCCATCTCATCTAATTGTTTAATCATCGTCTGATCACCATTCGCGATGGTTGTCATGGCCATTGAATCGGCTGTGACAGTCGACACCTCGCTAGACGACAATTGTGGTGAGTTCGGGCCGTACCCGGGCCCATTAATGTCTTCTTGGATGTTGCTAAAATTGTTTGAACTTTTCAAGGTAATTTGAGAAGTACTAGGAGCTTTGGTATCATTGTTGTTTTTGCAGTGTCTTTTGGAGTTGTGAGGAGGTTGGTAATTTTTAAGCCTTTTTTTCAAGTGAGTGTGCCATACATTTTTAATCTCATTGTCCGTTCGTCCCGGTAATCTCGCTGCTATTGCAGACCATCTGAAAAATAAATAATTAAGGGAAAATTTATTAGTACAAACCTTTTGTAATTTAATTAAAGATATAAGTGGGCAAGCATTATACTAGTGCTTAAACTTTAATTATTACTTTGTCACAAGAACCTATGGAGATATGGACCACATGACTTGATTTGTTTAGCTCGTATAATTAAATGCCATATATTTGCAAATGAGATTAAATAATGCAACTAAAAACCTGTCTAAAAGAATCTTTTTCACATATGTTTGGATTATTTAGACATTTAAGTTCTGATTTTTTCTTTTCTTTCTAGCCACTTTTCGATTTTGTAACTACTCTTTGAACAAAAAGACCAAGGTTCTGTAAGGATGAATAAACAGCATGCTATAGTAATATTGGCTTTAGAAAAAGGGGAATAATTTCTCATTAATTTCTTCCCTTTTCTGTGAATGATGATTATGAGCATGCAAGATGTTACTGAATGTGATAAAGACAATAACCTTATAAAAGTCAGCTTTTTTAGAGCTATGATCATTATTCTTCTTGCCAATGCTCCCTTTTTAAAAGTCCTTTAATTTATTTCTTCTTTTTGATTAAATAAGAAAAAGTGAAGGGATAGATTATATGCATGTGATAGAGCTAAAAGGAAAGAATATTCAAGGAATTAAACTGATTACTAAAATTAGCAAATGTTAATTTGGAGAAAAATTAAAGGGGAAAAATAGAAAGAAATTAAATTGAAATATTTGAAAATTGAAACTGACCTATTGCCAAGCATTTCATGTAATTGGATAATGTTATCTTCTTCTTCTCTGGTGAAATTTCCCCTCTTTATATCTGGACGCAGATAATTAGTCCAACGGAGTCTGCAACTCTTCCCACATCTCAATAGTCCTGATGATCAAAATGGAAAGAAAAATGAGTTTTTTATTCATAAAAATATCGAGAAAATAGTAACACAAAAATGGGTTTTCAAATCCTATAAAAAGAATGCCATGTTAAGCTCTAAATAATTTTCTTTTAACTTTCACCATCTTTTCCAATCAATTTCTTGATCAGAAAAAAAAAAGGAAAAAATTGGCCATTAAAATGGAGAAACTCAGCACGGGCTTTACGCAGCCCGAGTCAAACTTATGCGGTCAAAAATGGAAAAAAAAAAGTGTGTTTATGGGAATGGAAAAGTTCCTGATAGAAAACATGTTTCCACTTTAATGGGCTTTATGTGGCTGGAATCCAAGTTATTCGGGCCAGTGAGTTTTGAATATAGGAGTAAGAGACAGAGTCGGAATTTGAAGCGATTAATTACCAGCTAGTTTAGGTAGGGCCCTCCAATTGCCATGACCATTTGATTGAATATAAGAGATAAGAATTTGATCTTCTTCAGGTGTCCATGGCCCTTTCTTCAACCCCATCTTCTCACAACAAGGTGCTCTCACCATTTTTTTTTTTTTTTTTTTGCTCTTTGATTTATACTTGCTTTGCGAATGATTCTTTTAATCAATTGATTTAATGTTCTTCAGAAGTAGTGTATTTTTTTTTTGGCTGTGTGTTTCACTCTTCTCTTCCAATAAGAAAGAAAGAAAGAATTGGAAAAGGATCTCAATATCAGTGGAGCAAATACACTGGATGTGTGGGTATTTATGCTTTTGAGTTGCTCTATTTTTTACAACAAAATAAACGAATAGGTCCAAGACCAGCGTCTCATTTTCAAGAAAGTCATTAATTGCGATTTCCACGAAGCTGGTTCAGTATCTATTTTCTCTCTCTAAAGAGAAATAATAAAAAGGGAAAAAATATGATTTGAGTGAATATTGTTTTTTACAAGTTGTACGACAAGTGTGTATTAAACTAGTTTTTTTATTTAACTATAGAAAAATTCCTCACTCGTTCTATTTAGTGTTTCAGCTTATGTATACTGAGCATGAAATTTAAGAAAGAAATAATAAGTTTATGCTATAAAATAAGTTTTGAATATTTGTATGAATATAACTTATCTTATTAAGAATAAAATGAGAATTTTAATATTAAATTATTTCTAAGCTTTTTTGAACCAGCTGATAAAGGAGTATGTCATTGTGAAAAGTAATTGAGTTAATGCCTCTTTCTTTCTTTTCTTTTCCTTTTTTTTTGGGGGGGATTTTTCCGTGTCCAATATCCGCATTTGACCCAGATTATTTCGAATTCGCGCCGTATAGGGCTTATTTCGGGGAAGCGTTTCCTACCAAATATTATGTGATACTTTTTAATTTGTCCCAAAAAAATTATACATTTATGTTTTAAAAACTATTTAATCTTAGCATCTTTAATTTATCCTTAATAACATGATTTAATGAAAACACCTTGGTATCAAAAGTTCCTACTTTATAAGAGAGAAAGGTATTCTCATCACTACTCATTTAAAAAAAAAAAATTGGTAATTAGCATATATTTAGCTTATATGTATAAAATTTTCATTTTTTTTTTTAAATTAGTATTCAAGCAAACACTTCCACATAAAATATGATGGAACAAGTTAAAATCTCTTCTCTCTCTACTCATTTTGTATTTTTATTCGCAAACAGAAAATTTGAACAAATCAAATTTAAATATTTTACGTTAAGTGTGTGGACTTTGTATAAGTGATTAGCTTTCAAATTGTGTTAATTTAAATTGGTAAGAATTTGTCATGAAATGATTTGGTAAAACAACACGAGAGAAGACTGATGAGGGCCCAATGAATGCATGGGGACAAAGTGTAATCCTGCATGGAAATTCATGAAATTTTATTTTTATTGTGTGCATTACTCAAATTGAATATGAATATTTGAAAATTCAGTCGTCATTTTATTGAAAAAAGAAAATAAAGAAAACTTGTCGTCACCACATGAGGATGAGACAAGTTGGGTTTATTTATTAATTTAAAAAATCTCTGCTGTGAAATAGTCACATGGGTGTAGGGATGGGCACAGTTCGGGCCAACTCGAAATTCAAACCGAAATCTGAACTTTTTAAATTTTTAAATTATGAATTGAATTGCGAATTTTATTTTTAAAACTTATGAATTTCGTATTGGATATTGATTTAATACTATGGATGTTTGGATATCCGAAAAATCGAAATTTTTATACCTTATATTCTACTCTACCCATATAATATGTGCCCAACAGGCCAATGATACTAATAAATCCAATTTCGATAGGTCTAATAGATTAATACCCTACGAGCTACGACCCTACCCATTATAGTAATAAGTCCAAATGCAAAATTTTCTACTAAATCAAATATAATATAGGATTTTTCTTACATTTGGATACAATCTTATAATTATTTTTATCTTGCATTGCCTAGAATGCATTTTGCATGACAAGTGTCCACTATGCTAGGTGATCGAACTAGCTCAAGTTATCCAATAAATTCTTTTCTTTCCCCTATTCTTACTATTATAGAGCAATTAAAACCTAGATTTTTCACTGTGGAACTCACAGTTTAAAATATTCTTGTGTTGAAGCAGAGGAAGATGTACTTTTGAATTTATGCTGAAAGTATCTTAACTGCATTGTTTTTTAGTTCTAATTTGGTTTCACATTATGCTAAGATGTATAGCTTGATAACTGGAGCACATGAATTTCGTTACAAGTAGGCATCTTAAAGGCTCAAAAGTCAAATATGAAAATCCGAAATATCCAGACCGATTAATCCAAAACCGAACTTAAAAGACCCAATCCAATCCGAGCTTATTTGGATTGGATTTGGATCGTAATTTCTTCAATCCGAAAATCAAAAATCCAAACCGAAGTTTTTATATCCAATCCGATGGCCCGAACGTCCACCCCTGTATGGCTGTTTTAATTTATTTTTTGTTTTTTTCAAAGACTAAATACTCCCTCCGGTCCAAAATAATTGAGGATTTAGCCTCTAAAAGCTGGTCCAAAATAATTGAGATTTTTAGTCTATCAAGAAGGTATTTCATTCTTTTTTCAAATTTACCCTTGACACATTCTTAATTCAATGAACAAATTTAATGCTTATTATTTCAAAGCTCCTCATAATTAAAGGTATTTTAGTCAATACACCTCTTAATTTTTAAGAGTAGATAATTCTTAATTCATGTGCCCAAATCTAAAACCTCAATTATTTTGAAACGGAGGGAGTAATTAATTTTAAAGATTTAGGAAGCTGGGTCGTGGTTGCTCAAGTTTACAAAAGGTGCAACCTGGCCCCCTTATTTACATCATTGTACTATATGAAGTTTGAGTAGGGTCTATATATATATATACTAGTTATGTGAGGCCCGTGCTAAGCTCAGGCCCAAACTCAAGATATAAAAGTAGATATTTTAACTAAAGAAATATAATTTGTGTTAGTACAAGTGTACAACAACAACCATATACCCATTGTAGTCCCACAAGTGGATAGTTATATGAAAGTAAAATTTTCATTCCACTCCTTTAATATTTTAACTTCCATTTTGATGAAATTATTTATTTCAAATCAAATGTGGAGCCAGAATTTGACATTTATAACTTATGTATCCTAATTTTCTGAAGTTATTTAGTTCTAAATAAATAATCTATACATAGTTAATGAACTTTTAAGACAAATATATAATTTAACTTATGCAGCGGATGAAGCTGCTCCTCTCTTAATTAGGGATTAGGGGTTCGAACATGGATATGGAAAAAATCTTTGGAGGAAGCGCTCCCCCCGAATAGGCGCGATACAGTGCGAATTATCTGGATTAATTGGGCTCAAATGCGGATATGGAGCACCAACCAGAAAACCAAAGAACATGAAAAAGGAGGTAGGAGATTCAATAGCTTTTCAAAAGTAGACCTTAAAAATAAAAAATAAAAAAATTGACTTAAATAAATAAGATTAGGACCTAAAAGTAATTAATTAAAAAGTTTTAAAAAAATTTGGAAATTATTGTGAGGACTATAAAAGTCCCCAAGTTCGATAGCTTTTGAAAAGTAGACCTTAAAAACAAAAAACAAAAAAATTGACTTAAATAAATAAGATTAGGACCTAAAGATAATTAATTAAAAGTTTTAAAAAAATTGAGAAATTATTGTGAGGACTACAAAAAGTCCCCACATTTGCTCTTATATATAATAGTAATATATTAGGGACAACACGAAACAAGTGGTCAGTTTGTCAATTGGTTTGCTTTTGATCTGATGATTATTCTTCGTGTATTAATATGACTATAGGGTTTTAGGATACAATATTTGAAAGAGGAGGACGAAGGGTTTGAGGGAGGAAGAGGGTCTGGTTGTTTGAGTTTGAAAGAATCAAATAAAAAAGTTAAAGATTCTTTATTTTAAGTTTTGTTTTAAATGTGTGTTTGCACATGTTGTATTTTAACCTATTTTTTTTACTAGTTAATTAGTGAAGAAGGTAAATAAAAGGAAAAAAATAAGTAGCACATCCGCATAGTTTAGATGTATAGTTTATAATTTCACCATAATTTAGATATGTAATTAGATGCCTTATTATTTTTACTCCTCATTTATATTAGAAGAACTTTATGCATTATGAAGGTAGGGGACCCGTTTAAACCAGAAAACCTTAAGGACAACATTCTTAATACACCTCAAATTTCGAGCATTGTGGTGATACTTAAAAACCTGGTGAAATTTAACTACAAACAAATATTTATTTCCGATACTTAACACTGTTCTCTAAAGACAGTTGTTCAAAAACTAATCCAAGGACAACTTTTCTCTTCAAACAGATAACAGCTGTTTGCTTTAATTAGCCGCCTTGTCTTTATAAGATTGAGACCTCTGATTTGGCCTCTTAGTTGTAGATTGTCTTCACTCTTCACACAAAAGAATGCCTTTTTCTGATAAAGTATATTAAACAAAAAGATTCAACTCAACATTAATTTGGTAAGCATATTCTTTTTAATTCTTTATTAGACTTTTGCAACAAGATAATTAGGGGAAAATGATAAATTAACAGATATATGTATGTGTGTGTGTTATTACGGGTAATTAGTAAAATATTTCTCGACCAACTTTTATGATTAGTTCTTATAATTCAGTTTTCATCATTGAAAAGTTTCCTTACATATGGACCATATGGTTATGGACTTGTGGTGTCTGTTGTTAATTGGTGGGTGAAATATATTACTCCCTCCATTCTAATTCATGTGAAGGTGTTTTACCAGGCAAGAAATGTAAGAATGAAAGAAAGACATTTGAAATTTACAGTTTAAAAAGGTCTTATAGATATTTGTATGGACATAAATTAAATCATCTCGTTAACAATAGAATGAAAAGTTTAAATTTAAATTATTACTTATAAATACTATAATGTGTCATTTTTTTAAGACTAACTAGAAAAGAAAGGGTGTTACTACAAATTGGGACTGGGGAAGTACTTAAAGTGATGTTGTATTCACATTATTTTCTTTCTTTTTTAACAAAATTGCAACGGGCTAATAGCAGTACTTTTGACTAAAATGAAAAGAACAAATAAATTGGGACGGATGGTGTATAAATATAACATGTTTCCTACACAAAGGGACCACAAACACAAATTGCAACAATACTAGTATTTGAAAGTAACAGGAGATAGACTTTAGTGGCTCCAAGTTGCAAATCACATTCTTAAAATAATAGTGCACGTGATGGTCTGAAGTCAATCCACGTGCTCTGCTAATTTCTATCGATAAACACCTTTCTATTATTTTTCTATACTTTTTGGATTTAAATCCATACATTTACCCTTTTTTCACTTTCTTATGCTAATTGGGGTTACTCATTTGAATATATACATAATAAAAATTGAGTACTAAAATATTTCTTCCACTCGCGCCTCTCTCTCTATATATATGTACCCCACTGTCTGGGGTATTTAAGTAAATTTAAATAAGGATAACGTCACTATAGCCATATATAAAATCTTGTAAGATCTATGCCTTATGTAATTCAAATAATTTATAAATTTATAAATTTTTTCTCACAGGTTTTTATATTTTCTTAAGCAATATGCAAGGTTAACTAATTATCTTGAAATATTACCACTTAGGTAGACTTAAATGCCTTTTAAGAGCATTTTGAATGGTTATATAAGCTTCAAGTGCCTCAAATCACCCTATATTTTAAATAGAATTACTTCTATAGTTTAACCACCCCCCCTCCAAAAAAAAAAAAAAACCCCGACAAACAAAAAAAAATTACACTAAATCCGGAGTTCGTGGCTCGAAAAAATTACATTCAGAGGCCAATCCGATAATTTAACTTTGAGCTTTGAATTCTATAACGATGACTTGAAGCGTTAATAACTGAATTCTAAATTAAAAATTTATACATATTTAGTGAATTTCAAAATATAAATACAAAATTTAAGATAAACCTACCGGATTTGACTGAGCCCGCAGGTTACCATCTAGCTCCGCCCCTAATTACCTTTCTATTTGAACAGATTTTTTCCGAGACACTAAAAAGAGCTAATTAACCTAGCGTAATTAGAAGAATGTATATATCAATTGACAGATTTCTCTACACTTGATACCTATGAAACTGTTTGAAATACTTTCGTGCAACCTTGTGTATAATTAGAGGGAGTTTAGTGCACTACGCGGCATTGTCCTCTCATTTGCTTCAATTTGAAGACACTTTTACTAACATATTTACATCTTACAAAGATATGAAGTGGTAGAACGTAAACAATGTATTCATATTTCTCTAAAAGATTTATTTGATTCAATAGATTTATTTTGTTCTCTAAATTTGTATGCTACTTCTTCTTTTGTGACAGTCAACTTGAGCATATAATATTGAATAAGTCAAGATAAAACGATATTTAGATCCAAAGAGACATCATAAATAAAGTAGAGTGAAAGCAGTGTCTAACTTAAAATATCACTGTTTGACTCAGTCGTTATGAGACTACCTCTTTTTTAAATGGCAACCAAATTCACTTAAAGACTAAAATGGGTCTACGTTTAAGAATACAAAACAACAGTCAATATTGGAAAATATATTTAATAAATTTTGATTATTACGATGCAGTATTATTACCCACCAAAAGCGAAATGATTACAAAGCAAATCGAATAGTAAGAACAAAGAATGGGCGGCAAGGTGTCTACATTCTTTTTATCACGTTTTATAATTCTATTTATTTATTATGTGTATATGTACATTATTTGAAAGAGAAAGTACAAAGACAAAGAAAAAAGCTGCATTCCTATTTGTTGACATGTTGTAATAGTTTTTGGATTTAATGCGTAAATTGTCAAATAAAGTTGTAGTCCTATAATTTGCAGCCAAAAATAGAATCACAAGCACTAATATTTGTCCCCCATAAAAGGAAGAAATTTAAAAAATAGATTATGCCGACTATGTGAGAAAATGTATGGTAATTTCTTTGTTGGTAATGCAAAGTGAAAGTTTCTTGTGAATTATTTTATCTCTCACTTCTCTTTTGTCTTTCATGAATGTCAAATGTCCCTCAAAGGTGGTGGAAAGTCTTTCTTTTAGCTTTATAATGAGAAATCTTTTATTGGGTTAGTAAATGGGCTAGAATAAGGGAGTGGCTTCGCGCACATGAGAATTGGGCTTCCTTGGCAAAATAGATCGATTTGCCCCCCCCCCCCCCCCCCCTACGCGAGGTATTCGTGAGGCCCAATTAAAATCTGATTTTGCAAAATATTATTTTTGCTATTTTTTTAGCTTACCCGAAATTATCCATATATGCTTACCAGATAATTGTCCAAGTTCATCCCCTAGAAGTAACTAATCAATTAACATTAATGACGGTCATTATTCTCCTTATTACTCCAGATGATGACAAATTTTATTGTCAATGTTAATGTCCTTTATTCTCGATCATTACTCCGATTGACATTGACATGGCTCTTTATTTTCTGAAAGTTAAGAGGCGTTTCGGGTCTTCTCCTTTACTACCCAAAAGTGGTCATCTACCTATATAATCAGTGATATTTCTCTGATCGAAACCCATCAAAAATACTATCTTCCTCTCTTCTTCTTCGAATAGTTTATGGGCAATACTTTTGTGCAATCTTCAAACTTTCAACCATGAGTGCACATGTTTGGAAGTGACTGTGGAACCTTGGAGAGCGAGCGGCTACAACGATTTGCATCCCTATGGAGCCGAAATTGCTTTTAAGGCAATGGCTTGCCACGATACGATTTTGTGATAATTTATTTATTGTTTTAACTTTCCAGTTTGAATCAATATTGTACTAATTTTTTACACTATTACTTCAAACTTTTCTCTTTGATCAATTTCAGTGACATAAGATTAGTGTTGGATTAAATCAATTCAGATATACTTTAAATATAGTGTGATATTATTCATCTTGGGCTAAAATCACACTATTTTTTCTCAAAAGTACTCAGTACTCCAGTATAAGAGAATCTGTACACCTTATTATATTTAACTTTCCAATCTTTTTTTTTTCTTATCTTTTCAACTACCAATATCAAAATTTAATTTGTTTCAACTCTCAACATTCTCTCTTATAATAAGTTGAACGTGACTTATAATCACGATCCACTCGAACTAAGTTATGTGCAACTTTATCCGTATATTCCTTACTTACAGTTTGAAAGAAAAATAAAAACATTTATCAATGTCTTGAACAATAATAATTAAGTAATGGTGAGAACTGGTGAGAACATTGACCCTCTCGTAAAGGCATGGTGGTCGGTACAAAAAGGGTATTTGGTGATTTACTTGTAAATCTTAGTCTAGAACTGTACACCACCTCCTCCCCCCCCCCCCCCCCCCCCCCCAAACAACGCCCCTCCCCCCATCCCCAACAAAAAATAAAAAATAAAATTAAATCTAGTCTAGAAGAATAAAACTTGAAAAGTTAAAAATATTTGTAATATTGAGGCCTCAATGCTTATGACTTTGCCATTAAATTTTGTTAGTTACTGTATTAATTGTTTTTCTCAAAGCTGTGTAAAAAAGACTTCATACAGCACTAACACTACAAACTTTAGAGTATTATTATTAGAGGTGTAACATAATTATCTTTAGAGTCCAACGACCTTAACCTTGTCTCTTTTTCTCTGTGTTATTATAAAAATTTCTTGATTCTACTCTCCTTTTGTCAGCTAAGAAAACAACCAATTATGAATCTTGACTATTGGATTAATCAGAACGTTTAAAAAATGGCAATGCTGATAAGAAAATGAATTTTGCACCTAACTCAGCTTAAAAGTTAGCTTGTAAGTATTATCCAAGATTATATAAGAAGACAAATTTGTATTTTCACCACCGATGTGGCATTATGGGATACTAATGTCTCCCCCCTCTCTTTGATCGCTCAGGATAGACAACTAGAACATGAACAAAATAATGGGGACTCAGATAGGGTAAATAAATAATTAAAATAAGTTTAACTCTTATATCATAATTAAGAATGAATCTTGAAACTAACTCAATCTCTAGATCATAAGGTGAGGATTGCTCAAAATAATATAAGACGACAAATTGCCACATCCACAACTAACATGGGATACTAACACCTCATGCACGCTCATAAGTGGAGTATGGGCAACATAATGGGGTCGCATAGGGTAAATAATAATTAAAATAAACTTGACTCCTTATACTATGATAAGAAAATGAATCTTGGAAATAACTCAACCTCAAATACTACCTCATCATGATCTGGTAAGAATTATAAAAAATTATTTAAAAAGTCAAATTACCCCATCCACTACCGGTGTGACATACTAACACTAATTTTGCACGCCCATAACTAGAGGATGAACAACATATATGGGGGCGCACATTGAATAATTAGTAAATAATGAAATAGAATTAACTCTCATTCCATGATACGAAAATGAATTTTAAAGTTAACTCAATCTCAAAAGTTAATTCACGAGACAAACTAAAATCGCCATCCAACGCTGATGTGATGAGATACTAACAGAAAATGGCATCCTATGTTAGCTGAATTAAGATTGTGAAGTTTAAGACCTCAGTCCATGATAGTGATACCTCTAATAACAGTGTTAAAAGTTTGCAAGTGAATAAAGGATATTATATTTAATTTTAAAACTGGCAAAAACAAATAAAATGTGTATTGAGTTGAAAAGTAATTGGATGTCCACTATGTTCTTTGAGTGAAGCACTTGAAATCAAAGAGGATCCAGCTGCCTGCTTTTTCATGTCTGCTCTTCAATTCCCTGAAGCCTCCTAAACTTCAACAATTGGGTCACTATATGATCTCGCCCATTTTTCTTTCTTTTCTTTTTGGCTAAATATAAATTTCCAGCTGTACTGCCTACTAGTATTTCTATCATATTTTTCCAAACTCAACTAGTATATAGTATACTTTCCCTTTCAACGTTAGTTTTTTTTTTGGTCCTCTAGTTTTTCAGTATCACATTAACACTTGATAATTTTCTTACTTTTTTTTTTGTACTCAACTAGTATATAGTATACTTTCCCTTTCAACGTTAGCTTTTCTTAATTTTTTTTTTTTGTCCTCTAGATTTTCAGTATCACATTAACACTTGGTATTCTTACTTTTTTTTTTTTTGGTCTAATCTCATTTATGTTTATACTGATATGGGCATGAGACACTCCCACAGATATATTTTACTTACCACATTATTCTTATTTATGATTTTCTTTGTTTCTTTTTATTTTTGTGGTGTTTTTTTTTTTTTCTATTTCTTCTCTTTTTTTGGGCCTTTAGCAAATATTATCGTTCCGAGAGTTTGAATGAACACCCTCAGTCAAAAAAATTGCATATAATTTTTTTTTTTTTATATATATACGGTAGATGATTAACTTTTTTGGTGAAAGTCATGCCTACACCGTCACTACTTACGATTACTTGATTTTTGGTTTTGTCAAACACATCTAAATAAAAATACTAGCAAAAGGTTGAATAATATTTCCTAATTTGGGGTGCCAACACAAAATGTTGTCTTTTTTCGGAAGACTCTGAGGCAATTAGTCAAAGTCAACTTTTTAGGCTATATATCTTTATATCGCACACGAGTTCTAGCATACATTTATTCCTTTTGATTTTGTATTTTGTTGATCGACATGACGTATATTCTTGCAATATACTATAAATTGTATTCACCACGTTCACATTGTATTTCTTAAATGAAAATCAAGTGCGTTAGGTCCAATTTCATTAGTGACCTTCACAAAACTAATAATTAAACTAGTAAAATAGATGCATTAATGTTCGCTAATCCATAGTACATCAAGATTACATGAAATCCGATCCATATCCATGGCTTCACGTCTAGAAAGTTGTTTTCAATTAAATATTACAAATCGACATCGTTAAGCTGTTTAATTTAACTCAGCATTATTCACCAATGATTCCATTTGAGGTGTATTCAAGATTTAAATTTATTGGTTCATCTTTAAGATTATAAGCACTGAACTCATTGCACTGTTAAAATTATGACTTCAGATATAATATTTATTAAAAATATAGTAGATTTTTACATATATAATTATATTCCGTGTCGAAGATTATGGGTTCCTCTTCTGCCAGAAGGCTACAACTGCATCTGGATGCCAATAACTAATAGTATTAAAACATTTACTTTTCAAAAATAAAAATATGATCAAAAGAAAAGATAGACTTATTAGGGAGGAGGAGAAAATCTAAATACAATTATTTATGGATTAATAAATTTAACACGTAAGCAAATCCGCATATCGATAAAATAACATGAGCAATATTGAATATTTAAAAGAGTCGAGTCTTAGACATAGACCGTAATAACGCATTTTAAAAACGTCCCAACTTAAAGAGAGAAATAGACAATATCACTATTGGTTGAAATGTGACATTTGATTATAGAGCTACTCTGCATCCAAAATTCACCTATGGTAGGACATCGAAAACGTTGAGTCCCTAAAGCGGTATATATAACACTATAAACGACTTTTACATGAGCACAATATACGTGATAATTTAGTACTAATGTTGAAGCAAGCCTTAGATTCTAATGATGTCTTTTAAACCGTGCATACCTAATCGACTTTCTTTTTCATTTTTGTTTATTTAAAACTATAAATTTAACTACTCAAACAATGAATTTTAAAAACTATATTTAGCAGCATCACCATTTTTGTTAAGGTGGTCTTTGGACGTGAGACCCCAAGCGGCTCAAATTTACATATACCAGCATGTCATGATCAAGTTACAAATATCTTTCAATATTTTTGTGCAAGTCATGTTCTCTCACTTTTGGAAATAAAATAGAAATAAATTGTATGATTTTTCTGAGTCCGGAGCCAAAATGACTTATTTTTGCAGCCATTAGACCAAAATAGGCTGTTTTTTTTTTATACCACAATAGGTATTTCGTTGGTTATCCAACGAAATACCCACACAAGGCACTGTTCATAGCCGGAATTTTTTGTTGCATTTCGCTACACTTGTAGCGAAATGCAACAATTTTTTTTTTTTTTTGCATTTCGTGAGTTAATCAACGAAATGCAACAAATTTTTTTTTTTGGCATTTCGTGAGTTAATCAACGAAATGCAACAATTTTTTTTTTTTTTTTTGCATTTCGTGAATAAAAAAACTAAATAGGAAATTATATATATATATATATATATATTGCATTTCGTGTATTAAAAAACGAAATAGGATAAAAACAAAAAATTAATTTCGTTCATATAAAAACGAAATTGGAAAATATATATATATTTTGCATTTCGTTGGTATATTTACGAAATAGTAAAAATAATAATTTGTATTTCGTTCATCTAAAAACGAAATATGAAAATAATTTTTTTTGTATTTTTGTATTTTGTTTATATAAAAAAATAGGAAAATAATTTTATTTTCATTTTGTTTATATAAAAACGAAATAGGAATATATATATATATATATACCAACGAAATGCAAAAAAAAAAATAATAAAAAAAAATATATATATATATATATATATTTTCCAATTTCGTTTTTATATGAACGATTTTTTTTTTTATCCTATTTCGTTTTTTAATAAACGAAATGCAAAAATATATATATATAATTTCCTATTTCGTTTTTTTATTAACGAAATGCAAAAAAAAAAACACATATTTCGTTGATTAATTCACGAAATGTAAAAAAAAAAATTAAAAAAAAATTATTGCATTTCGTTGATTAACTCACGAAATGCAAAAATAAAATAATAAAATAAAATAAAATATATATATATATATATATATTTGTTGTAATGCAACAAAGAATCTGGCTATGAACAATGCCTTGTGTGGGTATTTCGTTGGATAACCAACGAAATACCCATTGTGGTATAAAAAAAAAAGGTAGCCTATTTTGATCTAATGACCACAAAAATAAGCCATTTTGATTCCGGAACACTGATTTTTCTCTACTTCAGAAGAAAATTGAGACTTTGGGAGTTCCAAATTTGAGACGTAACTGGGACAGCTAGGTAAGGTTTGTGGTCAAAATCCGTTAAGAAACAACTTCTAGTTCAGCTCAAACAGGTGTCAAAATTTCTTCATATGATGGGAAATCATTAGAAGACAAAAGGCCATTTCTGTTTGAGTCAAATCTAATTAAGAAATTGTCTTATCAAAAGACTCTTCGACAGAGAATAGGTCTTTTATTTCTCAAAGCACAAGTGGTTGAGGTGACATTTAAGTTTTATTATTAGAGTTAGTTGAACATAATAAAATAAGAAATTGAAAGATTTCGTTGAAATTGTTCGTTTGGAAAATTTTCCGAAAAGCTAATCAAGTTTATATATATATGCATCGACGCTATAAATATATTTACACAATAATTAGATTATTTATAAGATAATTATAAATAAATTTTAATAATTAAGAATTAATTGGTAATATAGTAAAGACTGTAACTAACCAATTATACATCATAAGTTAAAATTCATTAATGGTACAATTATTTATGTTATCAATGGATATAACTTAAATCTTATTATTACATAATACGTTCATAACCGATAATAGCAACTCCATGAAGCTTAATGTCCCAAATTGTCGACACTCATCTATATTTTCAAGACACTACTATGTTTAAGTCGGAGTAATGTTTAAAAAAATATTTTGCTAACTGAAATAGCCCTTAACGTCACGTTATAATGGGTAAAGTTCAATGCTCATATATGCGTACGTGAAATTCCCGTGTTTGCCAACATCGGGTAATACTTTTGCAAATTATGCATAGCACTATATTTAGATGTTAACAAGTGATATTAGAAATCACAAAGTTTGATCTTAAGCGAACAAAATCGTAATTTATCTCTGAACAAATTACTACATAGATGATAGATGAAATTGATGTTTTGTCTTAGCTTTATTAGGTCAAAACCTTTACTATTAACTAATGGATATGAAGACTCGATAAATTAGCAACAGGTCATCTAGGAGTAATTGAAATGACACAATAGATTATTATTTAAATAATTGTTAACGTTGAGTAAATGGCTGCACAATCTTATTAAGTAAGACTGGCGTCTCATTTTATTTTAAATCTTTGACTGTTATGTCGACAATTTACTTTAATTAATTCGAAATTATAACTATATCGCGTTTCCATATACACCGTCTTTACTTTTGTCCCAGCCATACTCCACTAAACTATAATTTTTAACTCCATAAATCATGATTAATCATTGCAAATACATTGTAATAAAATTTAGGATTACTATTTTTCAAAAAGTAGCAGTCGTAAAAGAAACAAGTCTGCTGTTAGTCACTTGTCACTTGGTAGCTAAAGTTGCACTAATTTTCTATACTATAGTTGTTATAGTGGAATTTTGCAACTTGTACTAGCTACTACATTATGTCTTAGTTTTAACTAACTTAAATTATCAAGGCTTGTAATGTTCGCATTTATAGCCAACCAATGATTTCGTTGAGTTTAATTTAATAGTAGTAAGAGATCACAATCCCTCCTCAATATCGAGCCTAGTTACAATTATACAATCAGCCAGTTGGATTTATAAAATCAGAAAACATATAATAAATGAAAAAACACTATTAATTAAGCTTATATATATTTGCTGTGCGAGCTCGATTATTGTAACTTTGACAAAACATAGGTAAGAAATATCAATCATTTATTCATCTGCATATGCAATTATAATTTGTGTGGAAATCCTTCAAACTCTTGATGTAAGCTTTAATATGAGATGATCACACTTTAGCATAGTACTTATAATACTTTAAAGTAGTAGGATTATGTATTCGAGTCTCACCGTCATCCATTATAAAATAGTCTTTGAAAAAAAAAAAAAACTTACTCTGCAAGTGAGGGGTTTATACAGGCATAATTAAGTAAAACTAAAAGTGTACTCTCTTTAACAATTTAAACTTTTAGATGAGATAGACACACACACTTCAATAATCATTAAGCAGAGAGCTAGATGAATTCAAATTACTATTTTTGAATTGAAAATAAAATTTAAAAAGTTCTTCACTACAATCCAAAGTTAGCATAAGATGAAAGAAAATTTTCTTCACTATTATGTATATAACTAGTTAGAAATCCAACAAATGAAGAAAATGTTTCTTCACTATCTCCTTGAAAGTGGAATGATAGTTTGTTCCGTATCCTTGAATTTTCCACTGGCGTTAACCACATATTTTTGTTTGGCTATTTTTTTCTTCATATAAAATTGCACTACGATCCAAGTTAAGATAGGGGCAGATCGAATTACATGATGAAATGATCAGCTTTTATTAGCTATACGGAGGCCGCAGATATATTAAACGCTTAGTTTGACCTTCTGTTCTATCAAAGGTTGGAAAGTATCTTCAGCTTGTCCTTTGAATTGACGATATTTTGGGGGTTAAAAAGTTCAATTTGATTTCCCATTTTGTCACCGATGTGTATGTAATTAGGTCGTAGCAGATGACGTTTTGTTTTCCCATTTTGTCACCGATGTGTACGTAATTAGGTCGTAGCAGATTATGTACTTAGACTTTTGAGCATAGTGTTGTCCATTGCAAGTTCTTCACATGTTGGACTTAGACTCGTGGTTTTGCCACCCAAAAGAATATTGAGCGAAGGTGAATGGTGTACTGTTTCATACGCGGAGGTTTTTCAATGTTTCTATGTTTAGTTGGTCAAAATTGTTAGCATGTATTTTTTTTTGATTTTTTTTTTAAAAATAAGTAAAATGACTTTTCTAGTGAAAGTGGAAAAAATAAGTTTCATAAGTAATATTCCGATTGTCTTCTTCCACCCCACACCCTTACCCACCGTCCAAACCACCCCCACCGTCTATAGTGTTTGGATATATATTACTAACCAAACACTAAAAAATAATAAGAAAACCGTTCACTTTTCAAAAAAAAAAAAAAATAGTGGAAAATATTTTAACTCATACCAAACACACTTGAAAAGGAAAAATAAAGAATATCAGTGGTTTGGTTTGACTTGGTTTGGTGTTGAAAAAAAAAACTCGATCATAATTGGTTTGGTTTGGTTTTAGCTAAAAAAAGTCAAATCAAACCAAACCAACCCGACATTACACTCATTCAATTTTTAAAATATTTTATACATAAAAATATTTATTTGTAATGTAATTTATACATTTCTTAAAAATTTCGTAGTTTTTTGTCTATTATCATATTATTTCAAGCTTGAACTTAGAATTTTGAATGTCAATAAATTTTATATCCCATGGATGTTAGTAACTCAAAGAAAGTCCAAACCAAAACCAACTCAACACTAATGCTAGCAAAAGAAATTCAAATTTACGACTAGGAATTATAATAATGTTGGATATCTATTCTTTAGTTTTGCATAATTGGTTTAGAGAGTGCAAATACATAACTTAATTTTTTTTGTCTTGTAATTAAAACTTATTAGCCGTAGGTCATTTTTTTATGGCTTATTAATTAACAATATTTATTATAATCGATTTTATTATCTTTTTGTTGAATATTTTAATATAATGTCATTACTCATCTCATATTTTGTGTTATTTTCTTCAGAAACACCTTAATTATATAGTTATATTTTACTAGGACTAAAGAAATATTTGAAGTAAAAGTTATATGTTTTGCATGTACACTCCTAATTACATATACGAAAAGCAGAGTATGGGGAGCTTAAAGCTAAGTCACTTATTAAGTAATGCTAGTGAAATACTGTGACTAGAGTGACACTTTCCTACCTGATAAGAAAGTTGAATAAATAAGAGTTAAGGGCCAAAAACACACTCTAACTATCACTTTTTTTTTTAATTTCATACCTAAACTATCAGAAGGTTGAGAAAACTACCTAAACTATCACTATCTAATTTGAAAAATACAACTCAAATTATTCTTGAATGGCATGTGATCTACACTCTCCATTTTATATAAAAATGTTGCCAAGTATTGTCCACGTGGATAAGTAATGTCATAATGACACCTACATGGAAATTAAAAAAAAAACTATTTGTTTTAAAAAAAAACTGAAAAATAATAATTTTTGTAAAAAAAATATCAAAAATTATAGAAAATAAAAAAAAAGTTTTAAAAATGGAAAAGTTATTTAAAAAAAAGAAAAGATAACTGATCATTTAGTTTTCACATTTTTTTAAAAAAAGTCAACTTTTCCATTTTTTTAAATCATTTTTTTCCCTGATTTTCTAAACTTTTTGATTTTTTTTTTACAAAAATCATTATGTTTTTCATATTTTTTTTAAACAATCCAGATTTTATATTTTAAAAAAATGCTGATTCTTTTTAAAAAAATAATACAATTTTTTCAAAATAAAATATATAATTTTTTTTTATAAAAAAAATATTATTTTTTAATTTTCATGTAGGTGCCACCATAGCATTACTTATGTCATATGGACAATTTTTTTGAGAAAATTTCAACTTCACTTGTCTTTTGAAAAGTGAGTTCACACATTTAGTTGAGGTGTATTTTGCAAACTAGATAGTGATAATTTAGGAAGTTTTCTCAACCTTATGATAGTTTAGGTATGAAACTAAAAAAAAAAGTGATAGTTAGGATGTGTTTTGACCCTTATCTCAATAAATAAACTTCTATTTTAAAAAAAGACACTAGCTAAAATCCTACTAAGCTTTCACAACTAAAAGTATATTTACATTTATTTTATCAAACTAGTTGCATGAGGCTCGTGCTAAGTCCGGACTCAAACTCATGATACAAACGTAGTAAATTTAATTTAGAAAATATAATTTATCAAATTTTTTATTGCATAATTAAGTTAATCTAGTGAAGCGAAGGAGAATTAACAAATATAGAGAAATACAAGATTTGATATTCATAAGAAGCAAAACTTTGGAGGTTGAAAACAAATAAAGGATTTGTTCAATACTGAGGAAAACATCTTTTGAAAAATATTTTTCAATTTTCTTATGTTTGGTTGGTCAAAGTTTTTAAAAACATTTTTTCTAGAAAAAATAAATTTCTTAAAATGAGTAAAATGACTTCTTTAGCGAAAGTAGGAAAATCAAGTTCCACAAGTGGCATGCCACATTCGATGTGTCCTTCCGGCCCTCCAATACACCTCATCTTACCGATGCCATGTGATGAATACTTAGAGCCCGTTTGGATTGGCTTATAAGTTGCTTATAAGGTGTTTTCAGCTTTTTTGAGTGTTTGGCTAGCCAGCTTAAAGTCATTTTGTGCTTAAAATAAGTCTAAAAAATTAATTGGGTCCATTTAGCTTAGTTTATCTAAAGCAGCTTATAAGTTGCTTTTTTTAAGCCAATCCAAACAGGCTCTTAGTCAATTATGTGATGACGTATGTGACTGACTGATGATATCAGTGGATTCTGAAGTATGTTTGAACTGAATTAAAAGATGATTCTCACAATAATTTATTACGTATTTATGCATCACAAGAAAATAGGTAAAAGCACACTTATTTTTCTGAAAAATATTTTTAATATCAAACATGCCCAGATGGAAGAATATGACACACTAATTAGTGAGACCTAATAAATGTTATGATTGTGAATGAAACTGTGATTCCAAAGTTGCATAATTTCCAAAATGTATAATACCAAATAATGTACTTCCTTCGTTTCATTTACTTCGTCCTTGTTGACATATTGACATTTCCCTTAAGAAGCTATTGTTAGGGGTTTGATTTATTTAATTATCCTTATTAATTATGCTTTGAAAATAGAAGTTTGATCACTATTACTTTATATAGTTACTTAATGTTAAACGTAATATTGGAAGAAAATAATAAATCTCTCTTGATTTTCTAAAATTGACAAGTAAAAAGGAAAATTTTATTTTAGTATAAGAGCCAAGTAAAATGAAACGGATGGAGTAAAAGGTACACCCTCGATTCCTTTTATTTGTATCTTTTTGACTTTGCACCTCTCCTAAAAAATTATTTATTAGGAGTAAAACATACTAAATTACCCTTATTAATTTTGCTTTGAAAATTTAAGTTTGACTGCTAATACTTTATATAGTTACTTAAATCTTTCGTGATTCACTAATAGAACAGTAAAAAGAAAAATTTACTTTTAATATAAGTAAAGATTAAAAAGAAACGAAAAGAGTAATCTAATAAGGGACAAGAAAAGATCCACAACAAATTACTATATCTAAATAGAGTCAAATAACAAAGGCCCGTGTGGAAGGAATAGTCATAAGAAATGAATGAGGTCAAAAATGTAGAGAAAAAGCACGCCACATGTCACAATCTCATAGGATCAAAGATTATGTGAGGACTACAAAACTTCATTATTCCCTCTTATATAGAGTTATAATATAATGTGGTGACTCTAAAATTTTACTAATCCAGCAAATTCAACAATGCGATTCAATAGTTTGGCACTGAATTATTCAATGTGTAGACACATTCAAAGTGAGTTGAAAAAGTCATCTTAAACTCGCTAATCAATCGTATGTCATTACTGCTCAAGCTACCAAGAAAAAAATTTCCGTTTTCATTTTTCTAGCCAAATGTCAAAGGTGTTTGTATTATTTTTCTTAATCACAAAAGTAACTTAATGCACATGTTCCTGCAGCTTTTAACTTAATGCCAACAAAGTATCAATTATTTTTCTGCCATTGGTCCCTTAAATTTTCACACATTGTAGCCTTTTTCATTTTGTTTTTTTCTTGATATTCTTCAAAAGTAGGGTCTCTTTGGCTGTGTGTATTTCACTCTTCCCGTCCATAGATCCTACAATTCTATTTTCTGATCTTCCTTTTTACAGTTCTGTTAACAAACCCTAACTTTCCTTTTCCTAGAAAAGCAATTCGCATAGACTTACTCCATAAATCATAATTTTCAGCTCTTTTCAACTGTATTGGAATCAATAATGATCTGGAGTATCCCATGCTTGTAAATGCAGTACAAGATGATCGACTTCCGCCATTGTTGAGGCTTCAAGATCTCCAGGCATTTTGTCAATTTATCAACAATTGGTAACTTTTGCTTTGAGGTCTTAAACAAAAATGATACTTAGGTATTGTTGTGTGGAAAAAACATGCTCTGATACCATAATGTCAGATGTTGTACAGTTTTCAAAAGCCTCTTACATAGAGACTTAATTATCAGTTGAGTTGAAAAAGTCATCTTAAACTCGCTAACCAACCAAATGTCATTACTTCTCAAGTTACCAAGAAAAAAACGTTCTTTTTCATTTTTCTAGTCAAAGGTTAAGGGTGTTTCTATCATTTTTCTTAATCACAAAAGTAACTTAATGCTCGTGTTCCTGTAGCTTTTAACTTAATGTCAACGGAGTATCAATTATTTTTCTGCCTTTGGTCCCTTAACTTTTCACATATTGTAGCCTTTTTTTTTCTTGATATTCTTCAAAAGTAAGGTCTCTTTGGCTGTGTGTTTCACTCTTCGCGTCCATAGATCCTGCAATTGTGTTTTCTGATCTTCCTTTTTACAGGTTCCGTTAAAAAACCCTAACTTTCCTTTTCCTAGACAAGCAATTCGCATAGATTTACTCCATAAATCATAATTTTCAGCTCTTTTCAGTATTGGAATCCATAATGATCCCGAAGTATCCGATGCTTGTAAATGCAGTACAAGATGATCGACTTCCGCCATTGTTGAGGCTTCAAGATCTCCAGACATTTTGTCAATTTATCAACAATCAGTAGCTTTTGCTTTGAGATCTTAAATAAGAATGATTCGCCGAGATTATTGTGTGGAAAAAAACTGCTCTGATACTAATATTAAGTTTCAGAATTATGGAGGAGAGAACATGATCAGTGGTGCGAGAAGAAGGAAGAAGAAAATGAATCAACTTGTATTCCAATCTCAAACTTGTTATTTATACAAGTGTCATGTGCTTAACTAACTGCAACTGGCAGCAGTTGTTATTATGATATTTTCTAATTAATTGAAATTAGAAATAATAAATTAAGTGATCATCATGTGCACTGCACGTGCACAGTGATACACTCAAATTACACCTAACAAATGACGTAAAGCGATCACTATCAAATATAGTAACCCAAATAGGCTAGGGTCGAATCTCATAGGGAATATGATGTGAAATGATTACTCTTGTAGTGTGTTAGTTGACTTTAGTCATAATCCTATTCCGGTAAATTCTAAAAGTGTTTATGTTTCTAATTGTTATTTTGACTTAACTATAACTTTAGTTGGAGAAAGAAACCAAGATTGTGTCCTCTTTTGATAAAGTGTAATGCTATAGGTGTTAATATAATATATTCCTAATGGGTCATTGTATAGTATGCTCTTAATCTCTAAATGATTCTCTAGTATTCCCCAGTAGTTAGAAAGTATTTCCTCTTTGTAATTTTTTCAAATGTAAAAGAGTTGAAATGAAGAACGATTAATTTATGCCAAGTAAACTCCTCT
The DNA here is from genome assembly GCF_019175385.1 of Lycium barbarum. NCBI lineage: Eukaryota > Viridiplantae > Streptophyta > Magnoliopsida > Solanales > Solanaceae > Lycium > Lycium barbarum. Next base: position 8,767,067 of record NC_083345.1, on the reverse strand, counting down.
TATACCTAAGTGAGTTTATTATACGAGGGTTAACGCTAGGAGTTCTTGCTATTTATTTCTACCAAATCCTAACTCACCTTCCCAAGTAAAGAAAGGGTTTATGGCATGGGTTGATGTTTGCAACCATCAACCAGCTTTAAAGAATAAGAAATAAATAGAAACCAACAACCCATTATGCATATATTCAATAGTAAATACTCGTTAACATAACACTCATCATTGGGTTCACAACCTTAGTATTAAAAACAAACTACTCATGATTTTCATTACAAAACAAGGCATTTAAGAGAGTATTTAAAGCTTACGATGAATAAAGAAGAGAAAAAGGTGCAAGAATGAGACATTTCAAACAAGAGTAGAAGCTAATTAGCGGTTAGTCAAGAAAAAGGTTTAAACGTTCAAAATGGGAGACTAGGGATCATATATGTGAAAAGGTAGGCTTATAAAAGGCATCAGGGCTTCAAAATCATACCAAAGAAAGCTAAAGATCATGTATCATGTCAACTACCAAACTATCCTTAGAAAATGACACGACTAACTAGGCAAGTTATAGATTGCAAGTGCAGCACATGAACATCATACTAACAACTCGCAACACACCGACATAAGAATTTGTTCATTTAATTTGTTTTGACTCCCTAAGAAAGTATTCAACACATACAATACCCCAATACTCGTAATGTCATAAAAAGAATCTTGCATGTCAATTCACATTTTGAGTACACAACATTGTGGAGAGGTGCGCATTTAAAATTCAAAACAGAATCATCATACATGCCATAAGTTACTCACGCCACCACCATATAAGTTAGAATTATTCTATTTTACCTAAACAACAACCTAAACATCCCAGGTTCAACAGAAACTAAACACCCTTAGAAAAAAGTACCATGGCAAAAAAAAGTCGAGGGGAGTAAAACTAACACATATATACAACAAAAATTAGCTAGCCCATTCCCAACTAGAAATCATGCATTGTCCCTAATGCATCTAAATAAGCAAAAATAGAGGGTCGGAACTCCCTGGGCGCATTAGGCACACTGATCATCCTGAGGCGTTGCCGCCTCTGAAGTGGGAACTGCAGCATCAGGCTCAATAGCCGAAGTCTCGATAGCGATGGGCCAAGCAGGGGGGAACAAACCAGGTAGGTAAGACCACTTCTGCAGGTGTGCTGCTAGAGAAAGTACTGACAACACTACTAGTGAACGGTACCGAGTGACTATCAAACCGCGAGTTATGCAAGGCTATTTGCATATGCTCTTTCTCCTCTCGATGAAGCCGAGATGCAATAAGCTCATCTTCTTCCCCTTCAGAGGTTTCCATTTCATCCCACTTTCTCCTATCTTTATTCTGTCGTGGTGATTCATCATCTTCCAACAAATTCACGACGTTCACTAGAGTTGATATGTCCATTTTTTTAATCGAAGCGGGATCCATTCATGTCTGCAGCACATGAATAACAGCTTTTTGCTAATTTAGCTCAACCTAAAATGTCCTTAGATCAGCAGCAGGACCTGTTCTCTCAAGCTTTGTCAATCTCATCTCGAACCCATCAAGTTGAGCATGTATCTGCTGGTGAGACTGCTCGGTGGACACCCTCAAAGGCCCCAAGGCTTTTTCGATCTCCTTACCCATAAATTTCCTTAGCTCTTTCGTTATGTTGGTCACCTGTTGGTCAGCTCGTTCTGCTTTAAGGGAAAATTCTCCGAAATTCTGTCTGTTAAAAAGAAAGATCCCACCCAATGGCCGAGCTGAGGATGTACGAAGCGCAACCGATGAAATCTGGCCCACAGAAGAAGTAAGGGCAACAATAATGGGTGGGACAACAGAAGTGGATGGTGCCTCAGTGGTGGCATCACATGTGGCCTCAAGAATGGTCTTTGTATGTGGCTCAACCTATTTTTCTGACTGTTCTGGTAATGAATCACCGGTACCGTGCAAAGCACAGAGTGTCTCATCCTTACTCTTCATGATATCTTGGAATAATGTTTTTTTGTTTACTTACCAAACGCTAGAAAATACGTAAAAAGCCCACTTCTTTTACAAAATATATTGATATATAGGAAAATTTATTTTCTTCGATTGATTTGCGGTTTCTTCTCTTGTTGTAGTTTGTTATAAAAATATATGAGAAGAACTTTTTGCATTCTTAAGATAGGAAATATGTTTAATCTGACAAAATATTCTTAAGGACAACCTCCTTAATAAGCCTTAAAGCTCAAGAGTTATAGGGATACTTAAAAACATATCAAAATTTAACTACAAACAAATATTTTGTCTTGAAAGTTCAAACAGACAACAACTGTTTGCTTTAATTAGCCGCCACTCTCCATAATATTTTGACTTCTCATTTGGCTTCTTAATTTATAGATAGTCTTCACTCTCCACACAAAAGGATATGTTTTTCTGATTTATTAAATTAAAAGATTTAATTCAACCATTAATTTGATAAACATATTCTTTTTAATTCTTTAATAGACTTTTGCAACAAGCTAATAATTAGGGGAAAATGCTACTATGTATTAACAGTTGTTATTACTGGTAATTAGTAAAACATTTTTCGATAAACTGTTACATCAGTTCTTATAATTCAGTTTTCATCATTAAAAAGTTTCTTTTACCAATTGTATATGGACTATTTGGTCGTGATGTCTGTTATTAATTTCGTGGGCTAAATATATTAGTACTACTACTTAACATGAAGTTGTATTCCCGTTAATAACTTTTGTTCTTAGAAAAAACAATTGGAAAAGGCTAATTGCATTTATTGGTCCCTCGAGTTATGCCAGATATAACAAAACTTTTAACACTCAACATAATTTAAAAAATGACATAAGCTTAGATATCGCTCGACTAAGTTTACACATCATTCGGTAAGTGTAACATAACATCTCACAAGTTATGTCGGACACGACAAAACTTTCACCACTCAACATAATATGAAAATACTACACAACTTATGCCGCATAACTTAATTCCTACAGAAATTGTGCCGAGCAAGAATAAAAATGTTACAGAACTTATGTCGAGCGAAGTAGGTCTAAATATTTTCATTAAAATGAGCAGCATGGAAAAATAATAATTAAAGACCACAAATATCAAGGGCAAAAATTAAAGACCGGTGCGTTTGAAGGGAGTCCGTGCAAAAACTTCTATTAAAGCGGACTCAGACGGCTTAGAACCGATTGGTGGTGGGCTGGGGGGGGGGGGGGGGGGGGGGGGGAGGTGCCTATTATAAAATTTGAGACCATCTATTAAGGGCAGAGACACAGCCATCCAATACCACCAAGCGTCATAATATATCAAAACTCGGTTGCCCTTATTCTATTCAAACTAATTTGAAAAGAACCAAAAAAAAGACGAATGCTTAGAATCTTGTAATTACCATTTTGAAAAAATCGCTAAAAATGTCGTGTATAAAAACTGTATGAAATCAGTATATCTCGCTCAAAGCTTAAAATTTTGCTCACATTTTGATTTCCCATTTTGTAACCATTTTAAGGGTACGTAATTAGGTCATAGCAGACTATATACTTAGATTTTTTAGCGTAACGGTGTCCATTGCAAGTTCTTCACATGTAATTGGACTGGACTCATGGTTTGCCACCCAAAAGAGAAAGCGAAGACGAATGGCGTGTTTGATACGTGAAGATTTTTCTAATTTTCTTATATTTGTTTCGTCAAAATTTTTAGAAAATATTTTCTCAAGGAAAATAAATTTCTTGAAAATGAGAAAATTGACCTCTTAAGTAAAAGTAGGGAAAACTGTTGGGTTCGAAAATAATAGGGCGTCATATGGAAGCTAATAATTGCAAATATTGAGCGACGATAAATCAAACGACAAAGAAGATATACTAAAAAGACATAATATTATAATATATGATTTGGTCAAGTGACATACTTATTGAAAAACTAATATATAAAGCATAAAAACCTATTGAGAGAATAATCTCTTCCTAAACAAGACAATTTAATGACTAAATTGTAGATATTATTGCGCTGTGTTGTATGAGAGAGATTCTTTAATTTATAGAGGTCCAAAACCCTTTTCCTCCAAGAAAGAGGTTACCCAAATATGGAATATTAAAATTTTCCTTTTGGGAAAAGTAAAACCAAATATGGTAAACTCTTTGCCTCCCTTCAAGAAAAGGTAAAATTTTAATATGGTAAGAAAATCAAGGCACCTACAAATCTCTCCTTTTGACTAGAATTTTCTTGACAAAACTTGATCCGTCTTCTTCACATAATCTTCATCACTGCTGATTGCCATGCTTAAAAATATGTTAAAATATTATGGGTTAAAAATGGTTTAAAAAATATTTTGTTTTATTTTTAAAGATGCAGCAGTAGGAATGTTGAAAATATGGTCGACTCTTTTTTTTTTTTTTTTTTGACAAAAATCTTCATTATCGTCGAGTTTGCTGCAACTTGAACTGATCCGCCTTGAACCTGTTTTCAACCTCGTTGAACCATTGACTCTGATACCAATTGTTGGGTTCGAAAATAATAGGGCGTTATGCGGAAGCTAATAATTGCAAACCTTCAGCGACCATAAATCAGACAATAAAGAATATATAAAACATAAAAACCTATTGACAGAAGAAGCTTACCCTAAAAAGACTCTTTAATGACTAAATTGTAGATATTATTGCGCTGTGTTGTATGAGAGGGATTCTTCAATTTATAGAGGTCCAAAACCCTTTTCCTCCAAGAAAGAGATTACCCAAATATGGAATATTAAAATTTTCCTTTTGGGAAAAGTAAAACCAAATATGGTAAACTCTTTGCCTCCCTTCAAGAAAAGGTAAAATCCAAATATGGTAAGAAAATCAGGACAAAATCCTAACAAAAACAAGTTTCATAAGTGGCATTCCACACTGATTGTCTCTTCTGCACCCTTGATGAGTCGTGAAATTACGCGATATTCGACGCTAATTCCTTAAGCTTTTGTGACTCCTTAAGCACTTTTGTTGTTACTTTTTGTGTTTTTATGTTGTTTTGTAGGAAAAGATGCCCGGAGAGCATAAAAGAGCAAAATGGACCAAAATAGACCAAAATGAAACAAAATAGAGCAAAACAAGCCAAGTAGCTGAAATGAGTGATCGGAAGATACCAAGTGAAAAGAAAGTCAAAAAGAGGTCAAACTGGACATTTTTGCAAAACTGTCAAAACTGGACAGTTTTGCAAAAACGGGACAGATTTGCAAAACTGTCAAAAGTGGACAGTTTTGCAAAAACGGGCAGAATTGCAAAAACAAAAATATGGGGGCAGATTTTGACATTTTTTGGACTTGGAAAAATTGGGGGGAGCTACAAAAGAGAGGCTAGGGCAAAACATTTTCCATCTTTTGCCATTTTGCAAGTTTTGGAGGCTAGGGTTTTCACCTACACCATTGGAAGAGAAGATTGGAGCACTTTAATGAGATAATTCTTAAACCTTTCTTCAATTCCTTGTTTTGTATTGAATATTTTAGTGTGTAGTATTTCATTTCTAGACTTGAATCTCGTTTATGAAAGTATTCTTGATTAAAGTTTGGATTGAAACTCTTGTTTTGCTTATGTATTGAATGATTTTTATTGCTATTGAAGTGGGTCTCTGTTGATTTAATTAATCTCGTTCTTGAATGTTTCCAAAGGGATTAGCTAACCCTAGGACTCACCCATTTACTTAGATTGAGCTTGGAAGAGAAAATCTAGGTTGGGAAAGATTAATTAACAAGAATTTGGGTCATTAAACTCATCTAATAACTTGTGCTCGGAAGAGGATAGTTACTTGAGGTTAAATTGATTGTGCCTAATATCACACTCTAAGGCTTGGAAAAGCTTAGAGTGAAATTCATTGATTTGGTTGGAAGACTTTCAATGAGATTTGAGAAATCATTATCTATTGACACAAACCCGCTCTTAGTTGTAAAATCATAAAATACGTTGGATCGTTACTTGAGTGTAATTTCCTATTATCCAAACTTGTGGCCATTGATCATTTTACTTGCTTTCTAGGTTAGTTTACATTTCCGCATTAGTCATAATTTTCTCAAAAACCCAAAATATTATCTATCGTTTGGCTTTAGCTTGGTTGGTGAAAGTTCCTTACTTTCTTAATCGCCTAGCATATTGTTTCCTGTGGGATCGACCCCGACTCATAGTTGGGTAAATATATTGCATACGACCGTGTACACTTTCTCTTTGAGGAGTGTATTTGGACGTTATCAACCCTCCAACACTCCCCACCCCATGCCCCCTAGGCCACCTTCGCGATCGACCACCCCCACGCCTCTTCCTCCACCCCACCCCATAGTGTTTGAATAGATTATATACAAATGCTTTTGGGATAATTTTTCTGGTTACTAACCCAAAATGAGAAAATAAATAAGAAAATCACTTATTTTGCAGCAAAAATATTTTACATCAAAAACATTTTCATTCATACCAACACACCCGAAAAGGAAAAGTAAAAAAGCATAATTTCCATATTTCGCAATGTACATTATGATTTCAACAATAGAATTAGATATGATTAACCTCATGGCTCTTGAAACAGTCTAGCAAATGTTGTTTCTTAATCACTTTGACATAATCTCCTTAATTAAATAGATTTTTGGATTATTCAAGTTCTCAGGAAAATGGATATTATCTGAGTAAATCCTAGTTAAATGAATTCTACCAGTTATGGGATCATACTTGTATGTAATTATATAAATCCAAAATATCTTACAACCGCACTGGCTTATCAAGGAGCTTCACATTATTTCATATGCTACCAAATCTTGTTGACGAGGTTAACGGTATAAAGTCATCGACCGACATCATTAATGTCTAAAGAAATTTTTATAATGACTTCCCCCCGTCTAAGTATTGGTTATACGAACGCCTTATAATAAGCATTAGACTATCTAATTTAGATAACAACATTGTAAACCATTTGTGTTGCTATCATTTCTCCTAATACCATTTCAAAGCTTAGCTAGCACGTTTTGACATTCTGAAACTAGATGTAACTAAACTTCGTTGAATTCGTCGTTCGATAATTATTGTCTTTGTCTTAGGTTGCAGTGGACCATTTCTTGCAAAAACTGTTTTTCACATGCGGTAATTTAGTGATTAACTTTATCTTATCTGCTTGTGTAATTGAATCTGCTCTTTGGTTATGCTTACGTGAATGAGGAGGGATATGGACAAAGAGGATTTCATATAGTCAATCCCAACTTGTTGTGATTGTGGTGTATATAGTTGTTTTTGTACTGTATTGTTCTGGGATAAATCTAGGATTTGAACTTTATGAAATTGTGTTCGGGATGCTACCGCCATTAATTTGATTAGTTGGGTTCAAAATCAACTATTTACAATTCAAGCAAAAGTTACTGAATTAGGATGAAAGTTACACTGTACCTCCGCCCCTGCTTACGTGGAGGTACATTAGATATTTTTTTTACCTTACTCTTGAAGTGGTCAACAAATTGAAAATAGCTCTTTGATAGACTTCCCTAAATTTATATTAGATCGGTCCATTCTATAAAATTTCTGTTTAGTACTTTTACATATATAAATAGCAGAGTATGGACAGCTTAAAGCTAAGTCGCTTATTAATTAAGTAAAATGCTAGTGAAATACTGCCATTAGAGTGACACTTTCTTACCTGGTAAGAAAGTTGAATATATCAGCTTATATTTTTAAAAAGGCACTGGGTAAAATCTTGCTAGGCTTTCACAACTAAAAAATTATGTGCATTTAGTTTTTCAACATGGTGACTCCAAAATTTTCCTAACCCATCAAATTCAACGATGTGATTCAATGGTTTGGCGCTGAATCATTCAATGTGTAGACACGTTCGAAGTGAATTACTTCTAATATATTATTTGGCTTTCACCCAGTGTCCGCTATCCGCTTTGGGGCCCTGTTAAAACTGGACTCGCACTGCTTAGGGCCCATTAAAGGTGGAAGCGCTGCCTATCAGATTTATCCATTCACAAAGCTCGAACCTGAGACCTTTGATTAAGCGTGGAGGGATAATATCCATCCATCACCACCAAGTGTGATAGTATATCAAAACTCGGGGTTGCCCTTATTATTTTCAAATTAATGTGAAGAAAAAGAGATCAATGCTTATATTCTTGTAAATACCATTTTGAAGAAAATTAATCTCTTGACATTGTCATACTGATATCTTGATTCCATCTGCATTAAAGCGACATCATCTATAGATGGAAAAGTCTTTGAGGGTAGGTTATACGGCTGATCCAATGACCTCATTTGTTTCCTGTCTTGCCAGGAACCTGATTTCAGCAACAACTTTTTGGAACGGTGATATGCGAGCTAGCTTGCCCACACCTCGACTATTAGTTGGGAACCTACTAGCTCTCACCAAAGTATCGGATAACTCAGTCCACTAAGGCATTTCAGCAACACATTTTCAGGCACAAACTAGCACCAAATAAAGAGTTGAAAAACTAAATGAAGCAATCCAGCATCTTATAGTAATAATGACGAATTCAAAGAATAAAAACAGTTGAAACCCTGTGTTATTTGTCAAATTATATTACTGTACAAATTAAATCAGAGCAACTACTCTGTTTACGGAAGTTCTTGGGCACATCCACAACCACTGCTAAAGCTAATCTAGTGAGCTCGAAACTAATCAACTGCATATATAGTTGTGTAGGATTTTATTTAACCACGTGATGATACAACACTATAGTACAACAAACTACAGCACAAAGTTTTTCAAATAAAGTTAGTAATAGCTATCTCAAGCTTGAATCTGGATCATCGTCATCATCAAGATCCAAGTCGTTTGATATTCGGAACTTCTTTCCATCTCGTGGTCCTGCTCTTCCCTTCTTCGGCTTACCCCTACATTAGTAGTTGGATGAGGTATACTCATAAACATCTTGGAAGAAAAAGAATAAATATAAAGAAGTTGCAGGATTATTTTGAAAAGACAGAAATATTGTATCGTCCATCCTCAATCCAAGTATCTTAGAAAATAATAGGCTTAAACGTTGTAACAATTCTAGTAAATGCAAATTATCTCTTCATAAAAAGCAGAACATACTGTCCGTTATTTGCAAAACCTCCAGCCCTCATTCGACCTTGAGTAGGATCTGGTCTTCCATCTGCGAAGAAAAACAAAACAAATGATCTAAAACTTCTCCAGGAACAATGAAATATCGGTTAAAACCTATAAGGTCTATCTAAGTTTGGCTTAGTGATATTCACCAAAAGAAACCTGCAAAAGCTTTATATTAGAGTATATGAAACTAAATAGACTAACCTTCACGTCCAAGTCCAAGCTCTTCCGCCTAAACAGAAATGAATATAACAGCCGCATCAGGCATCTACTAAGACCAAAGATGTGCTAAGTTTTAAGTATACACATGGAGAATGTATCAAATCAGTTGAAATTAGAGGTAGAGCAAGATGATTCAACATAAAGATGACAAGATATAATCAGATCTACAAATTTGCAAAAACATGCATGAGATATTTATTTATTAAAAAGAACAATGGCGTCCTGTCAGCACAACTTCGACTTCGAATTGGACTTTCAACCATTTCCCCCTAAAACTGTACGTAAGCAAAGAACATGAAAAATGAAGAAAACTTGTTTTCCAATAGTGAAAAATTAAAGAAGCTCTGACGACTTCAGAACAGAAAAATAGGTATTGGGATAACTGCAGGTACTTTATATTGTTCAATGTAGGGGTATTGCAATTAAATCAATAACATTGATTAGACTCTAGAACTCTAAACCATCTCCAACTGAAAAAGTAATTAATTGCTATCGAAGGCATATGTTAGTATCCATCAATAAACAATCATCAAAATCTGTTGATCCAAGAGGAATGCCCCTAAAGAGTTATCTGAATTCCCCGTCCACCATTCATGCAATAGTATGGAGAGGATTTAAATTCTGGAGAACATTTCGTTACAAAATAAAGCATGAACTTGGGCTGAACAGAAAAAGCAAAAGAGAAAACGGGAACGGGGGTGGCAAGAACTATTTCAATTTCTTGGTCCATTCTTTAGGGGTGCGCATTGGGGAGTTTTATTTGCATTATGAAAATTTCCGTTTAAATTTTTGGGTTTCGAATTAAAGATATTACAATCCAAATTCAAAATAAATAAGCTCGGTTTGCTTTAACCTTTTAGAGTTCATTTTCAGATTATTCAGTTCGGTTACTTCGGATTTTCAGTTTAAGCCTACGAGCTGTGTTTCTTCTTCTTCTTCTTACAAAAAAAGGAACCTCTAAATAAAGTATTCATGTCATATTGGCTTAATAATTTCTCATTCCCACTACAATCTTATTACATTTTGGTAATTGTAAGTACAAATGCAAACTCTTGATATAAGAAAGGTATTGTAAGAAAAAAGAAAGAAGAATAAAGTAAAATATAATATGAAAAGAACAATATTTTACCTGTTTTAGGACCCGTTTGGCCATAAAAATTATTCATTTTTTTTTTTTTGGGAATACTACTTCACTTTATTTGAAAATCAGTGTCTAGCCATGAAAATTTTAAATCCAATCTGAAGTTGTATTTTAAATCTGAAAAACAACTAATAACCTGTTTTCCAACTCACTTTTAACTTTTGAAGCTATATTTAAGTACATTGAAGTATGAACATCATTCTAAATATCCTTTGCAAAAGGTATAACCAAACACAACTCCATCTTCAACTCCGACTCCATAATTTCTAAATAAAATGAAAAATACTTGAAATCTATGGTCAAACGCCTACAAAGTTATCAAAGTTAAACTTGAAAGATGAAATCCTGTCCTTGCATGGGCAAATGTCCTTTCTTGAAGATTTAATATATGTTGGGGTTGGGATTGGGCTAATGCCTTGTGAGTATGCTTGGTTTTGTAGATAAGGGGCTAATGTCTTAATGAGTATGCTTGGCTTTGTAGTTAAGGCCTAAGGGCCAAATATAAGGTATACAAAATTCAGATTTTCGAATATCCAAAAGTTTTCATCCCAAATCCATAATCTTAAAAAATAATATCCAAAAACCGAACAGTAATCCGAAAAACCGAACCAAACTGAAAAACTCCAACTTCAGTTTGGGCCAAACTATGCCCACCCCTACTTTTCTGGGCACCCTATTCCCACCTCTAAAGCAAAATTTTCTTGCTTCACCTTGGCGTATTTTGATGTATCAATACTTCAAAAATCTATTCATAACATAGCTAATGCGATGAATATTATTATCATCAACCTAACAGTACACAAATTATCGAACTTAAGGCTTACCTTAAAGTTTACCTTAAATGCATGGTTTAAAGAAATTGTAAACAAAATCATGATATGAGATTCAGCGTTATCTTTTATCTTTATTCTTTCTGAGTTTTCTTTTTAGGGGGTATGGGACAGAATGTTTTGCAGGACTTGTTAATACCACACGCTTTAGGAGGATAAGCAATGCAAAACACGGTTGAACACTATTTTAGTCAAATTGCAACATCATAAGCATCAAGAATAAAGAACTTACCAAATATCAGAAATAAACAGAACAAGTAAAAGAGTCATAAAAACAAAAGCTCTAGAGAGTTCAAATACATACCGCTGGTGAAGTGACTGAAGATAACGAGAATAACCTGTCTTCAAGCTGAAATTTTCTTGACCTTTTGAGGCTGCCAAATGACATAAAAGTGAAATTCTTACAAGCAGAATCCTTGGAAAATGTCTTATAGACTAGATTATGAAACAAACTATCACTTCCAGGAAAGGAAACAAAGTTCTAATTCATGAAAAAGCAAAGTCAAATACTGGTCACAGATCCAATTAAATCAGCCCAAATATTTCGGTAACATGAATGCATGAACCTAAATAATGCACCAATCCTATTCACAAAATTCAATTACAGTATAGATTTGGATCAAAATTTGAAATAAAAATACTCAGATTTTTTAGATCTAGTTAAGATATTAGTCAGGTCATTAAAAGTTTGTTTACTCAGGATAGTGCGTGCCGTGTTCCGTGTCGGGACGAAGTTTAAGGGTTATCAGAAACCTTAAATTTACCAGAGAGATGAATAGTAAAGAGTCATGGAACCAGTAAATTACTTGAGTCATGTTTGAAAACTTTTTTTTTTTGTAACGTTAGATGCAGAAACTGGCCCTTTTTTCTTATGGTCATTTTTTCACCTAGCCAAGAAATAATGGCTTTTGTGAGGGCACATCTACTTGTTGATCTATGCTCTACCAACCCCGTACATTCAGAACAAGGATATTCCTATCTAGATTATTTCCATTATAGGACCTCAGCACTGATTTCCGTTGTCATCATTATCTCAATACCAGGTGGAAATTAAGCAGTTATTGAAATAAGAGCCCAATGATCATAAAAGAAGAAACTAATATATACACTAAGTCAATGTAACAAACTGCTGATTCATACAACAAAGTTTCCATGACCTATTCTATCAAGCTATCATAACCTTATGGGTTGCTGACGAACCTTAATAACCATCTACACGACTAACATTATTCTGGAAGCCGATTCTTACCTTTCATCAATCAAGGATATGCGATATTAAAACTTTAACAATTGAGGATACTAAGCGGCACATGAGCAAATTTTGGTGAAAAAATGAGACGCTTTGCAACAAAAAGTAATCATTCACAATAACCATCAGTTCTGTTTTTAAACTACAAGAACTTGAGCAGATAAACACTGGAAAGGTGTGTACTTTGCATTCTTATTCGATGTTGATAGAAAGCTTTCGAAGCCTTTTAACGCATTCCCAAAGGTGCCCGTTTCTTGCAAATAACTCGTCTCTAGCTCATAAACCTACATAAAACCAATACACATATTTTAGCTTCCTATTTGAACAACAAAAAGGAATAATGCCAATAAGCAACAATTTCTCATAACTCATGACACAAGCTGCAGATACTCGAAATTACAGCAAAAGCTTAGTACCACAACATATCAAACTAGACATACAATTTTTCTAGAAAATTCAGTAAAGCAGCACTAAATATACTAATATCCAATTCGAGAGCTTCTTAAAAGCAACAAAAAAAAAAAAAAGAACTTCATAATATGAAAACAATTAAAGAATTGAATAAAGATAGAGTCTTTTTACTTGTTTTTCAACATTTCTTAGTTCTTCTTGAAGCTTTTCTCTTTTGTTCAACAGGGTTGCAAGAACAGCCTTAGGATTTGAACCTCTCTGCCCTAATGAAAATAATTCCAAATTAAAAATAAAAAATAAAAAAAAATCCCCAATTTTGATAAGGAAAATTGAAATTAGGGTTTACCATCGGGCTCCATTTTCGCGGCAATAATTTGAAGATAAGCTGCAATTTAAAAATTTAGCAGCTACAACGATGACTTTATCAGTGATATTCTTGAGTGTTTACAAGAAAAATGTAACTTATCTTTAATCATCAACTAAAAAAACTGATAATTGAAATGGGCCTTAGAGAAAATGATAGACTCTGAGTAGTTGGGCCGATTCAATCTTTACAAACAAGAAAATAATGTTTGATGTCCAAAAAGCTTCTATTTGGGGGTCATTTGAACTTTTGTTCCTATTTTGTGCTGGTCTTTAATTATTGTGCCCTAAGATAAATAATTTTTTTGTGGGGCATAAATTTATATTTTCGCATCTTATCCCATAAATTATGTTGGATTTCTTAAAGCGATTATGTCCCGTTAGATATAAATTCGATTTTAAAGGATAAAAATTATAAACAAGACAATTGAGGGAAACCGTGCAATTTCTTCAAAATATAAAGAGCCTGGGTGTTTATGGGCCCATTGGATTTTGATTATGAGACAGTCGCCGATATTTATTCGGAATCTTTACAGTCGGTCAAATTCATTATTTACTTTTCTAATTGATATACATAAATTATACACTATTATTTTGTAACATACTATACAAACAAAAGTTTTTAGAAAACTACTTCGAGCCCATTTGAATTGTTAATTAAAAGTAGTTGATACATATCAAGAGCTGAAAAAAATATTTACGTATTGAAATTAATTTTATAAATAAACAGTCACATGTTTGTATGTGAAAATTGAAACGTTTTGTGTGCGTAGTAAAAAAAATATTGATAAACATTTGTCTATAAAATTGACTGTAATATCTTTAAAATTATTTACAAAGAATATAATAAGATTTTATATTAAAAATGATGAACGACTGAGATACAATATAATATACGGATAATAGAAATTATGTCTTGGAAAGAGTATTTCGAAGGTTATAAAAGGTATCGGGATAAATCAAATTGCAATCACTTTCAACTTATAACTTTTGATTGATTTTGACTAATAATTTTTGTGTATTTGAAACACCCTTTATGTCACAGTTTGATGAGTATGACCTATTTTTTTTTTTTTTTTTGGTGAAAATTTCAGAAATATACAAGTTGATCACTTACATTACAAAAAATAGCTCAAAACTTACATTATAAAAAATAACCCAAAATATATAAATATATCCAAATATATACATACATACACATATAAACATATATAGATATTTATACCAATATATATAAACATATACAAAGGCAGAGAGAGAGAAAAGTTTGAATTTTTTTTTTGGTAAGAATTAAAAAAAAAAGAGATCAGTTTTGACAGTATTATTGCTCCAATAATTTTCTCTTCCCCCCCTTCCCCTCTCAAAATAGTTTCTTTTTCCTTGAGCGGCTGCTTTTGATTTTTACTTCAATTTCTATAGTCTCTCTTGGAGTCTGATCACTTTAACCATGTCTTTCAGAATCAGAGGAGGAGTAATGTTCTCTCTCTTTTTTTTTTTTTTTTAAATCTCTTTGATAGATCTGATTTTCCTTTGCATTACTTATCTGTTTGACATAGCTTGGTTGTTTCTGAATTATTGTTTTTACTACAAAATTGCTTAATTTGATCTCTGTTTTGCATTGTTGTGTGTAGATGAAGTTGAATTTGCTAAGATCTTAGTCAAATTAGAACTGATTCACATACTTGTGTTGATTGTCCTAAGAGTTAATTCAATTCACATTGCATCTGTTTTTTTTTTCTTCTTTTAATTAGACTTAAATTAAGTTAAGTTTTGCCCCTTATCTTATTTTTCTTTGATCTGTGTTTAATTAAATTTCTCAGATCCTATTCCTTTTTGAATTTTCCGGTTTATTGAAAGTTACGATTTTTTTTCTTCTTCAAGTTAAGCATGAATCATACGAGTAAATAAACAAACTTAGTGGTAATGTCTGTTGATACAAGAAAATAAAGCATCATATATTTCTGGGGTGATTTCTTTTTTTGCATGAATCCCATAATATTATTGCTAAGGGATTGGAGAAAAAAAAAAAACAGATGGTGGTAATGTTTGAATAGTTGTCATTTTCGTTGTGGTTTCACACAAAATTGTAGCTTTATCACAAATAATTTGAAGTTGAGCAACTATTTGGGATTCAAGTTTTTAGAAAGTTGAGCAAACTTGTTTTATTGAGGTTTTTGCCTTTTGTTTTGGTGGGGTTTACGAGAGGGTGTGATTAGAGATCTATTTAGTCACAACAAGCTATGTTGCTCAGACTCTTCAAAATGCCGAAGGGTGTGTGTCGGATCCTCTAAAAGTAGTGCATTTTTGGAGGATCAGACACGTGTGGGACAACATTTTTGGAGAGTTCAAGTAGCATAGGCCACAGGAGTTGGTGTTGGATGTGCATATTTCATGATGGGATCCGGTGGATTCCTTCATATTTAGAAACTTCATTCTTTCTTCTTTTTTTTTTTTTTTTTTTTTTTCGTTTCGGAAATAGCCGTCCTACCTTGGTAGGAGTAAGGTCTGCGTACACTCTACCCTCCCCAGACCCCACGATGTGGGATTTCACTGGGTTGTTGTTGTTGTTGTATTCTTTCTTTTTCTTCAGTTGAATTCTGGAGGGATTTGATGAAAAGAAAATCAGTCAAACTATATTTCTATTTTCATCATTCTGATGGTCCAACGAGACAAGCTACTGACTCGTACAAGCTTTTACTAGCAGCACTTTTTCTTATTATTTGCTTGATTATACTATCACTTGCATGTGGGAAAGTTGAGTCTGGTGTTTGAGAATACTGTATAATTTTTGTTCTATCATGTCTGTGGTTCACTTTAGAGCAATTTTTTTGAATATCTGTTATGCTTGTAGGCAAATGCATCCTCTGGCATGGGGGTTGCTGATCAAAGCAAAGCTACTTATATGGAACTGCAAAGGAAGAAGGTGCATCGATATGTGATATTTAAGATTGATGAGAAGAAAAATGAGGTTGTGGTTGAGAAAACTGGAGGTCCAGCTGAGAGCTATAATGATTTCACTGAAGCTCTTCCTGAGAATGACTGCCGATATGCAGTATATGATTACGACTTCGTGACATCTGATAACTGCCAAAAGAGCAAGATTTTCTTCTTTGCCTGGTAAGTTATAGTTTCAGCCAGAACTTGCATAACTGGATTTTTATCAAAGACAGGTGTCTACCTTATATTGGAAGTTGTACTAGTTTTAGACTCTTTTCATCTGTTTATACTGTCCTCTGTGAATGTTGCTGCACTGTTCAACTGTCTAAAATAGGGAATTAAATCTTTTTCTTATTTCAGTCCCCATCATCCTCCTTTAAAAAGGAGGTAAAGAAGAGAAAAGACAGTGGGGTGTGTCGGGTTTCTGTTTTATCATAACTTCAGTCTATATGTGCAAGGGGCATTCTGCTCTCATTTGTGAATGTTGGTTCTAATTTATCTAAGATGCTGTCAAGTCACATTAATGATTTTCACATAGCAGGCACCTTTGAATTTACTAAGTATCAAGCATTTGTGTCAAACCAATTGAGTGAGTGATTCGAGAACGATATAGAAAAGTTGATTTTAATAGTCTTTCTCCTTCATGGAATATAGCTAGCCCATGATGATGTGAATTGCAATTATGATGGTGGCAGTGTTAAGAGAGAGACTGTGATGGCTGAAGCAGTCGAGTTAACTGTAGGGAGAGCAAGAGGTTGGTAGACTGTTTGTGTTATTGTGTAGAGGTTGGTAGACTGTTTGTGTTATTGTGTATGTGGCTTATGTTTGTAAGAACAACGGTGTTTCTGGAAAGGGAGTTCTATAGCTGTAGCGGTCAGATACTTGAGGTACCTGCAAAGTGAACGTCTCTTGAGAAAATGTTCTAGTACTGAGAATGTATGTTGCTCTGACTCTTTGGATATGTCGACGGGTCCGTGTTGGTTTCTCCAAAAGTAGTGCATTTTTGAAGAATCAGACATGGGTGCAGCATCATTTTTGGAGAGTCCGAGTAACATAGCTGAGAATAGCCATATGAGTAAGACCAGCATGCATATATTGCGAAAAGGTGGAAAACTGACCAGCAAAGGGATAGTTGATGTGTACGAGGAACCATATCTTTTGTAGAGAATACAAGGAATCATTGTAAGACAATTGTCTTTCAGAGCTTAATTAGGTATGTATCACTTTCTCCAATCGGACTCTAAGTCCCTGCAGATTATATAGAAGTTTAGGAGGGTGAAGAAAGCTCCCATGTAATGGTGAAGGGTGTAGAAAAGTGTGTTAATTATAAGTATGTGTACAGAAGTTCTTGTGACAAGGTCTGTAGATTTAGGGAAATTATCCTTTGCCTTTGAGGCATTGCAGCTGGAGTACACTTCCTCGCGTAGAAGGGATTATTTGTCTGGCTAATTTTGGATATTCATTTGAGTATTGGCACGTGTCTAAGGATTGTTTTTATGTTGGTTTTTAATTAGCCCAAGTTCCATTGGAACCTACTAGAAGAAGTGTTTTTATCTAAAAGGGATTTTTGTCTTACTGCAAAGTCCTTTAGTTCTTTTAGTTTCTTGTCTGTTGTGTACTCACAAATGTCACAATACATCCCCTTCTGAATGCATGAGATTCCGCCCTTCCTAGATCCTAGAAGAAGTGTTGTATCTAAAAAGGGATTGTTATCTAATTGCAAAGTCCTTGGACCTTTTCTCCTGGAAAAACTAAAACAGAACAAGAAACATAATAGAGATGAAGGGAAGTCTTCAGTAGGAAAATGTTGTCAAATTATGTATTTTTACTTTGGGTAACCATTTCATTAGTATGTTATTTTATGAAAGAGGTGCTACACTAATCCATCTCTTTCAGGTCTCCTTCTGTTTCCCGCATCCGATCAAAGATGCTGTACGCCACATCTAAGGACAGGTTCAGGAGGGAGCTGGAAGGCATACACTATGAGATTCAGGCTACTGACCCTACTGAAGTAGAGCTTGAAGTGCTCAAAGAACGTGCGTACTGATTGAAACTTCCTACCATGAAACAGCCGTTCATAATATTTCTGTCTAATTGCATGTTTAAAGGCGACTTAAATAACTCGGCATTGGGTTGCTGATTACCGGACTCATGATAATGATGTCATGTTTTCTGGTTATGGTTTCGCTCATTCTCATGATGCTTCCCTGCCGATAAGTGGATATGATTATGTATGTGGATAATTCGAGTATCGACTATAGTATGCAATGAATGTTATGCGTTACTCTATTGGTGTCTGGTCGATCACTGTTTGTTGCTTTTCATTTGATAATTAACATAATTAGCTCGTTAGTTGAAACTACAGTGCTTTTTGGTCGCAATGCAAATATTGTACCAGGAATATTCACCATAAATTGACTATTTTTACGTTGGTCCAATACAATGCAATATAGTCCTTTTATCCAGACTTCGGATCAATTATGTTTTACAAAGCACAGGTGATGATGATCCACCCATTGATACATTACACACCAATGTCAATGTAATGGGCAATGTTCACATAGAAATAGACATAGCTCGTTTTACATGCCCAAGATTGATTCAACTTTATGACTTTTTACACCAATAATGCAAAAGTTAAACAATACTAATAACTTTGCATGTGTGAGCTTGCTCTCTTGTGAGGTTTAAGTTCAAATAATGTATGGAGGATATATTATATGAACGGTCAATATAAAGTTAATCAATTAATCTATGATAACGTCTCATAATATTAAATAAACGATGAGGTGAGCTTGCTAATATTCAGGCTTCCAAATTGTGAACTGGTAATATTACGCACAACAAGTCTGAAAAATAATTGTATAACGCTGAATACGGTATTTTTTTTTTCTCTCAACAGAAAACTATCGGCTAGTTTGTGTGTACATAAGACCTTACATGGCTTCGACGAAAATATTCTAAATTGAGGGGCCTATATGACTAAAATCCAAAAGAAAATTATGTTAGCATTTGACTTTAAATTTCCTGTGTGTCAACAGCTCAGTCTTATCAACTTGTTTACTTTTTTGGTTCTCTCTCTTGAGAATGATCTGTAGGAGAAAATCTATAGTCCCCAAAAGAAAATATAATTAACAAGGCACTATTTAAAAAAAATAAAAAATAGTGCTCTTTATGTACACATCAGTCGGGAGGAATTTAGAATAATTATAATTGATAAAGTCATATACTCTATGTAAAACAGGTTATTGCAAGAAAGCAAAAGAGTGGACTTTTAGATATTAGTAAACTCTTTACAATATTCTGAGAAAGTTTTACTATATAATTTTATCGTGATATTTAATTTTTACTCGAGTAAAACGTAAAATAAAGTATGCACGTGTTTAAAAGAAGACTTCTTTCAGCCAAAATTCTTTACGCTCTTTTTTTTTTTTTTTTTTTTTTTTTTTTTTTTTTTGAGAGTTGGTAAGACAATTGTTCAACTCAAACAAATATCAACATCCTAAAAAGTTTCAAATTTTCTGTTTGAAATCACTCAATAGTGACTAATTTGGTATATGAGTGACTCAAAAGTCACTTTCACATAACCATCATTATTCTTAACTGTCACTTTTCACTTAGGGTTTGAAACATAAAATGCAACTAAAAAAGTATAGTAGTGATGAAATAAGAAAAAGAAACAACCCAAAATGATAGTCTTCACACAAGATAATTCTAACATATATTAATTTGTGATAAGTTATGTTATTCTGAGTTTTAATGATTTGACAAACTAATTCGAGGAACCAGATATGTTTTTAGAGGAACCAGATGTAATCAGGTTCTAGGCGGTGCAAGTCAACTCTACAGCTGTAAAGCTGCTGCTGTCAGCAGCTTTACAGTAATGAAATGTCACTTTCATATCAACCCACCCACTTGCTCATGATTTGACAAACTGATTCGAGGAACAAGATAGGGACCAGATGCGATCAGGTTCCTCTAGCCGTTGTTAGGTCAACTCTACAGCTGTGAAGCTGCCGACACTGTATCTACTGGACAGTGCAGCAGCGCAGCTGCAGTTTGCTAGTGCACATTGCAATGTCCTTTTCATCTCAACACATGCTCCTCTTATATAAACAACATTATACAAGTGCAAACCTAACACTTGAAAAATCAGAAAATTCACTTTCATCTCAAGTGCTAGTAGCCGCACCTCAAGGTGCTCTCAAGAACAAGTTTCAACAAACAAAAGGACCAGTTCCCAATCACTGAAGATGTTTTGAGTCCTTAGGTTTGTTGAGTCTTTTTTCTTTTATTGTTATCTTGTATTCCTACACGACTTTCAAGAAGTGTAATAGTAGGACATATCTTCAACCATTCTGAGCTGTTCACTTGGCTAGAGTTAGTCAAGGTGTGTTTTTTACAATAGAGTTATTGTAAAGGTCTTGCAATAGATTTATTGTAAGGGGGAGGGATTAAGAGTTTAATTCCTAGGTCGCAATAGGTTGTTATCTGAAGTTGCTCCGTTATAGTGAACTTGAGAAAATCTTATTGCAATAGGTCGTGGACGCTGCGTTTCATGCCACACAGGTGTATACAGATGAGTAGAGGATATTGCTAGAAGATGTTCCACCGAGATTGGCGAGCTCCATTTCCTTCCGGAGTGTTGCCGAGTCAGAGTATGTATGTTATGGTATATTGATTTATGTTAGAGACTTTGCAGACAGAGTCATGTATACAGTATGCCAGTCTTGTAAGCGGCTATTTAAGCTGATGTATCATTATGCATTACTTTACAGATTCATATGATTACAGATTTTATATGATTCGAGAAAGACGAAAAGAATGTTTTCGAAAAGCTTCCATTATACATTTCATTTCATGACTTAGGAGTCCTGTGAGATTATGAGTATAACGAGAACCAGCGGGTTCGCTCGGCTCTAAGTAAGGGTCGGGTGCCCATCATGCCCTATCAGGATTGGGGTGTGACAAATTGGTATCAGAGCAGTTCGTCCTAGGGGTTGTCTGCAAAGTCGTGTCCAGTAGAGTCTTGTTTATGGGTGTGAAGCGCGCCACACTTATAAACAAGAGGCTGCAGGGCATTTAGGAACCATTGACCTTCTTTCTTATCTTAGATCATGCCATAGAGCTAAATCATAGGATATGATGTCCCTGATTCGAATTCCAAATGTTTTTATCATGGATAAGCAGTTGATTATGCCGCTACGAGATAATTGTTGAAAATTGAAGTTGTTCATTCGAAAGGTATGTCTCTTGTTTTATTAATATGGATAGACATTGATATAAGAACTTGAGTCAGATATTATGGGTATTTGTGATTGCTCTATGAGGCTTTGGATATGTTTTCTGGGCTGTCTGCAGGAATGAGGTAGTAAGAATTATAGAGGAAACTCTGCCAAATTTTTTACAAATTGAATTGTTTGCATTTCTATAGAGAAAGAGTAAAGGGAAAATGTGACCATCAGCCGTTTGGTAAGTCATGATTGAAGGAACAACTATGCGACGTTTTCAAAGAGAAGTTTTAGAACGATCTTAATTTAATTTAAAGGAGGAATCCTGGAAGGAAAAATGATCAGTAGTTAAGAAACTGGGATGAGTTGCATCTGAGATCTCGAAGGATTGAGACCTATTGGAAACGTAAAGAAAGTTGACATCAGGAACTCAAATACAGTATTACGTTTTATAGATTAGATTGGTTAGTGAGTGATAACAAAGAGATATCGATATGGGGAGGAAGTTATGTGATTGGCGACTAAAAGAGGAAGGTTAATAAATTAATAAGGTTGGCCAAGGGTAGACAGTGATGGCATACGATGGTGGACTTGGGATAGAGATATGATTATAAAGGAAACAAGACGAATATACGAGAAAGAAACACACCTACGAGCAAGCTATGCTATCGTAAAGGGAAATAAGAAATGAACGAAGGAAGAAAGAAAATAGTGTATTTTACAAAAATCTCATGATGAGGACAAGAATCGGCGGAACATTAGAAGGATGAATCGTGAGAATATGAGAGGAAGTATCGACTATTGTTGATATGATATGAACCCAATTAGAACATGAACATGAGCGATCCGCAATAAATCCACTCTATTCCCATGCTTCGTATTTCAAGTCGTAAAACTTTGTTATTTTAAGGATTCATAAAGAATTATTTGGTTTATCATCATCGATTACTCCTTTGAATTCGATACGAGCTCCATAATTCATTCGGAGGTTATGACCTTATGTTACTCGAAAGGCCAAGAATCAGATCCTTGATTTCTCAATCAAAATCAGCCTCAGAACATTGCTGCGGAAGGAAAACAGAGTTCTGCGCAGAGAGCCTCAGGACATTGCACTTTCTGTCCGCATCGCGGAAGGAAAGCGAAAAGCCTCAGAACTTCCCGCTTTTCGTCCGCATCGTGGAAGAAAAGCGGAGTCCTGCACAGAAGGCTTCAGGACATTGCGCTTTCCTTCCGCATCGCGAAAGAAAAGCGGAACCCTGCACAGTTTTTTTTTTCTTTTCCAGACCAAACCAATAATGGTACACACATATGAGTAAATGTAATGCACCCTTTTACGGCTGGAGGAGCATGGTGTAGTCGGGAATTCTATAAGGAGCCTAACGAATTCTAATGTCATCATGGATTCATTAACCTAAGGGACTATTAGACATGAAGGAAGGAAGTGATTTGACTTGTGTCCATAATGTGTGGACATTTGACTCGATACAAGAATTCAATTAGCAAAAGAGAAATAAGTCAAACCATACGATAAAAGTAGCTCCGACACTATATGGACTAGAGGAGTTGAAGGATCGCTAGGCTCGGCCAATTGACTACCAAAGACGATCAATACTCGAATGTTACTGGTATATGAGAACCTTCTTAGACGAATTAGAATAATTCCAAGTACAGAAGAAAGAAATGTATCGGCTTGAAGGAGTCAAAATTTGAAATGGACTAATAAAGCAAGAATGCGCTAAAGAAAAGTGGAAATAGACTAAATGCATGTATATTATGAGACAAACATGGGAACAGAGGCATGACAAGATAATAAAGGTTTAGAAAATCAAGGATAACTATCAAGGACAGACGAGATTACTAAAGAAAAATCGCAGCGTTGGAAGAGATGAGAGTTTTAAAAGAAGAATATTTATAGGAATCTCAATGATCGCCAAAAGAAAGAAAGACAATATTCCTATGGATAGCACGACAGCAGTACTACCTGAGATTTGAAAATATCTCCTGCGTCGGGAAATCATAAGTCACCGTTTATATTAAATCGTGAGAGTATATGTCATAGGACCAATAAATAATCGTCCTGATAAAAGAGCTAGTAAAATAGTGTGGGGACGACGATAAATATTTGAAGAAGAATGGAAGCTTGTCAAATCTCAATTAGCCGCTAGTATAGGAGAGCCAAGGAATTAAAAAGGGAAGCACATTCGTATCGAAAGGAAGTTGTGATTAAGTAAGATTTTATTTTAGTCTCTGACTTATGAGTTATTTTGTAATGATGTTAAGATTAGAGGAGAAGAAATTGGAGGAAAGATTCAAACAACGATTTGAAAATATTTTGAATAGTGGATTAGTATGTTGTAAGTATAATCTTGTGATAGGGGATAACAACGATGATAAGAAAATATTGTATACGAGTGTATAAGGAATGGTACTGAAGATTGTTGTACGGGTCGAATGGAGTTCCATTTGAATATAGATCCCGTGGCTATGGTGTCTTGACACATTGGATGAGTAATCTGAAGTAAAGTAATTAATGTGAATAATAAAGCATTGACAAGGAAATGCTATCGCAAACCATCTAGGCACTACCGTGGGTGGAACCATGATGACATTGTAAGGAATTAAGCAGTCCGACTAAGGAATTAAAAAGGAGATGAGATGATATGTACGTAAAATTGATTAGTATTACGAGGAATAATCTAAAGTAGCACTAGAGAAGCAAGCAAGGAAAAGTGCTGCAGCTAAATAAGAAAGTTGCCCATTAGTAGAGAAATAGAGGGCTGCGAAATAGGAGGGACTAAGTCGACAAAAGGTGAAGGCATGAAAGTAGATGAAGATAAGATTGCAGGAAAATAATTCAAGGATATAACTAGAGGAGAGGGACATGTAAGGAATTAAGAGATCCACTTGATTGGTAAACCGAAATGACAGATAATCGCATCAAACTATGGGAAATACTTATTAAGTGATAATTGGGCAAATGTGAAAAGTAGAAGGAGAAACCCAAAGGAAACGATCAAAGGATATTGCGTTTGATTAGATCAATTGGGTGACAATGAAACCTCGTGGAACAAGCAAATGACGGCTCTTATTGGAAAAAGGGATGAATGAAGGTTACAGACAGAAGAAAGAATGAAAAGATCCGAATTCGCTGCATGACTAAGAATCTTGGTTATCTTTCGACAAACTTCTGAATTCACCCCTAATTTATTTGCCGAACTGAGGACCAGAAACTTTAAGAGTAAATTGAAGGAAATGAATCATTAAAGTAGATATTTGAGATGTTTTTGATATAAGTACACGAATTGCCATTAGTTAGCCAAGGGCCAGAAGTCCAATTGAAGGAAAGAGAAATTAAGCGAGCCATTTCGGTGTTAAACCAGTTGAAATATAAAGTACCGCAAAGATTAATTCGACTGCTATAGAAAGCAAATGATGCTAAAATATGACCAGTCTCGAGGTTATTTTAAGGGAGGAAGAATAAGAATAATTCAACTCCAAGGAGACAAAGGCTTAGGACATCTATGAAACGTACGAAAAATACGTGGAGATCGAAGAGAACAAGAATTCCTGAATAAAAAGAAGATGAGATCAAAATTGGATAAAGGTATGTGGTAAGTACGACATGAAAGGGCATACCAGAATGTAAACAACGAAGACTGAGGAGACAATGAAAGCGATAAAGCACGAAGAGTTAGTAGACAGACAAATAATAAGAAAAAGGGATGACCTTGAGTACAGGCATAAATTTGGCCACAAAAGAAGAATAGACTACATAATTTGGATAAATTCGGTTCCAAACGAGAAAGTAAGTAAAGTAATAACCGACAAATACGGGTAAAAACATTGACATCTACCTCAGAGCGAACTCTACCTCAACATTCGAGGACGAATGTTTTTGAAGGGGGGGAGAATGTTACACCCCGCACCTCGGAGAAGCACTGGTTAAATTTGAATGTAAGTATGTCGAGTTACGACTAGGTAAAACAACTTTGGAGTATGAGGAACGAGGCATTATTAAGTATATTGTTTAAGCAAATGATGATTATGATCTCGTAAGTCGTAATCGGGAAAGACTAATTTGAAACACAAGAACATGGCCATTATCATGTATAATAAATGATAAATATCATGTATGAAGAGTTTTGGAAGGTTTCGAGGTCAAGCAAATTGAAGAAAATAAGTTCGACGAAAATTTGAGAAATGTTGGGCAGATTTTTAGTTAACTTTGGAGGGGTATATATCCATGTATATTTGGAGTTTTAAGGCATTTTAAAAGCCTAAAATGAAGTTTGGCGAGTCTAGTTTCTAATGCAAAAAACCTCTCGTTGATAGGACATCGGAGTAGAGAATTATAGACGTTACAAACTGAGCTGTCGACGCAGAAACAGGACTGCTACAGTACTGTAGCTACAGTGACGCCGCCTCAGCCCTTATAAAAAGGGGCAAACCCTCATTTTTTTCATCCAAAATGCTCCAAAATGTTCCAGAATTTTCAGCAAACAAGAAGGCCTTTGTGCCACATAAAAATTGAGGATTTTGAGCGAATTTCAAGCTACGGAATACTAATCGAAGTCCGGGCAACGTGTATGTTTACCCCGGATTTGGATAATCAATTGAATTTGTGAGTGGGTATAAGATATGTGGTTAAGTCTCAATCTACTTGGTAAAAGAAAGATATAAGTATAGATATAATGCGACGAAAGCAATGACAATCGGTGGTTTGCTATATACTCGAGTGTTTCACTAATGTATGAATGTTACTCGATTGAAGTAATGCAAGAAATAAACACAGCAAATGTGACCAAAATCGGGTGTTTGAGAGAGATTTTGTATATATATTGCTATTACAAAGTGTTCTTGATGTGTGGAAGCCAACCCCTTAAGAGGGGGATAATGCCCCTTATTTATAGTAGTGCCCTATGGGCTTCATACAACATGAACAATAAAATAATGATGAAAAAGCTCTGAGTTGGATTAGGTTGGCCGTACGGTCTGACACCCGTACGATTGGCAGTTGAGCATGGCAGGACGCTATCGATGCGTGGCAACCGCGTAACGGATCTCCCGGATCAACGGCCATGACCAAAACGGACTAACGGCCAGGATCACCCGGACCAACGGCCACGACAACCCGGACTAGCGGCCACGATTTCCCGGACTAACGGCCACGATCAAACGGACTAACGCCCACGATCAAACGGACTAACGGCTATGATCAAACGGACCAGCGGCCACGATCAATTCGGACCAACGACTATGATCAATCAGACCAGTGGCCACGATCAATTCGGACCAACGGCCCCGGTCAAACGGACCAACGGCCACGATCAATTCGTCTATGGAGAAATCGGACCAGATGACGATCTTCCCTCTTTTCCTTCGATCTCTGGTCTTACCGGTTCTAACATATATCCGATTTTTACCGTATACAGTGTAGACGCGATTAAGATTTCATTTTGGTGTTGGAGGAGCTTGAGAACAAGTAAATGTTGAAGATTTTGCTACCTTCATAAAAATAAGGTATGAATTGTTGAATCTCTTTCTCTATCAATATGAATTAAGGAATAGTTTCACGAATAGAGGTTATGGTGTGTTGTGTTGATGTTGTTGATTTATGGATTGAGGGTTGAAGAGAAATTTGGATTAAAATACATATATTATCTTGTAGGATGTTGAGGGTGTTGTTATTGATGTTGTTGGTGTTAATTTCGTCTTCTTTACGGAAATAAAGTTATTAAATAGTCGTATCACAAGTTGGTTAGTTGAGAAATTTAGAAAACAGTGTGGGATGTTTTAGGAGATATATTGGCATGGATAATGGTATTGATGATGTTGGTATTGTTGTTGTTGATATTATGATTTCGGGCTAGGCATATAAACAGGAGAGATGCTACCCGAATTTTGACAGAATTTAGAAGGATTTTAATTAAAGTCTTGAGACAAGTGCCTGATGACGAGCCTAACAATATTATGAATGGTTCTATATGTAGATTACGAGGCTATCAATGATCTTAAGTGAATTGCAAAACTGGAAGTAAGTTGGAAGTCGAGAAATTATCTTCCAGGTATGTTAAGGCTAGTCCCCTTCTTTCTAAAGGCATGATCCTTTCATTATAAATCCTTGTGTCGTACTCATAATATCATTGGTTCCGCAAATGCTAGAAGTCCACGAATTTCGTGATCCTTATAATCTTATTGGGCTTCTAAAGACATGATTTCGATACTATGGCTTCATAAATGTTTCCATATCTTCCTCGTTTTCAAAAGTTAAATGTTTACGACTCCAAGGCATAATTCCTTTCCTAATAATTCATAGCTGTTTTCCCAAAATGCCATTTTCCAAACCAGAGATTTATGATTCTGTGAGCTCTTATGATAACAGCGATGAGCATGTTTTTACGATGATAATGATGATGTCAAAGATGAGGATAATTTCTATGCTGATTATGATGATAATGATTTTATGGCTAAAAGTCTCAAGTTATAGAGATTTCCATGTACATGAGCTTTACATTATTATGATGACTATGATGATAACGATTTTATGTTCAAAGGTTCCAAGTTTATGATTTCAATGACGATATGAGAACATTGAGCTATCTTTTGACCTTTCTTAATTTTATTCATTGTTGTTGGTCTCATCTTATAATAATTTTTTCTTTAAGGTGAGACAAAGCGACAATGATTATTCCATAATATAATCGGAGGTTACCGACCTTACGTCACTCTGATGTACTCATAGATTTTATTTGGCTATCATGCATGCTTTATATATTTATGTATGTATTTTCTTACACCGCGCCGCGCTATAGTCGGCCGGGCAGGCACGTAGATGTGCACACCACTGCAGTGGGCATGTTATGATATTGCCCCGGACGCGGGAGGCCTGGACGCAGGCTAATGATGATAACACCGCGCCTTAATGGCCGGACATGATACTATATATATATATAACACCGAGCCTTAATGGCCGGGCATGGTACTATGTATATGTATAAAACGTTTTTTTTAAAGGCTAAGCATGCATGACATCTGCCTTACGAGGCATTCAGATGTACATGTTATCTCTCTTATTCCTCGTTACTTTTCATATCTATGTTATGTTGTTACTCATGCCTTACATACTCAGTACATTATTCGTACTAATGTCCCTTCTTGTGGACGCTGCGTTTCATGCCACGCAGGTGTATACAGATGAGTAGAGGATATTGCTAGAAGATGTTCCAACGAGTTTGGCGAGCTCCATTTCTTTCCGGAGTGTTGCCGAGTCAGAGTATGTATGTTATGGTATATTAATTTATGTTAGAGACTTTGCAGACAGAGTCATGTATACAGTATGTCAGTCTTGTAAGCGGCTATTTAAGCCGATGTATCATTATGCATTACTTTACAGATTCATATAATTACAGATTTTATATGATTCGAGAAAGACGAAAAGAATGTTTTCGAAAAGCTTTCATTATACATTTCATTTCATGACTTAGGAGTCCTGTGAGATTATGAGTATAACGAGAACCAGCGGGTTCGCTCAGCTCTAAGTAAGGGTCGGGTGCCCATCATGCCCTATCAGGATTGGGGTGTGACAGATACCTATAACGCGACATTCTTGTATTTTGAGTTTCACCTCTTTCAGTTGCTTACTATGTATGGGATACCTACAACGTAATATTCAATACATAATCTGACACCCTCTTATATAAAAGGTGATAGAGATGTAATTATTTGAAATTCCACCCAATCCGACACCCTCTTATATAAAAGGTTATAAGAGTAATGATTTAAAATCCGACACCTTCCGATTCCCTTTTTACTCCAGTATTTGAGTCCAAGCGACAATTTCTTTCTTTTAGTCGACTTTCTAAGTCAGAAAACTCACATATTTAGCAAGTGACCAAATAGACACTTGAACTAGGCATAAATGTGTCTACTAAACACAGATCTCCATGAGGTCATCTGCGAGTAAATCATTTGCTGCTGATGGGTCACAATGACAAATCCATTAGTAACACTTAGGCAGGAAAAATTTGACACCTATAATTATTATTATTTTTATTAAAAAAAACCACATAATTAACCTTCCCTCCAATATTCTTTTACCGTAACCCCCACACCTTCCGACATTTTCTCCGAAAACCTCCCCTATCTTCAATAATCCCTCCGCCAATCATGCTTTGTTGGAACCTATTTGTTGAGTACTGCAAGGTTAGGTTTTATAGAAATACCCATTTGTTGAGTATAAGATTTGATTTCTTACAGTATGCACATTAAAATCTCTTCAGAAGATTAATTTGTGTAATCATGTTTCCTTGGGTGTTTTCTTCGATAATTTCCTTTTCATTTACTTGTTTTTGGTTTCTTTTTAAATGTTTTTTTTTGTGATATAGCATTGACCAAGTTGTTCTTGTAAAAATGGAGAAAAGGCAGGCGTAGGAAAGGTGAAATTGTTGGGCTCATACGTTGAAATGTAAAATTAGACACGTTGAACCTTTTTTTTTTTTTTTTAACAGAAAAGAAGAATATAAGAAAAAGCTTACTTTCACCCCGCCAGTGTAGAGTGCAAAACACTCATGTCAACATGCTGTGTTCTGTAGGCACTTATGCCAAGTTCAAGTGTCTAATTGGTCACTTGCTAAGTTTGGATGCCTATTTTACAAAACATGTCATGTTTAAGGGGCTATCCAGGTATTATGTCAAATTTATGTATGTCTTTTTATATTAAAGGAAAATAATAATAAAAAATTAAATTTACTAAAATAAATAAGTAAAATAAAATTAAAGTGTTTGTTATACCCCATTTAATCGGGTTAAATTAAGGTACAATATATTGGTAATTCGCAATTAATTACGCAAAGAGTCGTCACCTAATTATTTTTAAGGTGAATTAGGACACCTAAAGTAATGCTAAATTAACTCTAATTTAAAGGTCCACTGAACTTATATAAGTCTAGGTAATGGTTCTAATTATCCTAAAGAGAAGGTGCTAAACATCTTTTAAGATCCGTTAAATACGATTAACCGGTCAAACTTGAGTGAATAAATTAGGCTTAGAAAATCATTAAAACACAAATGCTAGCGCCTCTTTTGTTGGAAGTTATGTGTTAAAAAATCATGTCATTTGAAAGACTCCACTTTGAATTTAAAGACTTAAACCTCAAAAGCATACTTGAAACAAAATGGCAGAAACTGAAGAACGTCAATTTCGAAACAATGCTAAACTTTGCACCTTTTTAAAGGACTAGATAAAGGCAATTAGGCCTCATTTGTCTGCACTTAATGGTAGGACTGGGCATAAATATCGAAAATCGAAAAATCGAATCGAATCGGACCGAAACTTCAACAAACCGAACCGAACCGAACTAGTTTGGTTCGGTGTTTGGTGTCCACCTTCAAAAAACCGAAACCGAAATAGCCGAACCGAAGTTTGATAAAACCTAATCGAAAAATCGAACACACACCGAAATTTAATACATTACCCAAAAAAAATTAAAATAGTCCAAGCCCATTAAGTTTAAAGCCAAAAAAAACTCAATTGTAACAAGCCCTTTTTTGCATTTGTATCCCTAATTTTCTACTTCAGTTGAGAAAATTAAGTATGTTAAGGAAGGTAACTAGGATGTGTTTTTAGGATTAATGTATGTCCTTTATGTGTTTTTTTAATTATTCTTACGGTATGCATATAACACCTAGTAATCCTATATCATAATTATAGTTTTCTATTCTTGTATATCCTATTTGTTTGATTTTTATTTCAATTTATCAGTTTTATGTTTTATTGCTTTTGAGAATATGAATTAGTGTCAAGGGAATCGCTTCTAATATCATATCAAAAAAATCAAATTGAAAAAACCGAAACCGAACCGAACCGAACTTTAAAAAACCGAAACCGAAAGAACCGAACTGAACTAGTTTGGTTCGGTGTTCGGTGTCCACCTTCAAAAACCGAACCCGAAATAGCCAAATCGAAGTTTGATAAAACCGAAACGAAAAACCGAACGTCCACCCCTACTTAATGGAGGTCTGAATCTGAATGGTTCAGATTCAACCCAATAAGTGCATTTATTTTTAAAATCTAAATTTTAATTATTCAAATTCAACCCATTAAATACATTTATTTTGTTTCAGATCTGAATAGATGTCTTATTCCATTCAGACTCATTAAAAAGTACGCCTTATTCTCACAAAATATTTCACGCCTCCTACTCCTCTTCGCGGCAAAGGTGTTTTGGCCTCCCTCTCTGCTTTCTCAACAAAATACCTTTCTTTTCTTGCTTGAAATGGTAAGTTCTTTATCAATTTTCATTCTGGCCTGTTGCTTAGGACCATTACTTCCAACTTGTAACTGTTCAATTTTGTTTTCAAGAGTTATTAGATACTTTTATGGTTCAATGAATATAATGGTGGTCCAATTTTAAAATATACGTTTCTGGCACAGGGGAGAAATTCTTTATGCATACAAGCTTCTTAAAGAACAAGAGCTTTTTTGATAAATTTGCATCTGCAAAAAGCGGCATAATAGGGTCCATTTGTTTGAAGAGGAGGAAATTGTTTACATGTAAATTATGATTCGATATTCAGTAAACAAGTATCATCGTTTAACGTGATTTGATTATCGTGATTTGATAACACATAAGAGGTTGTCTATTTTGAAGAGGAGGAAATTGTTTACATATAAATGGTGATACTTCATCAGTATATCATACTATCCAAATATATACTGCTATGTTGTACCTTTAGAGTTTTTCTCTTGAAGAAAAATTAATTCTCTAGAGTTTTAAATTCAAATGCAAGATACCTAAATCGAATTGTCTTCTTTTGTCTGGTATAAGAAAACTTTAAGCTACAACTTTAGTATTCAAATATTATTTTCTATCGGATATATAAATTATTTTTGCTGAAATGTGATTTTTATTGATATTGTGTAATTTCACATGCACATTCAGCTATTGAAACAATCAGACTTAATTATACAGTGTTTAGATCTAGAGATCATATCTTAATATTCAAATGTGCATTCAGATTCAGACATCTAGATCTTAATGCACATTTTAATATTCAAATGTGTATTCAGATTCAGACGTCTTAATTTTAATGGAAACAAATGAGGCCTTAGTTACGGAAAAAGATTTGGACCCAACACTTTAAAAATTCTTTTGACGTGGACCGAAGCTCGGGTTCAAATTTAAATGAATCGTTTGGACTCTTGAAAATCTGGTTGTTGTAAATCATTTGGATTCATAAAAAACGATCCATAAAATGAACTAGAAAAGAACTTTGAAAATTATTACTTTTTGATAGTCGCTGAAATAATATACCAATTTTCCCTTTCTAAACTAGGAGTTCTTATGTCGATAAACAAAAATCTATCAAATAAACAATCACACATACGAATGCAAAATAACTAAGCAAGCATAAATTAAGTTAAAAAAAAATGCAGTAACCATTCTCGTCCTCTCCCCTCTTCCTTTTGCTTATGCTCGGATTATTTCTCTGGAGAGGAAGAGAACCGAATAAGAAACGGATGTGAGTTCAAGAGTTCATCACGACCCTCATAGGTTATGTTCGGATGAGTCTCGAAGGAGCTAGAGACAAAAAGTGAAGGGATGATGTTGTTTTGATCTAGTGGTGGCATCGAGTCTCGTCCGAGACTCCTTACAGCTCAAGTGTGCTCATGCAGACAAAGAAAAATAACAGGAAAACGGGATTAGAGAAAGAAAAGTGATTCTTAATATATTGATAATAAACACAGTAAGGAAAACAAGATCACATTTAATTTCAACAAGACTCTAACTAATTTGTAACGCGCTTATTCACTTTTTAAGATCAAAAGGTCAGTCATTTTTTAAAACAAAACAGTAAGGTATGTACTACTCCATTTTATTAAAAGGGAACAAAACTCAAAAGGAACATGCTATCAAACATCTCATTTCTAAAAAAAGAAAATCTGCAGCAGTGATATTTTCAATTGTAGTAAGCATAAATGTTCTACTTAAGCCAATATATATTTCGGAGGTGCCATACTTTAAAATGAGAATCATGACCAGAAGGTTTTCATGGGAACAAAATAAATCAAACACGTGAGTATATAAATTAGCTAGCAGTGATGTGTCTAAGATTTACGGCACTACTAGAATTCATGATAACATTACGTTTGAAACATACCCTTTATATTTCTACTTCAACTGTTCCTAAAGACATGACAAACCCAAATCATTATCTTAGCTAAGCAAACATGCTCTTAAGACATAATTCTCTTTAAATAATGACAACATTTTTATCACATAGACGAGAAAGAAAACAGAGAAAAGGGGGTGGATATACCTTTTACAGGTGCAGTGAACGTGGCTTTGGATCTCCGATCTACTTACGAACACGAATGATGCTTAGATACGAGGTTTTAATCGAGGTAAGAGACTAAATGAACTTGGTGTTTTGAGCAAAAATAGTGTATGAAAGAGATTAATGATTAATAGCTAAAGGGGAGAAGTGGCAGCTTCGAAGCTTATTAAAATGAGTAGAAAAGCTAGTATTTATAGTGACGAACTAGGGTTTCGAGATTTTCGGCAGGATTTTGATTTTAATCCGAACATTTGAAATTTTTTGGACTGGCTTGGCAGAATGAATTAGAAGAAAAAGGAGAGATTTTTGCCTAAAATCGTCTAAGAAAAAGGACCTTCAATAAGAGAAAAATACCTGGTACATCTGAAATCAAACCTTAAAGAACAAGTGAAGAATATTGAGGGTAACCAGAATGTTGTATTGAACCGCCACTACTATCTAGGGCCCCACGGTGGGCGCCAAACTGTTTAACCTTAAAATGGGGAACAATTAAATTTATACGTGATGCCAAATATATGTGGCTAAATTCAATTTGATATTAGATTACAAGGGAAACCAATAATTAAGTGAATAAGGAAGCAGATCTGACCAGATGTTGATTGAGTCCGGCCTCGGGTATGAAAATCGAGGTCGATACCCGATGCTGAGTACGTATACGATGGATAATAGAAATGAATTCAAGAACAAAATGGAGGTGAATGCAAGTAATTCTTTTTCTTTTTATATGAACTCTTTCTTCCTTTCTGTTGCCAACCTCCTATATGGATGAGAACCTCCTCTTTATATAGTAGAGGAGTTTCAACCCTAGTACAATTCTAAATAAAATAAATAAATCTGGTGACAGCTGTTTTACCGAGATCGACGTCGAATTATCCGGTTGAGGGTGGATATTTCGGTCTTCTCCTTATGGCAGTTAACTGCCCTTCCTTTATCACCTCATCCTGGCCCGAACTCGAAGTCGCGTTCCTGGTGAGACGGTCGTATCGTGACCGAGCATAACCATGACAACGGGAAACCGAGCGTGCCTGTATCCTCAGTTTTACCCGTATACAATATCCTTCTGAATGCATGAGATTCCACCCTTCCTAGATCCTAGAAGAAGTGTTGTATCTAAAAGGGATTGTTATCTAATTGCAAAGTCCTTGGACCTTTTCTCCTGGAAAAACTAAAACAGAACAAGAAACATAATAGAGATGAAGGGAAGTCTTCAGTAGGAAAATGTTGTCAAATTATGTATTTTTACTTTGGGTAACCATTTCATTAGTATGTTATTTTATGAAAGAGGTGCTACACTAATCCATCTCTTTCAGGTCTCCTTCTGTTTCCCGCATCCGATCGAAGATGCTGTACGCCACAGCTAAGGAGAGGTTCAGGAGGGAGCTGGAAGGCATACACTATGAGATTCAGGCTACTGACCCTACTGAAGTAGAGCTTGAAGTGCTCAAAGAACGCGCGTACTGATTGAAACTTCCTACCATGAAACAGCCATTCATAATATTTCTGTCTAATTGCATGTTAAAAGGCTCTATGGATAATGATATCATGTTTTCTGGTTATGGGTTAGCTCATTCTCATGATGCTTCCCTGCCCAGAAGTGGATATGATTATGTATGTGGATAATTCGAGTATCTATAGTATGTCTAAGCAATGAATGTTATGTGTTACTCTATTAGCATCTGATCGATCACTGTTTGTTGCTTTTCATCTTATAACTAACATAATTAGCTTGTTAGTTGAAACTGCAGTGTGTTTTTGGTCGCACTGCAAATATTGTACTAGGAATATTCACCATAAATTGACTATTTTTACGTTGGTCCAATACAATACAATATAGTCCTTTTATCCAGACTTCGGATCAATTATGTTTTACAAAGCACAGGAGAAGATGATCCACCGATTGATACATTTGTAATGTACCAATGTCTATGTAATGTGTAATGTTCACATAGAAATAGAAATAGCTCGTTTTGCATGCCCAAGATTGATTCAACTTTATGACTTTTTAGACCAATAATGCAAAAGTTGAACAATACTAATAACTTCGCATGTTTGAGCTTGCTCTCTTGTGAGGTCTAAGTTCAGAAAATGTTTGGAGGTTATATTATATGAACGATCAATGTAAAGTTAATCAATTAATTTATGATAACGTCTCATAATATTAAATAAATGATGGGGTGAGCTTGCTAATATTCAGGCTTCCAAATTCTGGTAATATTACGTACAACATGTCTGAAAAATAATTGTGAAAGGATGAATACGGATTTTTTTTTTCTCTAAACAGAACTGTCGGCTAGTTTGCGTGTATATAAGACCTTCTATGGCTTTGATGAAAATATCCTAAATTGAGGGGCCCAAATGACTAACATCCAAAAGAGAATTATGTTACCATTTGACTTTCAACTTCTTACGTGTCAACAGCTCAGTCTTATCTTACTTGTTTACTTTAAAGGCTTTTTGTCCTCTCTCTTGAGAGTGATCTGTAGGAGAAAATCTGTAGTCCCCAAAAGAAAATACGGAAAAGGCTCATAAATATCCCTGACCTATTGAAAAAGGCTCATAAATATCCTCCTTCCACCTTTTGATCTAAAAATACCTTTACATCCACCTTTTAGGTCTAAATATACCCTTAAGGTTTGTTTTTGGCTCAAATATACCCCTCAAACTAACAAGTTAAAATTAACTCTTTTAAAAAGCCAAATGACATTTTGTAATTGGTCAATAATAAAATTCCGTAATTTTTTTTTAAAAAAATCCAGATTTAAAAAAACAAATTGCCAGTAATTTAAAATTCAAGATTTAAAAAAAAAAATTACCAATAATAAAATTCCGTAATTTACATATTTTTTTTAAAATTGTGTGGAAACTTAAAAATTAAAAATTAAAATTTTTTAACGAATTAAAAATTAAAAATTAAAAAATATGAACGAAACTAATTTTTATTTTTTTGCATTTCGTGAATTAATCAACGAAATATGTTTTTTTTTTTGCATTTCGTGAATAAAAAAACGAAATAGGAAATTATAATTTTATTTTTTTTGCATTTCGTGTATTAAAAAACGAAATAGGATAAAAAAAGTTATTTTCGTTCATATAAAAACGAAATTGAAAAATTGGACAAAATATATTTTCCAATTTCGTTTTTATATTTCGTTGATTAATTCACGAAATGCAAAAAAAAAAAAATCAGTTTTGTTCATATTTTTTAATTTTTAAATTAAATAATATATGTGTTCAATCACAAAATGCCATTTGACTTTTTAAAAGAGTTAACTTTAACTTTGTTAGTTTGAGGGGTATATTTGAGCCAAAAACAAACCTTAAGGGTATTTTTAGACCAAAAGGTGGAAGGAGGATATTTACGAGCCTTTTTCAATAGGTTAAGGATATTTATGAGCCTTTTCTGAAGAAAATATAATTAACAAGACACTTTTTTTTCTTTCTTTCAATAGTGCCCTTTATGTATACACAAGTCAGCAGGAATTTAAAATAATTAAGTCATACTTTAGGATATTATAGTACAACTATGTAAAAATGGTTATTGCAAGAAAGCAAAAGAGTGGACTTTTAGATATTAGTATACTCTTTACAATATTCTTAGAAAGTTTTACTATATAATTTTATCTTGATATTTAACTTTTACTTAAGTAAAACGTAAAATAAAGTATGCACGTGTTTAAAAGAAGACTTCTTGATCCTATAGATGTAAGTGCATGACCATCTAATCTTAAGGGAAATCAACTCAAATAACAAAAGAAAAAATTGTGTGCGTGCCTAGATTGGAAATCGGTATCGTTTCTTAACTAAGGGCGTGACCCTTTTGCTGGAATAACATCATCTGCCAATTTGTGTCACCCAAAATTCTTTACACTTTCTTTTTTGAGAGTTGGTGAGACAATTGTTTAACTCAAACAAATATCAACATCCTAAAAAGGTTTCAAATTTTCTGTTTGAAATCACTCAATAGTGACTGATTTGGTATATGAGTGACTCAAAAAGTCACTTTCACATAATTATCATTGTTATTAACCATTACTTTTCATTTAGGGTTTGAAACATAAAATGCAACTAAAAAAGTAGAAGTGATGAAATAAGAAAAAGAAACAATCCAAAATGGTAGTCTACACACAAGATAATTCAACATATATTAATTTGTGATAAGTTATGCTATTATGAGTTTTGATGATTTGACAAACTAAATCGAGGAACCAAACATGTTTTTAGAGGAACCAGATGGAATCACGTTCTACGCGATGCAAGTCAACTCTACAGCTGTAAAGCTGGTGACACTGTACCGACTGACAGCAGTGCAGCAGCAGCACAACTGCAGTAATGAAATGTCACTTTCATATCAACCCACTTGCTCATGATTTGACAAACTGATTTAAGGAACCAGATAGGGACAAGATGCGATTGGGTTCCTCTATCCGTTGTTGGGTCAACTCTACAGCTGTAAAGCTGTTGACATTGTACCGACTGGATAGTGCAGCAGCACAACTGCAGTTTGCCAGTGGAGATTGCAATGTCCCTTTCATCTTAACACATGTTCCTCCTATATAAACAACATTATACAAGTGCAAATCTAACACTTGAAAAATCAGAAAATTCACTCTCATCTCAAGTGCTAGCTGCCGCACCTCAAGATGCTTTCAAGAACAAACTGCAACAAACAAAAGGACCAGTTCTCAATCACTGGAGATGTTTTGAGTCCTTAGGTTTGTTGATTCTTTTCTTTTGTTCCTATCTTGTATTCCAACACGACTTTCAAGAAGTGTAATAGTAGGACAAATCTTCAACCATTCTGAGCTGTTCACTTGGCTATAGCTAGTCAAGGTGTGTTCTTTGCAATAGAGTTATTGTAAAGGTCTTGCAATGGACTTATTGAAAGGGGGATGGATTAAGAGTTTAATTCCTATGTTGCAATAGGTTGTAATCTGAAGTTGCTCAATTATAATGAAGTTGAAAAATCTTACTGTAGTAGGTCGTGATTTTTAATTCCCTGAGTAAGGAGTTTTTCACATAAATATCTTATGTTATTTACTTTCTGTTTTACTCAAGGGAACAGATCGAGAACGTGGTTCTCTCTACTGTTTGGTGGACTCATATATTCTATCAATTTGGATGATGTAATAACAAACAAAATACATCCAAAAAACACCTACACAATTATAATTGAAAATTTGTTCCAAACATCCAAAACAAACAAAAAGAACTACTAATCCTAATTATGGCCTGGCCATCTTTGTGGAGCCCCGTCTGGTACTCCATTAGGCAGCCCCCTCAATCTACGAATTTCCTCCATTATCCCCTAGTTGCAAATAGCTCCCACATCAGTCGTGATACAAGAACGGATATAGAAAAACAAGAAAACAACAAGAAAGTAAAAGATAAAGAGGTAGACACAAAGATTGGAATCAAAAGGAACCCTAAAGTATATTAAACTAAAGGACCTCAATTTAATATCCAATAAAAGCACCTAAACCTATGAAGTGGACCTCAAGGGAATTGAATTCCCAAGTAACCCCCTTTTCCAATCAAGGTTCAACAATGGCTTTTCCAAGCACTCATAACTCTCACAAGAGTATTCAATATCAATAATCATCAAAAACTACCTAGGGAAATAAACATACTCCTATTTATACTAGATAAAAGAGGAAGACAACTATGCTTATTACAAATCTACCCTTAATGAAGTAAGGGCCTTGTTTGATTGTCTTCCTTGAACTTAAAATCCGAAAAGGCTAGCCTTTAAGTAATAGCCTCCTTGCAAGCGTAACCGTCTTTATTCCCTTTCTCCAATCCATCTTCCTATGCATTCTTCCACACTTGGGAACTCCGGAATAGTGCCAAAGCATGTTCACGAGTACCCATTCCTTGTGAAGCTTGGGCCTCCTCGACTCTATCCCTCGTAGGCGACCTTGGGGCAACTAGACTTGCATCAAGTCAATCTACTGTTTCCCAGAGTTCTTCGATTTCGTCCATCAATATTGCTCCTAAACTGGATCCGCCATCAATTCACAAGTAAAAATAAAAAAACAGCAAGAAAATACAGTAAAGAAAATAAAGTAAAGGTAGATGATACACAAAAAAATGTAACCCTAGTTTTAGAAGGATAAAGAAATGGAAGAAGATTTCTTTACCTTAGAAAGTAGAATAATCTTTTGAAAACTCTAATCTATTTTCTTTCTTTGGAGTTAGAGTGTGTGTGAGTTAGGACATAACAAATAGTGGGATTATATAGGGGTAGGGTTTGGATCTAGAAACGTTTGGAACACTTAATACGTATTGGTGACGTTTGGAGTGTGTTGGTTACGTTTTAGTGTCCCCCCCCCCCCCCCCCTCCCCATTGGTAACCAACGGAAGTTACTGATTTTTTAATGTTAAAAATAAAATGTTGTGACGTTTTAATGAATAGTTACAATTTTCTTTGCGTGTCATTCTTGTATTTGAGTTTCACCTCTTTCGCTTACTACGTAGCGAATACATATAACGTGATATTCAATACACAATCCGACACCCTCTTATATAAAACGTGATAGAGATGTAATTATGTGAAATTCATATATAAAATGTTATAAGAGTAATGATTTAAAATCTGACACCCTCCGATTTTCTTTTACTCGAGTATTTGAGTCCAAGCGATAATTTCTTTCTTTTAAATGACTTTCTAAGTCAGAAAACTCATTTTATAAAATTTTATTTTATATATATACACATCTATATTTGAATTTTATAAGTTTATGTATGTCTTTTTATATTAAAGAAAAATAATAGAACTTTTTAAATTTTCTAAAATACATAAGTAAAATTGTCACGACCCAACCCCGTGGGCCATGATTAGTGCCCGAACTGGACACCCGTATACGAACCTGTTACATATAATCAAACTGAATCTATGAACAATATGGAAACTTGCAAAAGAACTCCAACGGTTCATAACGTCATCATATATGTATATTCAGATAAACTGTCTCCTGAGGAGTCACAACTGATCAAATCATAAAATGATACGCAAGCCGACAAGGCTGCCACTACACATCAATATCATGTCATATGCAAGCCGACAAGGCTGCCACTACAGACAGACATCATATCATAGCACATCGTATAGACACAGCTGAACGGAACTGATACA
Organism: Lycium barbarum; assembly: GCF_019175385.1. Taxonomy (NCBI): domain Eukaryota; kingdom Viridiplantae; phylum Streptophyta; class Magnoliopsida; order Solanales; family Solanaceae; genus Lycium; species Lycium barbarum. The sequence goes on along the minus strand of NC_083345.1, from coordinate 8,726,149 downwards.
CAACCCACACATATGTCTACAGACCTCTAAGAGTATCAATAGCGAAATATGACGGGACAGGGCCCCGCCGTACCCCTGGATAAACACATTCATATACATCATAAGATTCGAACCAAAAGTCTAGGCTCCGGAACAACGGAGCTCTCCGAGACAGCTGAGTAGAAGTCCTATGCTGAAGGGTCACCAAACCGACTATCTGTACCTGCGGGCATGAAACGTAGCCCCCCGAAGAAAGGGGGTCAGTACGGAATATGTACTGAGTATATAAAGCATGAAATACAGTAAAAAGGATCATAACTGAAATAGGGAGTACAGAAACAAGTACAATGTCCAGAATACCAAAACACTTGCCCTTTTGAAACATAAATCATGCATGTCAATATCATATATCATACCCGGCCCATTATGGGACTCGGTGAACATGGTCGCCACCCCGTCTTTGGCGCCATAACACAACATAACTCCATAAACACATCATAACGCCATAACACAGCATAACTCCATAAACACATCATAACGCCATAACTCCATAAACACAGCATAACACCATAACTCCATAAACACAGCATAACGTCATAACACAGCATAACTCCGTTATATATATATATATATATATATATATATATATATCATATTCCGGCCCTCTAGTGAGGGACTCGGTGAACAATGCAGTGAAACTGTGCATGATAACATATCCTGGCCCAGGACTCAGTGAAAGACATATTGAGGCATGCACGAGTAGAGTAGTGAGCAACCATATGCAAACTAAATCATATTTGAAACTCAATAGGATAATCAAAACGAACTATCATTTGAAAATCAAGACAATAGTCATATCAAGTACCTTCCGAATATCAGTATGGATTATATTAAAATAGAACTTCTGGAATCATATACACGTATCAAGACATAATGAAATAGCTTCTGGAAATCAAGAACATTAGCCATCCTAGTGGCTCTAAGAATAGGAATTTCTTTGGAATCATATACACATCGTCTGTTCGTTTCATAAAGATCATGTCAAAAAGAAAGAAGGGTTAGCTTTACATACCGCTTGTCGTCTGTACCAATTCAATAATTTAAACTCGTCTCGATTGGCACTTCAACCTATAACAATGGTAGCATGTCCGTCAAATCTGTGGTTACTAGTATACGTTCTATCTCAAACGATAACTCATTTTTATATAAAACAAGTGGGCAGCACTTCCACTACTTGCACACATCCACAACTCACACACAAGGTCAAAAACACCAATAACAAGACACGACTCAAGGACATAACAAAATCAGCCCCATATGCACTACATACACCATTGCTATCATTCTTTCTCTTTACATCCATGGAGTACAACAACCACCATAACAAAGTGATTAATACACTAATTCCTTATGTTTATGCAGCCCCTTTAACAATGTTAGACCAGCCATCATGAACAGCCCATACTCCAGCAAATATACTACATATATTGTACATAATCATAACTATAATCCCTGCATTTCGACTCAACAAGAGCAGCCACGAAAATTACAACAAACAGCCCCCAAAATGTTACCACAAAACAGCCACGAAATTCATTACAAAACAGCCCTTAGTTACCACATAACAATTACCGATAATCTCACGAACATCTAAGAATATACCAAGCAGATCGCACACACTTCGCATACGATATTTTATACGCTTCTTTCCTCCAAGTTTGATGATTCACATCAGCAACAACACAACAACAACATCAACCTCTATATGCAAGAAAACTATCGTAACATTACAACAAGTTCTAAAACAGCCCCATCCAGTATAACGTCACAATACAAATCTTAACTATCCTTAGTTCTCCAATTCTTCAAGAACAGCCCCTAACTACAATTTAACCATAACAATGACAACCTCAAATAGCCATATAATCACATGAGATTTTCCACCAAAAACCTTATCAAAACAGCCCACAACAACAACAACATCAACTATTATATGCAAGGAAACTGCTCTAATTTCGCAACAAATTCTAACATGATTTAAACTTTCCTTTCACCTTTTACACATAATCCATAACATTAATAACAACAACTATCCATGTACAAGAAATTAATTCAATTTCGTTTCAATAGCAAACCCAAAACAGTCCATCAACACTACAACATCGAAATACAATTTTCGACCTTTATTCCACAAAATCACAAACACATGGAATCAAGTATAATTTTACCATTGACAACAGCCCCTATACATGTCAATAACCATATTTCCAGCCCTTCAACATAAACAAATTATCTACAAATATCATACCATAATAATGACAACACTAATCAAACTCAACCCAATTAGAACAACTCCAAATCTGCCCACTTTTAATGCCAACTTTAATCAAACAATTTTCTTACTTCCAACTTCACATAATACAACTTAATAGATCCATCACAACATCATTAACTCCAATCTTATAACAAAAAAAAAAAAAAACGAAATCTTACCTCAAATTAAATTAGGACACCTTAGAATCTTAAGTTGTTCCAAAAAAACTCTGCCATGGCCGTGAGTTTCCATGACTGTTGTAATCCTTGTTTTCTTCCTCTAATTGGACTTGAAAATCATCAACTTAATTGTGTAGAAGGGGTGGGGGGTGTGGGGGGGGGGGGGGGGGGAAGAGGAGCTGGCCGTGAGCTTCCCTTGGTGGCTGCCATAGCCATGGCCGAACTCTCTCTCTCTCTTTAGGGTTTTTGGGAGCTCCTCTCTCTAAGGCATATGTTGGAAGATGAAATGTGATGATGTTCATCCATGTGCTATTTTTTTGTTTTTGTTATGGGCAGCTCTTGTGCTCCCTCACGTGTCCACTATGGACAGCCCCATCCAGTATAATTCATTAGTGCACAAATTAGATTTTTTTTTTTTTTTGTGAAGTGTGGAAGTATGAGTCATCCACTATGACACAATATGTTGTCTCATCTCTCTCCAATTTTCAGATTTGGGGAATGAATATTGGAAGTGTGAGTCATCTTGCATTAGACATTAAATGATGTCCCCAAAGTTGTCTTGTGCCCCACTATGGCATGGACCAATCAGATTTGGCCATGTTGTAGTGGAGTCCATTTTGTGTACTACTTAATCAATTAAAACCCCCACTTAAAAATCTAGTCGCGGTTAATTAATCCCTAATCTTCACCAATATTTTCACACTAACTGCGATTAATTAACAAATCGTGCACTTATAAAAATCGGGGATTAAAAGTCCTTGTCTCATATCCCAAAATAATCTTGTCCTTGAATTTTATGTCCATTAGCTCACGAATAATCCAATGTACAAAAATACGGGATATAACAAAAATAAAATTAAAGTGGTATCAGAGCTAAGTTTGACATAAAGTAAGCTCTAATATCACTTTTAAATAATATTATAAATATAAAGTAAAGTTTTAATAATTAAATTTAGTAGGTATCACTTATTTTGCATTCTATTTTTGGATTCTTGATAAACGTGTCAAGTTAATACATAACAAATAAAAATAGACAGAGGGAGTAACACATTAATTTTTGACAAGAAAAAACTACACGTTAAATTTAGGTTTTCAAAGCATAATTAATAGTAAAATAGAACAAATTCCTAATAAATATATTTTTACGAGAAGTATAACTTTAATAAGTGCTAAGTAATTCGATGATCATCGCCATTAGCTTATTTTAGTCAATCAGTAAGCTAAAAAATGACGTTCAAAAGTGATGATATTGTTCTAATGTAGAAAAAGTGACACCTATTAAAAATATCACATATCTAAAGCTATCTTCTCAATATTTATTAATAATTAGTTTATATGTTTTTTATATCCTAATGCTATAAAGTATATATATAATTGATATATTATTTCTTAAAAAATGTGTAAAATTTATTACGAACAAGTAAAACTATATAAAGTCTCGTTTAGAGCTCTGATATCACTTCAATTTTCATTTACTTATTTATTTTAGCAAATCAATAAAGTTTAGTTATTTTCTTTAATATAAAAAGATACATATAAAGTAGTAAAGTCAAATATATATTTATAAAGTAAAATTTTATAAAATGCAAAACAAATGACGACATCACTTCCTCCATTTCATATTATTACATCTCTATCACCTTTATATAGTTGTATTCTAGGTTGCACGTTTTTTCTTACTAAAGGGTCATTACCTATATGATGACCGATAAAACACCAAGAAATATATAAATAAATAAATAAATAAATAAAGGAAATATATATATATATATATATATATATATATATATATATATATATATATATATATATACACACACACACACACACACACACACACACACAAACGTATATATGAATATATACTAGGGTGCATGTTTTTCTTTACTGACTGATATTGAGAAGAAAAGTGTAATAATGGTCTTGGGAAAAAGATTAAAATTTGAATAAATTTGAATTTGTCACGCCCCAAAACTCACCCTAGACGTGACCGGCATCCGACGTCATGAACAACGTCGGAAGAACCTAAACGACACAATAATAACACTTGAACCCACCAGGTTTAACATTCGCCTCTAACAATTTATAAAATAAATGTAACATCAAGTTCCTTTTTAATAATCTTTCCTTATTAAATTAAACAAAGTTATAAGTAACTGCATATACCAGGATCACAATTATGAAATAAGATCAGCGGATAATATAAGTAAATAGTCATAAACGTGGCAAACACCCATTAAGTCGTACGAGACTTTGACAATCTACCCACAATTCTGACAACTATCTATGGAGCTTCTAAGAGACAAAATAATCATCTAACTTCGAGACGCAACCCGAAAATGTAGAATAATAAATGAAACAGGAAGTGTCACACGAACAAGGATGTGGGCTCACCAAATCAACAGCAACAGCAAGTTCTCCTAAGCATCGAGAGTATCACGAACCTGCTCTTCTCCGTTACCTAACATACCATCTAAAACAACAATGGTATGCCTGAGTATTTTCGTACTCAGTGAGTGCCTCGGGGACAATAAGTAATAAGAAAATAGAGTACATAATACATAAAGAAACCAGTCTTGCCAGTCATGTGAGAGCGATGTAAGAACAGTTATTCAGTTTATGTATCTCAATAATAAGTATCAAAACCCATTTATAAAGCCTCTTGTCAAGTTACAAGTTCAAATATGCCTTTTAAATCAATTAAGATAGTCATCAACAATTCCATAAGAGAATAAGAATGTCACACATGCCAATACAGGCCCAAGAATCAAGCATATCGCACATAGCGCACCACACCGAAACATATAATTCTCGGCGGCTATCCTTCCTCCCGAATAGCTAGGCATAAATCACACCGGACTATGTAGTACGCTGTGGCTATCCTTCCTCCCAAATAGCTAGGCATAAATCACACCTCGGGTAGCGAATCCAGCGGTGGCCACTCTTCTTCCCGAATGGCTAGGCAATGACACACTAGGATCCATAGTGGCTACCCTTCTTCCCGAGTAGCTAGGCCAAACACAACAATAAAGTTTATAGCATAGAAGTCAATTCACAATTTGTCTCAAAGTAGTCACACCATCAATTAGCATTAAAGTCCATTATTTCATATCGTAAAGATAAACCATTTCAAAGAACGTTTTGAAAACGTTTACACTTCTTTAACCAAGATTTCAATGCCATAGTTCAATATGAAAACATTATTACTAACCCTTAGCCATCAGTATTGATCATCTCTTCTAGAGGAAAAACATTTATAACTTATATATGTACGTAGAGCATGATACAAACTAGGTTTAATGTAGGCTTGTCCCCTCACACACATTAACCATGATTAAAGCAAGAAATAGATTTTTAATTTGTGAAAAGTTAACCTTTTTATTCAATGAAGAGCCTTAAAAGAGACATACAAATCACAACCAAAGAGTTTATAAAAACCGACCGAAAGAGTATGTTCAAAAGAGACATACAAATCACCTTTATAGTCGAAAATGGTTTTTAAAAGAGACATACCTTAATTCCCGCTCAAGCGCACTTCCCACAATCCAAGAATTATTCTACAATATTTTTAGATAGGAGAGGTTAGAACTCTAACCTATTTCCACCCATAAACCCTTCTTGCCAACGAAAGCTAGGGTTTTCAACACTAGAACGTGTTCTTGAACACTTCATGAATCAATCATGGATTCTAACCTCAGAGAACAACCTACACTAGTCTAAACCCTTTCAATAATATCACAAAATTCAAGGATCATACCTTATTGAAGGAATATTAACTTCTCCCGAACGTCCTTTTCTTCTTCTCTTTCTTGGGTTTCAAGAATCTAGGGTTTGTGAAAGATGAACTAGTGTTAATTTGATATTAGATTGATGAAGTAATGATGAGAATTGATCAAGAACTTACCTCATATGTTTTGGGGAAACCTAGGGTTGTTTCCTCTCAAAAAGTCATCCAAAATGAAGTGGGAATGAATATAACGAAGTTAGGCTTTTATAAAATTCGGGAAAAGTCGCTTCAGGCTTAAAATGACCTGGTGAGTCGCCTGGGGCGGCGTACATAGTATATCCATTTCGACAGCGTCAAAATTTTGAGTTTGCTGGAAATTTGGCCTGGGGCGCCGCGCACGCCTAATTTTCGCACTGCACAAATGATGCTCAGTAAAATGGGCATAACTCCTAGAACAAAGCTCTGTTATAGCTGGGAAACCTACCGTTGGAAAGCTATTTCGAAGACCTACAACTTTTATGAAGGACATTTTCCCAAATTCCCAACCTATTTTCACCAAACTGTCTTAGAAGTCAGACCTACTGAAATTTAGACGAGTTTGAGAATTCTTACGAACTTCACTATTTGGGTTGACTTCAAAACGACTATTTATCACCCGAATTCATCTCGAATGGATTCATATGGCTAAAATATCAACTTAATACTGGTTTTCATACATTCACACCTAACTCGAATTTACGGGATGTTACAGAATTTCACTTCTAAAAAATTCAGAAAGGGCATCAAAAGAATAGAAATGAGGAGATTGACTGATGCACCCTCAAAGTCCATGTAAATTTACAGTAATAACCCTAAAAAGTGCAATCTATTCCAGTTTGTGCTAAAAGTCTTTGTGCCAAATATAATTTTGCTAAGTTAAAACAGGAACATTAAGTTACCTTTAACTAGAAAATGAAAAAGGTGCAAGAAATGTTATGAGATGCAGAAAAGTAGTTCTCCTTTGGCACTAAGAAAAAAACAGAGAGGCATGTGCTTTGCAGAAAAAATTTCCCCTTCTTCAAGCTCCCCTTCTCAAATCATATTTTTTCAGAAAATCTTTCTCTTCTTAGATAAAATCAATAGTACGATCAGTAGTTACCCTTTCTATCTATCTATCTATCTATCAAAATGGAAAAGCTGCTTCAATGCCAATTTTTTTTTACTTTAATCTATCCTTTTAAAAGAAGAAGAAGAAGAAGAAGAAGAAGAAGAAGAAGAAGAAGAAATACTCTTCTTCATTGTTTTTTTCTCCTTTTCAAGAAGCAATGCCTTCTTTAACCATTTCTAATTTTCTAGTGCTCAGTTTATTTTAAAATAATTGATGGTGAAAAAATGGCATATAGTAGTGAGTTTGCTATTGGTGATTGGATTGATTATAATATTTATGAAGGAACGTTGTTAAACAAAGGGAAAACTAGAGATGCATCTGTTACTTCAAGTATGCCAAAGATGATAATGGTTGTGGTTATGCGTTTACAGAACCTTTGGTTTCATTCAAAAGACGTTTCTTGAATAATTCTAAAAAATAAGGAATGCGGAAGGACCACCCTACCGAACCCTTTTGTTTTGGTGTTGGCCAAAACTCATAAAAAGTTTTTGGGTGAATATTTTATTTCTTCCTTTAAATTATTATTTTTATTTATTTCTAACTCATTGTTATTTTATTTGTTTCAAGTGCTATAGGGTTTGGCCTTGAAACCCTAAATACTGAGGGATTTGTAAATCACAACTTACTCAACGGGGGGTTAATGATGGATGTGAAAGATAATGTTCGATTACTTAACTTTGTTAAGAATGATGACGGAATTTTTGGGTTAAAATGAGATCTTCAGAGTTTTAGACACCTCATTAAATCAACTATTTGGGTGCATCGACCACCTCTGGAAAATTTTACTAAATTGTTCACCTATACAAAAGATGACCATGTCGATGGAAGGTACACAAATATTTTTGTTTGTCATTAGTTATATTTTTGAATAGTAAATTTGACCTTGTTTAATCATTTCAGTGCTTTCATTAAAGACGTGAGTAGATGGATCTATCGATCCTTTCTATTCTGGAACTTTAATCAAGTTGTTACATTTTTTGACAATGTCAACAACCTATTTGAGCCTAGGGGTATCGGCCTAAAGAATCATTTGCATTTCCTGGATGATTTTAAAATTTGGCAAAATACAGTTTTATCCCATTCAGATGTAATTTTGACTGAATGTTTGAATCACCGATCAACAAAATTGTATGTAGAAAGTTTTGGTCTTATACACTTCAGACGGAACTACAAGATACACCCGAATCCAAAGGTGTAAATTCGGAACATTCTAACTTTAAGAGTAATGCGGAAGCACTCGATTTATTTTTAATGATTTTTTATGATGTGGTTGGAGATGTTAACCGATGTATTTTTATGCATAGAGGAACAAAAATCAATAGCCACTTAGGATCGTCCAAAATCTATGGAAAGACATAAGTATTATTTGTCTTTATTTGCTAATTTTGATTATTGTTATGTTAATTAATGCTTTATTTATTTGTGTTGTTACGTTCCAAGAGTACCAAACCTTTTTGTTTTGGTGTCGGGCAAAAAACGTTTTTTTTTGGGTGAGTATTTTATTTCTCACTTTAAATTATTGTTTTTATTTAATTCTAACTCATTGATATTTTCTTTGTTTCAAGTACTATAGGGTTTGGTCTTGAAACCCTAAATGCTAAGGGATTTGTAAATCCCAACTTACTCAACGGGGGTTAATGATGGATTTGAAAGATAATGTTCGATTGCTTAATTTTGTTAAGAATGATGATGGAATTCTTAGGTTAAAACGAGATATTCAGAGTTTTAGACACCTCATTAAATCAACTATTTGGGTGCATCAATCACCTCTTCCTTACCCAGCACATCGCCGTCATAATCTGAAATTTTTCGTAAAATTGTTCACCTATACAAAAGATGACCATGTCGATGGAAGGTATACAAATATTTTTGTTTGTCCTTAGTTATATTTTGAATAGTAAATTTGACCCAGTTTAATCATTTCAGTGCATTCATTGAAGACGTGAGTAGATGGATTTATCGATCCTTTCTGTTTTGAAACTTCAATCAAGTTTCTACATTTTTTGACAATGTCAACAACCTATTTGAACCTGGGTGTACAGACCTAAAGAATCATTTGCATTTCCTGGATGATTTTAAAAATTGGCAAAATATTGTTTTACCCTATCCAGATGTAATTTTGACTGGATGTTTGAATCACCGATCAACAAAATTGTATGTAGAAAGTTTTGGTGTTATACACGCAGACGGAACTACAAGATACACCCGAATCCCAAAGGTGTAAATCCGGGACATTCTAACTTTAAGGGTAATGTGGAAGCACTCGATTTATTTTTAATGGTTTTTTATGATGTGGTTGGAGATGCTTACCAATGTATTTTTATTCATAGAGGAACAAAAATCAATAGCCACTTAGGATCGTCCGAAATCTATGGAAATACATAAGTATTATTTGTCTTTATTTGTGAATTTTGATTATTGTTATGTTAATTAATGATTTATTTATTTGTGTTGTTACGTTTCAAGAGTACCAAACCTTTTTGTTTTGGTGTCGGGCAAAAAAAGTTTTTTTTTGGGTGAGTATTTTATTTCTCACTTTAAATTATTGTTTTTATTTAATTCTAACTCATTGATATTTTCTGTGTTTCAAGTGCTATAGGGTTTGGTCTTGAAACCCTAAATGCTAATGGATTTGTAAATCCCAACTTACTCAACGGGGGTTAATGATGGATTTGAAAGATAATGTTCGATTGCTTAATTTTGTTATTCTTGGGTTAAAATGAGATCTTCAGAGTTTTAGATACCTCATTAAATCAACTATTTGGGTGCATCAACCACCTCTTCCTTAGCCAGCACATCGCCGTCATGATCTAGAAAATTTTGCAAAATTGTTCACCTATTCAAAAGACGACCATGTCGATGGAAGGTACACAAATATTTTTGTTTGTCCTTAGTTATATTTTTTAATAGCAAATTTGACCCTGTCGAATCATTTCAGTGCTTTCATTGAAGATGTGAGTAGATGAATCTATAGATCCTTTCTGTTTTGAAACTTCAATCAAGTTGCTACATTTTTTTACAATGTCAACAACCTATTTGAGCCTGGGTGTACAGACCTAAAGAATCATTTGCATTTCCTGTATGATTTTAAAAATTGGTAAAATATTATTTTACCCCATCCAGATGTAATTTTGACTGGATGTTTGAATCACCGATCAACAAAATTGTATGTAGAAAGTTTTGGTGTTATACACTTCAGACGGAACTACAAGATACACTCGAATCCCAAAGGTGTAAATCCGGGACATTCTAACTTTAAGAGTAATGCGGAAGCACTTAATTTATTTTTCATGATTTTTTATGATGTGGTTGGAGATGCTTACTAATGTATTTTTGTGCATAGAGGAACCAAAATCAATAGCCACTTAGGATCGTCCGAAATCTGTGGAAAGACATAAGTATTATTTGTCTTTATTTTCTAATTTTGATTATGGTCATGTTAATTAATGCTTTATTTATTTGTTTTGTTAGGTTCCAAGAGTATTTTTTGACTACTGCACCAACATTTGTTTTAAAATTAGATGTGGATCGGCAAGGTTGAGGTGCTAATATTTGATGAAATGAAATTTGTGTCATAAGATGTTGTGGCAAAGTTGGACAAGAAGAATGTAGATGTAATTGTGCGTCGACAAAGTAGTTAGTACTTCTGTGTTTTGGTTTGTGTGACAATCTTTCTTTTTTCGTCTATGTAGACAAGAACTATCATAACATTTGAGTTTTAACGTTCACCTCTTTCAGTTGCTTACTTCGCAGAGGATACTTGTAGTATTCTTATGTGTTTGAGTTTCACCTCTTTCAGTTGCTTACTTCATAGTGGATACCTACAATGTGATGTTCAATACATAATCTGACACCCTCTTATATAAAAGGTGATAGAGATGTAATGATTTGAAATCAACACAATCCGACACCCTCTTATATAAATGTGATAGAGATGTAATGATTGAAATCTGACACAATCCGACTCCCTTTTACTCTAGTATTTGAGTCCAAGCGATAATATTTTTCTTTTAGCTGACTTTGTAAGTCAGACAACTCATTTTATAAATTTATATATATGTATATTTTAGATTTTTTTTTCCTTTAATATAATATAAAGTAAAGTAATACTACCCACGTCCCATAATCACCTTATCCAAAAAAAATTGTCCCATAATAAGTGTCACCTTAGGAAATCAAGACATAAATTGGCTAGCTTACCCTTAGATAAAAATTACAAGTTAAAGTAACATCTAAATGATGATTGGAAAAGCCACATAGTAACTTGATATTGTTGGATTCCCAATGTCAAAAGGTTTACTACTTGTGCATGCTCTAATCAAGAGAAAAAAGTAATTTATTTTTATTATATAGGGTTAATTTGGTAAACTTCACATTGCATTATTGGTTTCTTACTATGTGTGTTTTTTAATAAGGTGACACTTATTGTCACAACCCTAATTACCGATCGTGCGGGCACCTACCTTATTATCACTAGTAGGTGAACCCTTATCCGTTAACCCATTAATCATTAGCCAATTTTAACTTCTTTAATCATTTATACTAAAACAATCGATGATCATGTGAATGAATAAATAAATAAACAGTCCATAATTAATAGATAATACAAGTGCGGAAGTCTTAACTATTACACCCCCAAAATCTGAAAGTCATCGTACAAGGACTCTAACTAACAATGTCTAAAGAATGAAGTGCATCTCAAATATAATAACAGAGAATGTCTGGAATAAAAATAGACATCTGGACAGAGAGATCTTCAGGTGGCATGGAATGGATAGAAGCTCACCATCGGATCTGATCGAGCAAACTAGCTTCAAGCTAGAGATGTAATCTGGATGAAATCTCTGGAACACAATCTGCACTCAAAAAGGGTGCAGCAAGGTAGTATCAGGACAAACACTAGTATCAGTGCAAACACTATGCACCGGTAAGCATCATAGGCCGACTAAGATTAGTTCACGCATATAAGTATAAAATCAACAAAATAAACAGATAGGCACTTAATACTCAAATCCAAGTCACAGAATATCCCATAACAGAGTCACAACCTAAGTTGAAGCTTCTAACCCACAAGTCTGTAAAGTTTCAATAATCTCACCTGATAATCACAAGCCCAAGTTCCTTCCATAGGTAGAGTCACCAATCCATAATTTAACCCAGTCAATGATCATATCAATACCACAACAACCGTTTCAGCAAACACACTAAATCAGAAATAACGAGCCATATAATAATGCAGAACAAAATGTAATGATGTGGAATTTAAGATATGATGATGTGCAATGCAATGCCCTGGCCAAATACACACTGTACACACATGCTACCGATATCATAGCTCAGTAGTCATGACCTGCAGGGGACCCATGGTGTCCATGTACCACTCGTTCCGGAACACTCCTCGGACCCGAGCCATAAATCCTCCGCCCCGGAAAGAACCTCGGTCACGGATCCATATCCTGTATCACTCGTTCCGGAACACTCCTCGGACCCAAGTCACTTACTGCCCTCCGCCCGAAATTTTCCTCGGACTCGAGCTTATACACCCTCCGTTCCGGAAAGAGCCTCGGACCCGGAGCCACTCGATTATATAAGAAACACTGTTACATCCCTCTTAATGAGCAATTATCAAGTAGTATATTATTTTCATCGAGAAGATCATATTAGCTTCTCACCACAATTGTCATCAATTTGTATCACAAGTTCATTAAGAAGATTATATTAACTTTTGCACAATTTCACATCACAATGTATGTCTCAATGTATTTCAGTTCATTAGCATGTATGGACTATGAACAATCAGCAATATCAATGTCAAACACAAGGCATCAAGCCACAAGTCTTCCAAATCATTTCCATCATGCATGAGCGTATGAATGCATAAATGAGTGTAAACGTGGTAAATCAATACAAGCCAATAAAGCAACAGAGAAGGTACACGTCACAAATCCACAAGTCATATCAAGACTTGGATCAACTCAGCCATGAAATAAGTCATACAATCATCTCAACCAACATAATAGTCTATGTCCCTCTTTACTTCCTCATGTAGCAAGTATGCCTCACACCTAAGTTTGTATCACCAATCAGCTCCACTTTTCTATATATTATCATCAACATCAATCATGCATCAAGTTTTCATCTACGTATTGTCATAAGTTTATATCACAATTCAAGCCTAAACTCATTATCCTTTCCTTCTCTGATAAATATATGTCACAATGAGAGAGAACTGGGTACAACACGACAATTTAGGCAATAAGTCTAATCACAATAATAGGGCAACAAGCCACCATCAACAACAATCAACTGAATAGAAATCCATCCCGAATTGCCACAGTATAAATACAACTACTCCTCATGTTTCAGTACATAAAATAACAGCGACGAGCCCATAAAATCAGAAGTCATACCAACCTAGCTAATATCCAACCAAAACACCATATCCGAAGACATAATCATGCTTTCTCCCATCAATTCTATACAATACATACGTTTCGCTCATCAAAGTCTAACTAAAGTAAGCCATAACCTACCTGGAATGCAGAACAGGAGCCACGAACTACTCCACACGAGCCTTCTATTTCTGAAGCTCCTCATAACAGTCAAAGCCTAACAATATGATGCTAAGTAAGCAACAATCCATGTATTCAAACAAAACGACAATTTGGGGAAGAAGACCCACTTACTTCTACCCTCTTCAATGGATGAAACCATCCTTTAATGGTGAATTTGTCATAACTTCTATCTCTACAATCATTAACCTTCAATTCAAGGGTTAATAATCAATTTTACCCTTTCCAATAGATTTTAGAACAAAGCTTCCATTTTTATTAGAACCCTAAGTCTCAACATGCAATTTCAACCATAAGAAATCAAATTCCTTTCCTAGAAAGTAATAATATATACTCCTAGATGAATAATCAATAATAAAATAAACAACCCAACAATTATTTAAGGGTTTACTAATTCTAGGATTTTCACCCATCATTGATGGACCTCTTAGAATAATCATGGAGCTTGAAGAAGAAGGGAAAAGGAACAAATAAAGATGGGAACTTATCCTCCAAGATGTTTCCACCAAAGAATGGGATGAATTTTGCCTCTTTCTCTCTTGAAAACTGACTTTGGGGTCTTGGGAATAAGGGTTCGAAGTTGGGGAATTAAAATAGGAGATTCTGGCCCCGCTGGCCGCTGTGGCGGTCTCCAGACCGGTGCAGCGGTCCCGCTATAGCGGCCCTGCTGGACAGGTCCGCACTAAAATGGTCATAACTCCCTCATCCGGAGGCCAAACGCGTCGATTCTTTTTTCTATAGCTTCGTAATTTCGATACGGATCTAATGGTTCAGACCTCACTTAAAACAAATATCGGATGCTCAATCTGGAGATATTTCTATCAACAAACCTCCGGCGAAAACACCGAATACGAGCGCGACAAAAACCCAAACCCATCCGAAACTCTTCGGAACCTCACCAAAACTTGTGGACAAGTTCAAAATCATCATATTAACATGTTGAAACTTCCAAATCATTGACACGGGGTCATCCTAACCCGGCGTTGACCGTGGTCAACTCTAACTCGTCAACTTAACTAGTTTCTCCATCAATGACTCAATTACACTCGAACCTTGCGGAAACCAACCCAATGACTTCATTAAGTCATAGATCATATTAACGGGACTTGGGGAAAGGGTCAATAAGGTTAAATGGGTCAAAACACTATAACGACTAAATGGGTCGTTACACTTATTATGGGACGGAGGGAATAGTAATTAAATTTAGTAGGTGCCACTTCTTTTGTATTCTATTTTTGGATTCTTAATAGGTGTGTCAAGTTAATAAGTGCTAAGTAATTTGATGTTCATTGTCGATTAGCTTATTTCAGTCAATAAGTAAGCTAAAAATGACGTTCAAGAGTGATGACTTTGTTTTAATGTAGAAAAGTGACACCTACTAAAAAAACCATACATATTAAAGTTATATTTTTAATATTTATTAATAATCAGTTTATATGTTTTTTTATATCCGAATGACTATAAAGTGTATATAATTAATATATTATTCCTTAAAAAACGTGTAAAATTTATTACGAACAAGTAAAATTATATATAGCCTCGTTTAGAGCTATGATACCATTTTATTTTTCAATTACTTATTTATTTTAGCAAATCAATAAAGTTTTGTTATTTTTTTTTCAATATAAAAAGATACATATAAAGTAATAAAGTTAAATATATATTTATAAAACAAAATTTCTTAAAATGCAAAACGATAAAAAAAAAAATGATGACATCACTTTTCACATCATTACAACTCTATCACTTTTTTTTTTTTTTTGAATTGAAAATGACAATTTTCTTACATGAATCATTGGAGAGTTCATTATTTTTTTTTTTAATTTTTACTATGGTGACATGTCATAATTGTACAAGACATTTATTATTTTGACAAATGAACTACTATGTAGTGACTTGATTACAAAGTTATTCAAATAAGTGTATATGGCTAATTTCATGATTGTTTCACTCTAGGACGTTTTTTATAAGATTTGATTGCAATTTATCCATTTTAGAATAGATGAATTTTTATGATGTGACACGCCCTTAAGAAAGTTATATTAAGGACATTAATCAAAGGATAATTTATCAATATTAACCTTTAAATAGTTACATAATTTTGGAGAAAAAAATTAATATACTTTTGGACTTTTAACAAATCAAGAGAGATTTATTAATCTTAATCGTGTTTAATTATCACAAAATTAGCATTGAGTGGAGAAAATTCGTGGATGATAATAATCTGAAGTAGGGGATAGTCTTACATGTAAAGGGTTGTTATCCTTTATATTTTTCAAAATTTTCTTTGACAATCTACATTTAAATTTTATTATTTAATATTTGTGTTTTTATACTGAAGCAATATAACTAATCTCTATGTATAGTGTTGATTACTTGTTACATACTTACATCCACTGTTTTATTGATTGAATCACTACCTAATTGCTACTCAATTTTATCTAATACTTAGCTAAATCGAGGAAATTTTTATGTTTCAATTAAAGTAAACCACAGTGTTGACTACTTGTTACATTTATTATTTTTGTTTAAATTGATTGAATTAGATCTAAACTTGCTAATTTAACATGTTTTGATTTAATTCAATTAATTTTTAAAAAATAATGAATGTAACAAGTAGTCAACATTATGATTGAAACATTGAATCGTTAACGATCATTAGTATACAAGTTCGTAAAAAAAAAAAAAACCAAGACAAAGCATGAATATCATAAATTGCTGGCAATTTGATTATGAGAATGCAACAAATCTATATTTTCTATTGAATTTCCTGTTAAATATTGCAAAGTAATTTATTTTACCATTTTGCCCTATTCAAAAGAGACGTCTAAAAGGATTTCGGTGACACGAAATGGCAGATGATGCTATTCCAGCAAATTAGTCAAAGTCTCTATTCAGAACCCTTAGGTCCCGAGTTCGAATCTACGTGCGTGCGTGCGTTTAGTTAAAAAAATATTTTTTTTTTTCATTTTTTCATTCACTTAGATTATCACCAAACTTAAAAATATGATGTACCAAAATACTTTAATTCTTTTGAACACCAAAATTTACTTAGTTTTGCTATTTGATTAAGAAAACACTAAGAATTAAAATGAAATGTTATATTGCATACACATTTGTTTGAAGATAACACGTTAACATATCTAATACTTTGAATGAAGTATCAAGTATCAACTCATTATTTCGTAACATAATGATTTAAGTCACTTTTAGTATTGAGGTAAGTATGAACTAAATGAGTTACAACCTTATTATAAATACCAAATTACCGAACAATAATATAAAACACCGAGGAGAATCATTAATGATCATTAGATCACAAGTTTGTAACATAAAAATCAAAACAAAGCATGAATATCATAAACTGTTGTTAATTTGATTATGAGAATGCAACATATCTATATTTTGGATTGAATTTCCTATTAAATATTGAAAAGTCATTTATTTTACCATTTTGTTCTATTCAAAAGAGAGGGCTAAAACAATTTCGGTTCTAAGAATCGACAGATGAGTGCACGTACTCATTTCAGAAGAAATTCCTGTAACTTATTTTATATTTCACATACATCTCGTATATTCCTGTAACTTATTTATAAGAAAGATGAAAATAAGTACATGGGGTAGCCATGACTCATGAGAATGAAACAAAATGAACTTTTTATTAGAGTTGTTTGGTACGATGAATAAGCTAAAATAGTTTTGAGATAAAAATTTAGTATCGCTTTATTACACGTTTGGTTGGTATAAGATTTCGGGATAACTAATTTCGTGATTAGTTATCTCGGGATTATAGTGTTATTTTTATCCCTCCTTGAGGGTGGAATAATAATCCTAGAATAATTAATTCCGGAATAACTTGCTTTCCAACCAAACGAGTGTGTAACGAAATAAAAAAGAAAACGGCCACCGAAAAATATGGTACTATAATTAGCATGAAATCAAATCATAAAGTTTGTATGACGTTAATATGTGTTACTATAGCAAGATACCTCCGAGATACCTAATACAAAAATACTTAAAATTTAAACCAAAAAGGATAAACGAATTGGGGCATAATCTCTGTGCAGACCAACCCAGAAATCTGAATTACTGCTTATAGAAAGCTGTAAATCCTTTTTTATTTTATTTATTTCCGCTTTCAGTAATTGGTGGTCCTGCAGATGACTTTTCTTTTAGTATTTTATTCTTCTAGTGTGTTGCTATTGGACTTTGTCTTGAAGCCACTCCACTTGATCACATGAAGCCTAATCTTTTATATAGTATCTTACTATCTTTTTCTTTTTTGCATCTCTAGAAGATTTTGATACCCCATGTGGGATGTTCCCAATACTTGTTCTTGAATTTTGTCTTATCTAATCAGCTGTTTTGGTTACTCCAATCTTGGTACTTAAAATTCAGTGCTAAATCTCTTATTAACTCCTTATTGGCCCTCTTCTGACAGCTTTCTTTGTGGAATTATTGGTATGGGGTGAGATTGATTTTGGTTTTTTGAGTATTAGTACTTGTTTTCTTTACTTGGGTTTTGTCAAAATATGATTTTTTTACTAAGTATGATGGATTTCTTTGGAATATGATGAGAAATTGGACTGAATTTTGAGCAAGATTGGATCTTTATGATATTCTGAGATTTGGGTTCAAGAGCTGAAGTGAAGATATTTGTTGGGGATTGTTTGGATTTGTCCAATTTTGTGACAATCTTGGTTTCTTGAGTATAAGTACTGGTTGGCTTTAGTTGGGTTTTGGCAAAATATGATTTTTCACTTAGTCTGATGGTTTTCTTGGGAATATGATGAAAAATTGGACTGAATTTTGACCAAGATTGCATTTTTATGATATTCTGAGATTTGGATTCAAGAGCTGAAGTGAAGATATTTGGTTAGGGATTGTTTGGTTTTGTCAAACTTTTTAGGATCTGTGGGAACTGAAATGGAGAGCAATTATAAGACTATTGTGTGGTTTAGGAGGGATTTGAGAATTGAGGATAATCCAGCTTTAGCTGCTGCTGCTAGAAATGGAAGTATTTTACCAGTGTTTATTTGGTGTCCTAAAGAAGAAGGGCAATTTTATCCGGGTAGAGTTTCAAGATGGTGGCTGAAGCAATCTCTTATTCACTTGGAACAGTCTTTGAAATCTCTTGGAGCTGAACTTTTGCTGATAAAAGCTCAGAGTACACTGTCTGCTCTCTTGGAGTGCGTCGATGCTGTTGGAGCAACAAAAGTTGTGTATAATCATCTATATGGTAAGTAGTAACCTTTGGCTTTTGCTGTTAGAGTTACTGTTATAGAATCTGTGGAGAAAACATCATGTTATTGATAGTTTGTATTATGAGCAGATGTGATAGATCTAATCCATTGAACTGTCTTAAGAAACAAGCCCCAGTTAGCTTTGTTATTGTTCTTGAGTGGCATGACAGAATATAGAAGACTATAAACAGAGGGTTAATGCACAGCCTATGTTTATATATATATATACACAAACATGTATACATATGTGTGTGTGTGAAGTGTATATGGCCACAGATAGGTTTTTCATCCGGCTCATATGTCCAGAAATCCGTCATCTTTTAAAAATGGGTCTACTCGAATATTTGAGTTCCATGTGCTCGATATCTGATTCTGATAAAGTACATGATCAATTTTCCGTTTGATTTAGATCCTGTTTCACTTGTTCGTGACCACAATATCAAGCAAAAGCTGGGAGAACTTGGCATATCTGTTCAGAGCTACAATGGGGACTTACTGAATGAACCATGGGAAGTCTACGATGATGATGGACAAGTTTTTACAACATTCAATGCATACTGGGAGAAGTCTTTGCTTATGCAAAACGATCCTGTTTCACACCTTCCTCCTTGGAGATTAATTCAAGCCGCAGGTATATCTGAAGAATAGTTAATCTCATTCTTCTTGAACATTTGGAAATACACTGATGCTCTACATTAACATGGTGAATATTGTTAATATGGATATTGAACGATGTTTAACATTTCTCCAATACTTTATATTTTAAATGCACATCGTATCGTATACCTATAGGAAATCTGATCATTCATCTCTCTCGTTGACAGGATCAGTTAAAATGTGTTCGATTGAGGAACTGGGACTGGAAAATGAGTCAGAAAAAGCTAGTAACGCATTACTATGGAAAGGATGGGCGCCAGGTTGGAGCAATGCAGACAAGGCCTTAACTGAATTTGTAGAAACCAATCTACTTGGATACTCAAAGGATAGGCTGAAAGTCGGGGGAAATTCCACATCTCTTTTATCTCCTTATCTTCACTTCGGAGAAGTAAGTATAAGGAAAGTTTTCCACAGTGTGCGTTTGAAGCAGATGCTTTGGACCAAAGAGGGGAACTCTGTTGGAGATGAGAGTGCTAATCTTTACCTTAGAGCTATTGGGCTTCGAGAATATTCCCGCTATATCTGTTTTAATTTCCCATTTTCTCATGAAAGATCATTACTGAAGAACCTGAAGTTTTTCCCTTGGAATGCTGATCAGGCCCATTTTAAGGCTTGGCGACAGGGTCGAACTGGTTACCCATTAGTAGATGCAGGAATGAGAGAGCTTTGGGCAACTGGATGGGTTCATAATAAAATAAGAGTGATTGTGTCGAGTTTCTTTGTGAAGTTTTTACTTCTGCCATGGCAATGGGGGATGAAGTACTTTTGGGACACGCTCTTGGACGCAGATTTAGAAAGTGATATTATTGGCTGGCAATATATTTCTGGTAGCTTGCCAGATGGTCATGAACTTGAGCGCCTAGATAACCCAGAGGTATGTCATGTTTATGCTTATGTGACATCTGTCTATCAATGCCAATATATTGTTGACGTAAAATAGTTGATGATGTTTCTTGGCATGGTTTTGTTTTTTCTTCCATTTGTATGGCAGAAGAGACCAGCGCTACAACCTCAATAGAAGTTACTGGTTTAGCAGAATCCAGTAGCTTTGGCCCAAACCCTATATTTGTATAAAGAAATTTGGTTAACATGTATAAATAATGCATCCTGAGCACAGTAAGCAAAAGGAGTTACAGTTCAGAATCCATAAACTTTAAATCCTGGATACGACTAGTCTAATTAAGAAAAGGGACTTTGTGAAGTTCAACTACTCGAATCGAGAAAAGAAACTCTTTTTTTGGGTACAAGTATTTTGTATTTTCGGTGATTTAGTTGATGAGTTGAGAGCTTATTTTGTTTCGTCTACTCTTTATGCAGGTTCAAGGGTTCAACTACGATCCTGAGGGTGAATATGTGAGGCATTGGCTACCCGAGCTAGCAAGAATGCCAGCTGAGTGGATCCATCATCCTTGGGATGCACCACTTACTGTGCTCAAGGCTGCTGGGGTGGAACTCGGAATAAATTACCCGAACCCCATAATTGACGTCGATGTTGCGAGGGATCGTCTAATGCGAGCTATATTTATCATGCGAGAAAAAGAAGTAGCTGTGAATGCCTCAGATGAAAATGGAACCGTTGAAGTTGTTTTTGATAACTCTGAAAATGTTGGAGATTCGGCCAATCCAAAGGACGTTGTAAAGGGAAAGTTGCCTTGCCCGAGCAGTTCATCTTATGATCAGAGAGTTCCATCAATGGGAAATGGGTGCACAAATAAAAAGAGACCAAAGCCAGAAGAAGAAACAAAGAAGCTCAAAGATAACGGGCTTAGCTGCAAGAACGGAGGGAAAATGTCAAACGTGGATGGTGACTTGTGCTCTACTGCAGAATCCTCTTCTATGAAAAAACAGATGACAACCAGCAGAAATTCGTTTTCTGTACCTCGAGCAATTTCCATATCTTACGACAAAAAATCCTTTGAGGATGAAGCATCGTCACATGTGAAGCTGCATAAGGAAGAAGAGATTGACACGGAAATCAATTCACACAAAAATGGTAAGACTTGGAACACCCTAAGGTTGAGATTTTTTTGTCTAATTTCTCCGTTCAAAACAGGAAAGCTTCATATATTATATTTATTCGTCTTGTTTCTGTTCAAGTTTTCATCATGACGGGAGCCTATCTTCTTCTCCATATGCAGGAGCGATAGCACGATGATTCCCTCGCCATCTCCAAACGGCTGTCTCTTTTGAAATTGTTCAATAGGAGACAGATAGTCCAATCAGCATATGCAGTGGAATAGCGATTCTGTTGAACGTCTCTTGTTGTACATAACTACCTCTTAATCATTAGCAAGGTTGTAGTTTGTTTGACGTAGTAAATGGTAGAACTCATCTGAAGCAGCTCAGATTCATGGTTGAATCTCTACTTTGTTAAGTTACATATATAGACGATGCATTTGTAATCTTGAATATGAATGTATGTTGTATTTCATAGTAATAAAAGCTGAAAGAGGTCCTCCAGTTTTGAGAAATGATAACACAGCCTACTTTGGGTATGAAGTGCTTCTGGATTCTCATAATTCACAGTATTTTATATATGTATCACTGGTGAAGAATTAGTAACCAGTTAACTCCTGTTTGATTGTGTCGTTGCATGCTTTTTGATAGAGCTGCTACCTCCCACGGGAGCCTAAAAAGTTACATGCACCAGTCCATTCAGTCAATGAAGCAATAGTCGGCTATGATGATTATGCCGTTTCAAATTGTTCTTTCAGGGAAATAAGTGATATAGGCTTATAAACCTCCGCCACATGCCCATTTTCACCATATTCAAGGTAATAAAGGCTAAGGATTACGATGAGTAGACTAATAACTGTGGGTAGATTCATGAGGATATGACCTCAAATTGAAAAACCCGATCTTGCTAACTCAATTCAATTGTCCATTAGCATTGCTGCAAGGGTACCGATCTATGCACGAGCACGTCTACACAAGTATCAAGTAGATACTATCAACACACTACACAAGTGTTTGTTTAATAATTTGGTTCATTATTTAAACTTTAAACTTGAAATACAGAATTTAAATTTTGAAAAGCAGAGTTGAGGAGTATTTCACGTGAAATAGAGATTTCATGTCACAAAACTTTAGCCTTTATTTTCAAGTGTAGTTCATTTCAAACACAACTTCAACTTTCAAATATCCTTTTCTGACTTTAACTTCATATACTTATTTTTTGTTCAGATCTCAACCAAATCATGTCCATGCCTAAAGGGTTTTAACCTAGAAATTAAGGTTTCCAATCAAGCAAAAGTATGTCGATTCTCAAACTTGATTATTTTGTCTGGACTTGTCTTCTCCAAATATTTTGTTTCATTATTTTGTAAAAGAAAAAAGAGAACTGTTGCTTTATACATTGAAGTATGTTTTTTGTCTTTAAATATGTCTTTTACAAAGCAGCCCACCGTTTAAGTCACTTTCACCTGATTGATTAATACTGAAACAGCCTTACGTTAATCTTTTAAAATTTATTTTAGCCTGATGGGACAACAAGACAGAAATCTAACTGGATTTCTGGAATTATCTTCACCTAATTTTCCCAACTATTTTGTACTATTATAACTTGTCGTACCAGGGGCCAAGCCTAGTTCCTTACTGAGACAAATGAACTTTTTAAGTTTATCTATCTCTTATTTTTGGATATTCAATCATACAAAGAACAATATAAGTCTAAGTGTAAAATCATTGTTTAAAAAATCAAACTTTTTGGATGTGATCAGTTTAACATTTTAATAAGTATCCTCTGGAATTTATGTGCTTGGCAGGCACTATGCAAAGCTGGCCGATGTTTTTCATTTGGCCACCATAGTAAGATATCCAAGTCACATTATCTGTACAAATTGTACTTCATTGTTTGATGTCAATACCTAAGACAGTAGACATAAATTGTTGAACAAGTCTCCATTAATTATGTAATTATGTTTAAATCTCCCTCACATAACTATTTTTTCTATAGTGATTGTGTCGAAATCAATTTGCGTGTACTTCAACTATTCTATGCGATATTTGCTACCTCCGACTACCAAAGATTGTGTTGGGTGATGGTGATGGTTGTGGTAGTAGCTAGTGATAATAGTGGCTAGCAATAGTTATTAACAATGGTTGTTGATCATGATAGTTGATGACAACAACTAATAATTATGGTGAACAATATTGACAGCTAATGGTGGAGGTGATTGATGACGGTTGGTGATAGACAGAGGTGATTGTCAATAATGATTGATGGTTGTAATGGTAATGGTTGTGGTGACTGTAAATGGTGGCTAGTGTATATATGGTTGTGATGACTAATAGAACTGGAGGCCGTGCACGGCGGTGGTTAAAGATGGTGTTTGTGACCGATGATAATAGTTGATAATGATGGATGGCGAAGATATTTAGCAATGAAAGAGGATGGAGTAATGATGAACTATCACCATCTTTGTAGAAATAATTGAATATACGTCTTAATGATATTAAAATTTTCTTATAGACCTTAATCATTCAGATCCATTCAAAGCCATTAGGTGATTATGAAAATTAAAAAAAAAAAAAAAACGCACTTAATGATAAAATCTGAATATTTAGGATCCAAACCTTCAAAATAAACAGGCTTAATAACTGAAATCTGAATGATTAAAATAAAAACCTCCATTAAGTATAAATAAATTAGGCCTAACTGCCGTTCAAGATTTGTTAACTATGAACCTTCCATTTTTGTACTTTATTCGAAATTATAATCTTCTTTTGAAGGGAAAAGAAAAACCAAAATCAAATTAATGTTCGGCAAAGAAGCCAATGTGGATTAATTGAGAACATGTCACACTTAATTGCGTCCAGTGCTTTTGTTGAACTATGTCGTGTTTCTCTTTTACACGTTTTCAAAAAATTATTAATAAAAAATCCTTTTTAAATTATAACCTTATTCATATCTTTAATCATTCATCACAGTAATCTCACTTCAATAAATATTATTTCTATTTATATGCTTTATCCATCAATTACGTATTTGACATCACATCAATTAACATATTCTCAAGCTTAAATTAGATGAGAAAAACAATCTTACAAATGTTTCTATGTTTCTTTTTCTTTTTAATCAAACAGTATGAAAGTACCTGATAGATTATGTAAATATTAGTTAGAATATTTTTTAATATCCTATTTTAGGTTAGAATATTTTGTAATCTCCTATTTTAGGTTAGCTCCTTAATTCTAGCCTAACATTACGGTTGTATAGTTTGTATATTAACCAAGTCAAGGAATGAAAGGACATACGGAAAATATTTCCTACATGGTATCAGATTAGGGTTTCTTTCTTCTTCCTCCTCCCGCTACGCCCTAGTCCCTCTTTCTTCTTCCTCTTTTCGTCACCTTCACTCTCTACTACATTGGCCATGGGCGATGCAACACCCACTCCAGTTAAGTCCTCGTTACACCCGGCCCTCGCGGTCTCGAATATCAAGAATCACATCTCTGTTACTCTTGAGATGGAGAACTCACAATACGGAACATGGGCTGAGCTTTTCAAGATTCATGCTCGTTCTCACAAGGTCCTTCATCACATCATTCCTCCACCCACAGGTAAGGAGAAGCTGACTCCCAAAACTGATGAGGAAGTCGAATTATGGACGACCATTGACGCCACCGTGCTTCAATGGATATATTCGACGATTTCGAATGATCTGTTAAACACTATCATCAAACCAGACGCTACTGCCATGGACGCTTGGGTTCGCTTGCGTGATATATTCCAAGATCATCAAAACTCTCGTGCGGTGACTCTCGAACAAGAATTCACGACGACTCGTATGGAGGATTTTCCCAATGCCTTCGCCTATTGTCAACGTAAAGAGCATTGCGGATCAATTGAAAAACGTCGAGGCTCCCGTGAAGAATAGCCTCCTTGTCCTTCAACTGGTTTCGGGTCTCACTGAAGCGTACAAAGGGGTTGGGACACAAATTCGCCATGCTAAGACTCTCCCCCCCATTCACAGAGGCTCGGTCTTCCCCTGTTTTGGAATAACGTGAACTTGCGGCAATGGTGTCTCACGGGTCTGGTTCGGCTATGGTAGTCGCGGTCGATGACGCTGCACTGCCCTTTGAAAACACAAGCTCACGCCGAGGGAAAACCAAAAATTCCCACCACCACAATTCTAGGAATGGCCGTAAAGGTGGTTCTGGCCGCGGCTCAGGCGGCGGTAAAAACACCACCGGCGGACGCGGTGGTTCAGGCCGTAGCATAGGCGGTCCGCAGCCAGCGGGCTCCTCTTCGCCGCAGTGTCCTGCCGGATAGCTTGGTCACTGGCAGTGGGTACCGCATCCACGCTGGGTTGCTGCTCCTCCCCCCTGTCCGTACCCGACCACCTCTTGGGCTCGTCCCCCGCCTGGCCCGCCACGATAGCAAGGTATATTGGGCCCTCCTCCAGCCTAGCAGCTATACACAGCAGCAGTGGCACCTCATGGGCTGTATGTTCCAACCGACATCGAGTCCGCAATGCACACTATGACCTTGAACCCGCCTGATCAAAATTGGTACATGGATACCGGGGCCACTTCTCATATGACATCCTCGGACGGTAATCTCTCGTCTTATTTTAATTTAAGCAATCAAAATAATGGTATTGTTGTGGGAAATGGTCATTTGATTCCAATTCGTGGTTATGGTCATACTAGTTTGCCTCCCCCAAACCCCCTTTTATCCTTACGGAATGTCTTACATGCTCCTAAACTCATTAAGAATTTAATTTCAGTACGGAAGTTTACTATTATAATTCTGTGACTGTTGAATTTGATCCATATGGATTTTCTGTGAAGGATTTTCAGAAGGGGATGACACTAATGCGGTGTGATAGTCGGGGAGATCTTTATCCAATCACCACCATCAAATATCCAACCACCACTCGTTCAACCTTTGTGGCATTGTCCTCTCCTTTTTGGCATGATCGTTTGGGTCATCCGGGAAATTCTATTTTGGATTGTCTTAGGCTTAATAAAAGCATTGAATGTAATAAATCTAGTCATTCTAGTATTTGTCGTTCTTGCGTTCTTGGTAAACACATTAAGTTGCCGTTTGATTCTTCTATTTCCGAAACTTTGATGCCATTTGATATTATTCATAGTGATTTGTGGACCTCTCCCGTGTTAAGTTCATTGGGTCATCGGTATTATGTTCTTTGTTTGGATGATTTTTTGAAGGTTTTATGGACTTTTCCTTTAGCTAAGAAATCCGATGTTTATGCGAAATTCTTAGCTTTAAAAGTCCACATTCATACCCAATTTGAACGTCATATTAAAAATGTCCAATGTGATAATGGGAGGGAATATGATAATGGTCAATTCGGGAAATTTTGTGAGTCTAATGGGATGTCATTTCGTCTTTCTTGTCCACATACGTCATCACAAAATGGGAAAGCCGAAAGAAAAATCCGATCTATCAATAATATCACTTGGACTCTCCTTGCTCATGCTTCTCTTCCCCCTTCGTTTTGGCATCACGCCTTACAAATGGCAACATATGTCGCACCCCATTTTAACCCGGAAGTTAATTAGGGAGTATGACGTATTGGTGATTCCTATTTATTTTATTTTAAGGAGTCGCCACCTAATTAATTTGACGGTGAATTAGGACACCTAGATGTTAACTAAGGCAAAGTTAAAACTAAACCTCCGTTAATAGTCTGCTTAACCAGTATGATTCTAGGTAAGGGCTCAATATTATCCTAAAGGGAAGGGGTTAGGCATCCTTTAGAATCCGTTAACTTACGGTTATCCGACCAAACTTAGGTTAATTAATTAGGGCTAAAGATGCAAATATAATATTTAAAATTAAAGAAAATAGCTTATAATACTGCTAAAGTTTTAAAGAAAAATATAAATTGTTGCTTAAGATAAGATTTAGAGAAAAATATGATAATTTACATAAAAGAAGATTTTAAATGTCATTTCGAATAAAACTTATAAAATCGCTAAAAAGACTTTAAATAATAATGCTTCTTAAAATAATATTTGTATAGAATATATAAATAGAAAAAGACGAGGATTTGTGCAGTATTTTAATAGACATTTGAAACAAACCAAATAGTGAGGTATTAATGATTCTTTTCTGCGATTTTAAAAGCAATATCAATGTGGTAATGTAGAGATGCTTAGACTCGTTCTTTTGCTTAGAAGGCGATTATGACGAAAAAGGACATAAGTTTTCCTCCTTTCCTTAATTTTATTAATTACCTTTAGCTAAAATGATATATGATTGATTTCAAATTTGAAGGGTTATTTGCGAGAATATGCTTGAGTTTACACTTATGTAATAGTGGTATTTTGGAAATCAAAATATTAATTTATGCCATCAATTATTCTAGAAGCAAATATTATAGATTCTATAGATAATTTAATGTGGAGAGAAGAAAATGAAACTTAGGGGATTGATTATTGGTTTTGTTTAAACTAACTACCCATTACTAAAACTAAGCCTACTAATTATTTAAGATTTATCTAAACTAGGAAAAAACAAAACAAACAAAGAGTTAGTTTGCATAATACAAATTTATATGCACAAAAATAAAATAAAAGAGTAATAAGTATCAAATGGGCCAGCCCGTTTGGGACTGCTGGACCCATTTTTCTGTTGGGCTTCGGCCCAGCAGTTTTCATATTATTGGGCTGCTGCTGATGTTCCTGTGTATTGGGCTTTAGCCCAGAAACTTCATTTTTATTCTCTTGGCTGCGGACAGGGACTAAAGAAGATCTCGTTGGGCTTTTAGCCCAACATCAAACACGGAAGAAGGATGAGTCCTTCGGACTCGTATGCGGTGTTCATGCATAAGATAAAAAAAAGAAAGGAAAAGGATTAGTATCTAATCGATGAATAAGGTTAAACATGTAGAATGTAATTCAAAACGAATCAATAGATTATGTATATACTGTGTATATTTTGTATATCTTATGTATATACATTCATAACGATGCATAGAAGGTCAATACCGGAATCCCGGGCATGGCTAACAATTAGGCCTGCTGCTACGGAAACAGTAAAAAAAAACAAGTTTCCACTGAAATAGGATAAACCAATCAAGCAAAGGAACATAAAATCCAATATCATAAATTATAGGACAAACTAAGTTAATAACAGGAGAATAAGAATGACATGATATGGCTAGACTAAACAAAGATAGGGGCATTATGATTGTAATCGAGAGATATACCATATATACACTGGATATACCATTCGTATATACCATGGGTATACAGAGCTCTGTACGCACCTGATATATTCGGTATACCTTTAGTATGCATGGTTTGCATCTCAGCAGAACAGGCATGTAAACTTAAGAAGCATCTAACTCTATCATTTAACCCATCATATATCATTATTAATTACCTATTCGTCATTGTATAAGCTTCACATGAACACATAAATCCTAGTAAAGACTAAAAATAACTGAACGGAATCAGGACATAAACAGAAAGATTCTGTTAGCTGGAAACCAGAACCATAAAACATGAACATCTAGACCTCTTAACCACTAAAATGAGACAAATCAGAAAGCAATACATAGGCAGAATACAAACGGGCAGATTAGCAGGCCTTGAAATCCCCTTTTTGAACAAATGATACAGACATGCATTACACACAATTGGTTTAAGGTACATTCCCATAAGAGAACAAACAGATTTACATAAGTGTTGCATGGTATATTTCGATCGTATTTCAACCAAACTAAGACCCACAACATGTGCAAATTCCTCAGATTATCCACTGAAGTCCATAGCTATCATGTTTTGCAATAGGAAGAAAATAAACTCTAAAAAAAACACTCTATCCTCATTCTAAGACCCAGAATTCTGGACCAATTAGCAAGATTTATAGCTCATACTGCACAGCCCAAAACAGAGTCGCACAGGGGTCTTTGTAAAATATTATGTAATGATTGAATGCATGTGAAGAATTATTTCAGATGAAGTATTGTATAAATAGGCAAATAAGCATGAACAGGCAAGCTAAAATGCGAGGAAACCAGATCATATATAGAAAGATACAACTATATGCGCATTCAGGATCAGACCATTGTCAACAAGGAGTAGAAATCAAGCGAGATTCAGAGAATGTTTAGAGATGTTTCCAGCCATAAGAGTAACTGAGCAGCAGCCCATAACAATTGAGCAACAACCAACAATAGTCAAACAATGTCTAGCCAAAGACATGGCCCCAGATATAGGTTTGGTTTCAAACAATAAGTTTCTTTTGCCTTCAAAGCGATATATAGCAGTAGTAATTCAACCAGTGGGTGGTATGTTGTAGTAAACAATAGTAACAGGCAGCCACATATAGGAACAGCCACATTAAGACAAATTCAGCATACTTAGATCCCACTTTAAACTAACTCTTAAGCATACGTAATGACACTACATATCGTTATCACGGATGGCATTTTAAGCTTACTCCAAATTAGACTAGGATTTCTCTTAATCATATCACACTCTATCAGTTTAAGTCAACAAATGATCAAATAGGCTTTATACCAATCTCAGATAACTCATCACTCATTTAACTTAACATTTTATTCAACTAATCATGTTTTGGTAAAAACACCAGCAGACAGGTTCAATTATTCAGGCATGCTATAAGAACAACATCAAGTTTTAGCTAGGTTCAAAATGATACCAAGAAATGTATAAGTAACTTCAAAACTTGCACATGCTATAAACCAAAAGATATGGCAAAGGACAGGAAATCAGTCTTGCTTTTGAAGGGTAGAGACTTTAAGCGATCAGTGATCAGATGATTCATTTTTAGTGATTTTAAGATTCAAGATCCCATCTCTGGTTAAACTTTGCTCTCCCTTTTAAGACTCAGCAACCAAAACAATAAGCCATAACAATGAATTTATCAAGCAGCAACAGATCAGTCCGAAATTTAAAGACTTAGAATTTAGAGTCATTTTTACTACTGTTTTAAAGCCTACCAGCAGCAATTGATTGGAAAAGAGAGAATCTTGACATGTCATTTCTAGCTTATACAACATGATGTGGGAAATACAAACAGGGCTAACCATAATCCATAGATGAAATGATTCCTAGAAGTTCTACTTGGTTCAAAATGAATTTTCTGATGTCAAAAAAAGTACTGGAACTACTGGTTCTGTTGAAATCTGTTGAACAAGATATTTACACTTAAGAGATGTATACATTTATTTATCCACCATAATTTCCATTCTGTTTCAATGCTCAAGGCAAATAAATGGCTTAAAAGAAGAGCCTATCATTTATACGCAAATCACATTTTTAGACCATTACGATCATAGTTCGACTCTGCCGGACCTTCTACAAACAAATTTGGACTTTCCAAATAAGAAATCATGATTTAGACAGGACTTCATTCGACATATGCATACTTGATTGGAATAACAGCATCCTTAACATACAAAACAGCTCATTTAGTCATATCCGAAATTTGTGAAAGCATTGTTAACTAAATACGAGCTTACCGTGTTCTTCAAAATAGGACATATGTTAATCATATGTAAGTTAGTAACATGGTTTCAAAATTGTCATTATCAGTTAATGCGTGGTGCACATAAAAACACATCAACCTATTTGACTCAGAATTTTAAACAGTAAGTATGCTAATCGCCGAACTAAGCATATGGATATAGATTGACATTAAACATGGGTATCTAATTAAACATATAAACAGGTTTGATGCCTAATCTAAATCAGCTACCAATTGAACAACATGATGAACACACTAAACGAACATGAAGTTACACTGAGTAGGATTAAGCCGAGATTAACCAATTTTGCAGAAAATAGTTCAAGTAAACACCAAACAGATAAAAAAAATGAATTTCAAGGAAGAGGGGAAATTACCTTCTTCGGGTGCAGCGAAGTGGGAGCGGGGTTTCGATATCTACCTCGAACACTTCGAATCTACTTCGAAACACTGCGAATCCCGGATTTGTATACCATCGAATCCAAACGGATGCCAAGGGCAAAAAAAAAAAGAACAAAAAGGGTGTGGATTTCGACTCGATATCAAATAATATTGCTAAAAGAATGATTTAGGAGCTTCATAAACTATTTTTTGTTGAGGTAATTTTGGGGTTTTTCGTGACCAGAAAGAAAAAATGAAATTTCAGATTCTTTGGGGTTTTCGATTTTTCTCTTCCAAAGCCTCTTCTCTCCTCCTCAACAAACTTATCATCTCCCCCTTTATAGAGTAAGGAAAAAGAGGAGCGGAGGGAGCGTAGGTGATGATGAAAGAGGGAAGCAGGGGCGGCGGTGAGTGGAGAGTGGGGTAGCGGGGTACGACGATGATGATGATGAAAGGGAAAGAAAGGAGCGGGGGTAGGGAAAAGGGAACGGCGTGGTGGGGATGATGACAAGAGAGGAGCGGCGGCGTGGTGGGGAAGGATGAAAAGAGGGGAGCGGCGGGGGTGAACGAGAAGAGGAGAGAGGCGGAGAGAAAAGAAAGGGAAAAGAAAAGCGAAGGGAAACCTTTAGGGTTCCCTTATTCTGAAACGGGAATGGGCTGGACCCAGTCCATTTGTGGACTGGGTCAAATTTTGGACCGGGTATTAAAAGAATGGGCTAATGAATTAAAACCTGGACTGGTCTAAAAATTGGGATCAAAATATGGGCTAGTCAAAAACATTTATGAGTTGATTGGACTTTGATTCGGGGTCCGATAAATCAGAAATACGGACTGAGTGCACGAAATAACTTGTGTTAAAATATTGCTCAATATGAGATTATGCTCATTAATGCTCAGATGAAAATTGGCATTGTAATAGCCGTGCAATAATATTTCGAAAATCCACAGTAAAATAAATACTATTATTTAATTATGCAAAGATAAATGCGATGTGTGTGCGTAAGCTGGTAAAATGTCGAAATGATAAAAAAATTGTGAATTATAGTACTAATAATAATAATAATAATAATAATAATAATAATAATAATAATAATAATAATAATAATAATAATAATGATAGTAATCGTAATAGAATAATGAAGTGCCGGTATTGATAAGAAGTTGATAATTTAGTAAAAAATGACTATATATATATTTTAATTTTTTCTAAAAATATTAGAGGCGTAAATAGGTATTTTGGAAGAGAGGCGGGACAAAATTGGGTGTCAACAACATATCTTCTTAATATTTTACCAAGCAAATTATTGGGTCATGTTTCTCCTCTTCAAGTGCTATACCAAAGAAAGTCATCTTACTCTCATCTTCGGGTTTTTGGGTGTTTATGCTATCCCCTCTTTCCTTCTACGACTATCCATAAATTGCAAGCCCGGTCTATACCGTGTGTATTTTTGGGGTATCCTACGAATCATAGAGGGTATAAGTGTTATGATTTATCGTCCAACAAAATTATTATTTTTCGTCACGTGATTTTTGATGAGAATGTTTTCCCATTTTCCAATTTACATTCTCCCACTTCAACTACTTATGATTTTTTGGAGGATGGGATTTCCCCATTTTGGTTGCATCATATGGCTACTGATCTGGATAATCGGCCCAGACCACCCCACGCTGCACCCGTGACCCAGCCAACTATCCCCCCTCCCACCGTGGCTCGTCCTGCCGCCTCCCCTCCGTTGGCAGCTCATGGGCCAGCCGCCTCCCCTACTGCCCTACCCCATCCGTTGATAACTCCACAAACAAACCATCTACCCCTCTCACCTCTGCCTTGGGCCAACAGCCATCTGCTCCGTCTCCCACACCCACACAAACATCACCCCAGCCGCCCCAATCTACCAATCCGCCCTGAATGGTGACCCGGAGTCAAACTGGTATTTTTAAGCCAAAACGTACGTTTAACTTGAATACCATGGTTACGAAATCCCCTCTCCCTCGTAACCCTGTGATCGCCCTTCGTGACCCGAATTGGAAAATGGCTATATATGATGAATTTGATGTTTTTATTAAAAATAAAACGTGGGAGTTGGTGCCCCGTCCACCTAATGTGAATATTATTCGTTCTATGTGGATTTTCACTCATAAAGAAAAATCTAATGGTGATTTTGAGAGGCATAAATCCCGTCTTGTAGGTGATGGAAAGACTCAACGGGTTGACATTGATTATGGTGAGACCTTCAGTCCGGTGGTCAAGCCGGCTACGATCCGTACCGTTCTCAGATTTTCATTATCAAAGAAGTGGCCCATTCATCAGCTAGATGTCAAGAATGCTTTCTTACACGGTGAGCTCAAGGAAACAGTGTATATGCATCAACCTATGGGTTTCAGAGATCCCACTCATCCGGATTATGTATGTTTACTCCGTAAGTCCTTATATGGGCTTAAGCAGGCCCCGAGGGCATGGTACAAGCGTTTTGCAGATTATGTCTCTTCTCTTGGTTTTTCCAACAGTAGATCTAACTATTCTTTGTCCATCTACAAAAATGGGTCCGTTATGGCATACATTTTACTTTATGTTGATGATATTATTCTTACTGCTTCCTCAAATTCTCTCCGGTGCTCCATTATGACTCTCATTGCCTCGGAATTTGCTATGAAGGATCTGGGTCCTTTGAATTATTTCCTTGGCATTCATGTCACTCGCCATAAGGATGGCAAGTTTCTTTCGCAACGTAAGTATGCCGAAGAAATCATTGATCGAGCTGGGATGTCTTCTTGTAAGGCTACTTCTACTCCGGTTGATACTAAACTGAAGGTGAGCAGCACATCGGGTGCTCCATATCATGAGCCGACTCACTATCGCAGTCTCGCAGGTGCACTTTAGTATCTTACTTTCACTAGGCCGGATATTTCTTATGTTGTTCAACAGGTATGCTTACACATGCATGCTCCGCAAGAGGTTCATATGCATGCTCTTAAGCGCATCATCCGTTACATTCAGGGTACACTTGATTATGGTTTGCATCTTTATCCATCCTCAGTTACTGACCTCCTTTCCTACACTGATGCGGATTGGGGGGGGGGGGGGGGGGGGCTGCCCTGACACACGTCGATCGACGTCTGGTTATTGTGTCTTCCTTGGAGATAACTTGATATCTTGGTCTTCGAAACGCCAACCTACTCTCTCTCGTTCGAGTGCTGAGGCAGAGTATAGGGGGGTTGCTAATGTTGTCTCCGAGTTATGCTGGATTCGCAATCTTCTGTTGGAATTACATTGTCCTATTCATAAGGCTACTATGGTGTATTGTGACAATGTAAGTGTCATTTATCTTTCGGGAAATCCAGTGAAACATCAGCGCACCAAGCACATTGAAATGGACATCCACTTTGTTCGTGAGAAGGTTGCGCGAGGACATATTCGTGTTCTTCATGTTCCATCCCGTTATCAGATTGCCGATATTTCACCAAGGGACTACCACAAGTCTTATTTGAAGATTTTCGGGACAGTCTCAGCGTTCGTAAACCTCCCGTTTCGACTGCGGAGGTGTGATAGATTATGTAAATATTAGTTAGAATATTTTGTAATCTCCTATTTTAGGTTAGAATATTTTATAATCTCCTATTTTAGGTTAGCTCCTTAATTCTAGCATAACATTACGGTTGTATAGTTTGTATATTAACCAAGTCAAGGAATGAAAGGACATACGGAAAATATTTCCTATAGTACCTGCGATGTGCAAAGTAATTTGAAGGGCGCTAATACAAATTACAATTATAATCATACATTAAATTTCGCTCCCTTCCAAAGTGCAAAGAATAGATCAATTTAAGATGTTGAGAATTTCACCATTAAATGCAAAATTAAGCTCAAAAAGGAGAACGAGACTAACTGAAATCAAACAAAATTAAATACTCTCTCCATCTCAAATTATCTATCGTCCCTTTTAAAAATAATTGTCTCTAATTATTTGTCATTTTAAAAGTTCAAGTCAAAAATTCATTATTCTTTTCACATATTAACCTTAGTAAAAATTATTTTCGAAACTATAAACACATCAATTATGGGGAGATGACACATAGATAAAGTAATATCTTAAGACATAAATAAGGATAAAACAATCAAACCCCTTCATAATTAATACTCCTCGTCCCAGTTTATATAAGGGTTGACCTATTTAGTGAATCAAACCGCTCTTTCTTTGTCTATAATTTCAAACATAGATTCTTCAGGTAATTTATAATAAAATTTACATATTTAAAAACCACATAAAAAGTACTATAAGTATGCATTATATTATTCACAATATATAAAAAAAGTTAGAGGAAAATCGTATCAGAGAAAAAGTTATTTGACTCACCATATAGATCAACCCTCATATAAATTGCGATGGAGGAAATACTAGTATTTTTCTTAAAGAACGTGTAAGAGAAAAAGACAATAGATAATTTGAAACGGAGGGAGTTATGATATAGCGTAATACAAAAAAAGAAAACCAGATGGTTAATTTTCATTGGCCGAAAAAGATTCAAAAGAATATACTTTTATAATATTCCAACTCCCAATACCACTACATAAATCCATCATCATGAGAAAATAGAAAAGTTCTCGAAACGACGAAAACAGGAAAAACGTAATGAGCGAGGCATTAAAGCGAAACTATCAGGTATGCGAAGAGCTAGGTAAGGGACGATTCGGCGTCGTTTTCAAGTGTTACTCACCAAAAACCGGCGAGAAATTCGCCGTCAAGTCAATCAACAAACTTGTCATCGCTGATGACTCTATTGATCGTCAATGCATTTACAATGAAGCTAAAATCATGCAATTGGTTTCACCTAATCCTCACATTGTTCGTATCGAAGATGTTTATGAAGATGATACGTACCTTGATATCGTTATGGAGCTGTGCGAGTCCTCTGATCTCTTCCAACGATTAGAGACTCAACGAGTCTTCTCTGAGTCTGATGCCATTGCTGTTATGGTACTACTCTTTCACTCAAATTTATACTTTTTATTTACTCTAAATGGCTAGAAATTGGAAAATATTAATGCAACAGCCAACAGATTGTAAATATCGAGGAAAAAGTATAACCTGTAAAATTAAGCTAGTTTTTGTTCTAAATTTTGGTACTTCTCTTAAGTGATTTTGACTAATATTTTTAAATTGTACTGTTCTTTTTGTCTCAATTTATGTAACTCATGAACTTCTGATTCAAACTGTATGAACTTGACCAATATTTTTAGATGTATTTTTTTTACCAAACTGATATGAGAAAAGTTACAATTTTATAGTAGTTTTCAAATGTATAAATTTTAATCTTCAAATATTGAGTTAATCTAATCAAATTTAACTTCAAAATTTAGTGAAATTGACTTTTGAAAAGCGAAAAGTATTAAGGGCTAAATCCGAAAATATTAATGTAGCAGACATGGAGGAAAAAGTAACCTGTAAAATTAAGCAAGTTTTTGTTCTAAGATTTGGGACTTC
This sequence comes from Lycium barbarum, assembly GCF_019175385.1. NCBI lineage: Eukaryota > Viridiplantae > Streptophyta > Magnoliopsida > Solanales > Solanaceae > Lycium > Lycium barbarum. The sequence continues at coordinate 8,689,000 of NC_083345.1, read as the reverse complement.
TCTATTTTTTTTTGTAGATTCAAATAAAGTGATTTTGACTAATATACTACTAATTTCATTATTTATGATCAATCAAATCCAATTTAACTCAGGAAAGTTAGTCAAATTGATGATTAAATAAGTGAGAATACCAAAGGAATTGTATGTATGTATACGATAGGCTTTAATTTTCTATTGTTTATTTTTCCTCAGCATTGATAATTATTTTTTGATCGACGGTTTTTCTAGGTTCCGTTGATGGAGGCAGTAACACATTGCCACAAGGTCGGCGTAGCGCACCGTGATATCAAGCCGGATAACATTCTGTTTAACGACCGGAACGCGTTGAAATTAGCTGATTTTGGCTCGGCTGAGTGTTTCCGCCACGGCGAGCTGATGAGCGGAGTGGTAGGAACACCTTATTACGTGGCACCTGAGGTTTTAGCCGGAAGAGATTACAATGAGAAGGTCACTTTTACTTGTCCATCAAACTAAAAATATATGTATTACTTATTTCAAATTATTTTTCAAGTTCATTAAGACTCACACAATTGATATGGCTACTTCATTTATTACTCTCTGTCTCAATTTATGTGACACTTTTCAGATTTAGAGATTCAAATAAGTTTTTTTTTTTACCACCAACTTTTTGTGTCTTTTAAATCTCCTGAATTCTCAATTATTGTGGCTTATAGTATTTTTTTTTACGTAGTTTCCAAAGTATATAAATTTTATGTCAAAAAACTTAAAGAGTTTTTGTTCGAATACACGGTTAAAATTAACAGGTTTGACTCTCAAAATTCGAATTGTGTCACATAAATTGGGCTAGATGGAGTATTTTTTAAGGGATGTGCAAAGTTTATTGTGGACAAGTAAAAATGAACGATTTGTTTAAAATGTTTTAGGAGTGGACGCCGTATTAAAATAAAATATGTTTTATTTTATATTTATTTTGTGATTGCAGTTATTTATTTTCTGTTAAAAAAATTTATGCTGACAGGTAGATATTTGGAGTGCGGGTATAATTCTGTATATAATGCTGGCTGGAATTCCTCCATTTTATGGTGACTCTACAGAGGAGATTTTTGAAGCTGTTCTTAGAGCAAACCTTAGGTTTCCGACGAGGATTTTCCAGTCTGTGTCGCCGGCGGCGAAGGATTTGCTACGTGGAATGCTATGTAAAGATGTTTCTAGAAGATTCTCAGCTGAACAAGTCCGTCGTAAGTATCACCACCCTATCATTATAAGTCTCTAGCCCCCCTTTCTCTCTTAGCTTAGCAGCATAGAGTTATTTAATTTGACCAGAATTTTTATTCAGAACTTTAAATAATTAAGTTAAGCTATATCTATCTGAATAAAATAAAATTATTTGAATAGTTTCTTTACTTTCTCTTACTCCCTCTGTCTTAATTTATGTGGCATGTTTTTTAAGTCAGCTCCAAAAAAATGACACTTTTCTATATTTAGTGCTTCCTCCGTTTCAATTTATGTGGCACCATTTGACTAGGCACGAAGTTTAAGAAAAAAAAAGAATACTTTTGAAATTTGTGGTCCACAATAAGTATTAGATATTTATGTGTCTGTGAATTATCTCATAAAGTTAAACCTTTCGAATTAGTAGACCTATTTTTTTAAAATCTATGTGATTTTTTTAAATTAAAAAAACAAGATAAATGATTTTTTTTTAATTTTTCGTCAACGAAAAGGATATATTTACGCTATTTGTGTAAGGACTGGGATATATATGCACAATTTATTTTTGACAAGGGAAAACTACATATATATATACATGTTAAGGAGCAATATTTACGAAACATGACAATAGTTTTCCTTATTTACAAAACATAATGATATATTACGAAACATGAGGAATTTTCATATATTTTTCGTTTTTTTATTTTTTTTCCAGAAAATATATTATTTTTTAAAAAATAATTTATATATATATATATTTTTTTTTTTTTTTTGCTCAAAGGCTTAAAAAATTACCTCAATTTTTTGTGTATAGAAGCTGTATGAAACATGTATGAAATGTGTATATGTGAGCGAAATTTTTAATATAATTTTCATACACAAAATTGTAAGCGAAAACATTAAGCCTTGAATATTGCATGAAAGTTGTTACAATATTGTTGTAGTTGTATTAATTTTCCAGAAATCTAATATGAACTTTATAAATGAAAAATGTGAATGAAATTCTAAGTCTTGAGCAAGATATACACATTTCATACCATTCTCATGCATAAAATTTTGAACGTAATGTTTAAGCCTTGATCGAGATATACACATTTCATACGTTCTTCATACATAAAATTTGAGCGAACTTTTTAAGCCTTGAGAAAGATATACACATTTCATATACAAAGATTTGAGCGATTATTTTAAGTCTTGAATGTCGTATCAAAATTGTATACAATGTTGTTGTAGTTGTATTAATTTTACAGAAATCTAACATGAACTTTATATACGAAAATATGAGCGAAATTTTAAGACTTGAGCGAACAAATTTCATACTGTTTTCATACACATAATTTTGAGCAGATTTTTTAAGCCTTGAACGAGATATAGACATTTCATACATTTTTCATACAGTTTTCATACACTAAATTTTGAGCGAACTTTTTAAGCCTTGAACGAGATATACACATTTCATACAACTTTCATACATAAATTTTTGAGCGAAAAAAATATTTAAAATAATTTTAAAAAATAATTAAAAAAATAATTTTTTAAAAAATATATATATTTTTTTTTAAAAAGCATGTTTTGTATAGGGTTTGTAATGTCATATTTTGTAAATGTAAAACTATCGCCTCGTTTCGTAAATATTTCTCCTTAAGATGTATATATACGTAGTTGACCCCTTTAATAAAGGGTATATCCACTCTAAATCGCAAAGCTAAAGGATACATTTGCATTTTTTTTTTTAATTACATAGGGGGTAGCGAAAGGGGATTACGACGTGGGGATTCAAACCTTCACCAACAAGGTGAAAGTTCAGTTAGCCAGTCAACTGAGCTACTAGATTCCTACCATTTACGTAGACTTACTTGCAGGGACGGATGCAGTAAGAGGCCAGGGTGTTCACCGAACACCCTAGACAAAAAATTACAGTGTATATTTAGGGTAAATTTTTTGTGTTCATGTACATATATTAACTTTTGAACACCCTAAACATATATTACAGTGTATATTTAGGTCTAGTTATTTTTTCGAACACTCTGAGTGAAAATTCTGGATCCACCACAGCTTACTTGTGTCTATTTGTGCCAATTAGATGAACTTCAAATCATTTTTAATCCATTCAACATTTGAGCACCATTGCTCCCCGTAGCCTCGTATGATAATGAAAAATTAGATCTTTATGTGGATATAAAAAACATACTTCTTGTTTTCCAATTCATGTGGCATAGTTTGATGGCCAAAAAGATTATTTTTTTTATTTTTTTTTTATAATTTTAAACTAGTCATAATGTTTGCGTGCATATAAGACGTCTGAAATTTGCGATAAACATGTCATAATATGTGGCTGTAAAAGTTTCTCATTAGGAATAACATTAATTAATTTTTTAAAATTTAGGAAGTCGTCATTGTTTTTTCAAACGGCCTAAAAAACAAATGCTACCACATAAATTGGAATTGAGAGAGATATAATTTGTGGTTAACCCTATTATATACGTATAATTTGAAATTTAAGTATTGATTCACTTATTTGTTTGGTTAATGAGGTGATATTCAATAAACAGGGCATCCATGGATCACTAGCAATGATGAGACGAAAGAAGTTGATGTCATAGCTTGACAAATTGGCCCCTCAAATCATTGTAGCTACTGTAACTACTAGGAAAAAACCCATAGCTAGTATCATTCTGCAGAGTACGTAATTAAGGAAGTATTAATGTGTTAAGATATAAATAGATGCGTAGATAACCCATAGCTAGTTGTCTTGGTGGCTTCCTTCTTGTAGAGTAATTAAGGAAGTGTTAATGTGTTAAGTACTACTCAACTGAGAGACTCGTCTTATCTTCTATATGTAAATCAAGCTAATCTTTCCTTTTTGTTATATTTGATCTCGCTTTTCATGATTTAGGAAGATTTTAAATTTATAACTAATCTTAACTTGGACGATATCAAAACTTAATTCTAATTCGTGAGATCAATCCAATTTCTTAAATGGATAAGAGTTTATCTAGTGTTTACACCAAATTGATCATCGAAAGACACATTTTTATACACACATCTATATATCACTTAACTAGTTCTTAAATTTTTACTACTAAAATTAAATTACTCGATTTGGTATAAACATCAATGATAATTAGTATTTACCTCTTAAAGGTTCTTAGATAATTTATTTCCTATAATGTTTATACATTAAGAAGACCCTTTTATGATTGAGGATAAATAACTAAACTAATCATTATTTGATTTGCCACATCTTTTCAAAACAGTCATCTTTGTCTTGTGATTACCCAAACCGAGATCGTGAGCACTAAAAAGATAATCACACATGAATAACTTCTCTTTACCACCAACCACAATAAGTTGACTGTTTTTCAACTGTATTATTAACTAATATAGAGGCCCACACATGAATTTCTCCTGCTTTAGCAAGTTTATTGGTCTTACTTTTGTTGAATGTAATTTCAAGTAACTTTAAAATTAGGTTGATTTTAGTTAATAAGTAGGAATTGCCATTATCATGATGTTATGGCAGCATTATATGTATCTGATTAGACCAACCCCCACAAAAGAAAGAAATCAATTGCATCGAAGTCGTGATATATTTCCATGCCAAGTATGGATCATTGCAAGCTGTTATAGGAATATCAAAATTAGAAGTTACACCCTGCATCCAAATTTGTTGTCCTTGTTTTAATTTTGAAAAATATAACTATTTCGTGATAGTTAAATTACCGCACTCTATCATCTGTGCTGTTCAACTGCAAAAGGAAGCAAATGATTTGACTCTCCATTGAAAATATTCTAAAAACAATCAATTTCACAAACACAACAATATTTGTTATAGAAGGGTAATTCCCTCATACATATGGTATTCTCATTTAAGAATGAAACACATCTTGAATTTCGAAACTGAGGAAACGAAGAAAAACTGTAATGGAAAAGAGCTAGATCCAAACCACCTACTACTTGATAGAAACGATTTCAAATGCAATTACAAATACTTGAAAAGAAAGTATATAAGTTCCAACGAATCTTTTATTTTGGACATCGGGTGGGACTATTATAGGAGCACACACAAACAGATTTGTTTTGCTCTGTGTCGTGACACTCTGAATTAAAATATAACGCCCCATAATCTGAAAGGCAACTGATTTGGCAAATTGGTAATTCTTCAGAGCAAGGAAGAGAAGCATTAGATTGTGATGTACATACGAATTGAGCATTAGCTGCAGAGAGAACCTGAGTCATCACGAATATGGCTGCAAAATCAAGTAATAGGGCTACTGTTATAAAATAGTATTCTTATAACTCATATATATGAAAAGGAAAATAAAAGTTAAATTCAATGACAATCAAAGTATTCAAATGTTTGAACTAACTTGCGCACATCCAAATAGAAGCAGATTTTTAATGTAATGAAGGGTTCAATTGAATCTCCTCATTCAGAAGAAAAAGTACTACTTAGGATAAAAACATTTCTTTTTGTAAACTCCTAGACAGAAGGAACATTTTCAATGTAAGGGGAAGGGTTTTAAAATTAGCCTTAGCTCACAAATTCAAATTCTATGAGGCATTCAAATATTTTTGAATCCCCTAATTTGATTTGTTTGCACCGTCACTTAATTACCTGGATACCTCCTAGCAACACAAGTATTGATAACTTTGCCCAATAGAAATTTGATGTTTTCCCCGAAATTTGAACCATGATTTTCCATAAATTTTATTCCAGTTTATTAATAACACAATTTTTTTCTCCTTTAAAATTGGTACAAAAATCTAAAAAAAAAAAAAAATGAATATTCATTTTGGGAATGCAAAGAGGGAGCGTACCTAATCTTTGTTCTTACATTTTTTTTTTTTTTTTTTTAAATCACAAGAATGAAAAGATGCATGTTCAAGTTGAAAAGCAAAAAACGTATAACTGCATACATACCACAAATATAAGCAATGAAAAAACTAAAACGGTGGAAAGATATACCAAAATTCTCCATTATAAAAATTTAGTGAATGAAGTAACATTCCACTTATCTTTTATACTAGAATTAGAATTTAAGAGATGGTAATAACAGGAACAATTCATCTTAATAGGAAATTTCTTGATGAAATCAAATTTAGATAATTCATGATTATTTTGATATACAACTAGAGGAGGATTTCCTTATAAAGACAATATGAAGAATATGGAAAAACTATTAACTGTAACAATATCAGTCCTTTCTATATGGTAAAAGTTTAAATTTCCAGTCGGTGTTAATTATCTTTGAACAATATGTGCTTTTCAGTAATTGTAGCACACCAATTGCGGTCGTCAAAAGAAATTTATTCGACTCAAATGGCTGGGTTATGATAGGCAATAGTATTTAGATTCATGTGTGTACGTGATAATTGCAATTTTTAACAAATATACATAACAAGCAATATTATATATAGTATATAATAGTGAAATATACATACTACATAAGTACTATAATATATATACTTATTCAAGAAATTGTATAATATTTACCACATAAACAGTGTTATACTTGTTTATGGATTAGAATGCTACCTGAGAATGTTGGAGCTTTTTAGAAAAGTAACTAATGTGTTTGATATGTATTTAATTTTGTTATCATTAATATAGAAAACTCTTTATTTAAAGCCGTTTATTCATAGCAACATTTTTTATTATGGTATAAAATCATATATACTCTGTATATATAAAGTATATATTGTAGATTATGAGCCCGTTTGGATTGGCTTATAAGTTGGCTTATAAGCTGTTTTCAGCTTTTTTGAGTGTTTGACTGGCCAGCTTAAAGTCATTTTATGCTTAAAATAAGCTCAAAAAAATAATTGGACCCATTTGACTTAATTTATCTAAAGCAGCTTATAAGCTGAAAACAGCTTATAAGCCAAAAAAAATAAATTGGACTACCCCAACTTATTTTTTTCAGCTTATAAGCTGCAAACAGCTTTAAGCTGTAAGCCAATCCAAACGGGCTCTATGTAATTTGATTAAAAGTTATAGATTATGGAAATATTTTACTCATTTGCTAATATTTATTTAACCTTCCTTTTATATAATGGCATTGGAGGTGGGTGAGTGGTCTTGAATTTTTTGCCCGGCCTGACTCATAGGCAAAACTTTCAGTTTACGTGCCCGTTTGGCTTAGCTTGTAAGTATAAGTTGTTTTCAGCTTTTTTGAGTGTTTGGCTGACCAGCTTATAAGCCATTTTGTGCTTAAAATAAGCCCAAAAAAATTTATTTGCTTAGCTTAAAAAAAGCAGCTTATAAGCTGAAAACAACTTATAAGATGTTTTTTTTAAGCCCAGCCAAGCAGGCTCTAACTAGCTTTGACTTTGAAGGTTTGTCCATAAGACAAGCAAGGATCAAAAATTCAAGACCATCAATTTTTAAGGCTGTTGGGTGTAATTTCATGAGCATGCATTGCCTCAACCTATTTCCCAAAGCCCATGAATATAACGGGCTGGGCTGACACGCTAGCTCAACACAAATGACGGATATTTAATATATAGGTCTTTAAACAAATAGTCGGTCAAATTTATTGTTTAATTTTTATTTACTCTAAGAACAACTCAATGGCTTAAAAGTTGGAAAATTTACCTGTCATAGCTACCTCTAAGACTTATTTATGAATAATAACTACCTTATTTTTTATTTAATTTTTATAGCTTTATTTTTCCAAAATTACATTTCATAACTGGTCCAGTAACTTTTGAAATACATGTACCTCTCTATTCTCCCTCATTACATATTTAAGATTTATCATCTTCTCCAAACCCTAAAAAAAATTCTCTCTCCTCTCTCCCCTTCCCCTCACTGCCGCCTCTCTCCCTCCCTTTCTCTATCTCCAGCCTCTATTCTCCTTCCCCTCACGTACCCCTCCCTCCCTTCTCTATCTACACCACCCACGCCGCCATCAACACCACCACCACCACTATAACTACCATCTCCATCTCTAAACTTGGAAAAAAAACCCTAAGCTTCTAGTTCTTCACATCTGAACTCCATATGCTTCAGGTATTAATGTTAACAAAATGTCAACCCCAGTAAAGTGTAAAATACAAGTTTTACAATAACCCCGATGCAGATAGTATATCAGATTTATACAACAAAATTGGTGAATCTTAGAAGTGTTTTAATTGTGGAAAAACCTACAACAAATTTTAGATTAACTTTGTTTATTCAAGTCTCTTTGTTGGCATGTGATGTGAAGCTAGTGATAAGTAATTATCCAAGCAGCATGTTAGAAAAAGGACACTGCAATGCACATAAAAACTCGTAGCTTTTAGAAGTATCAAGGTAGAGTTGTGGTGGTTGTAATTTTTTTTTTTGTTATAGTGTATTTTTTTGTATTCGCTTTGTATTTCGAAGGAGAAAATGTATATTCGTCATTTTTTTAGTGTATTTCAATGTACTGTTTCAGTATATTTCGCTATATATCAATGTATTTCTAATTTACGAAATAGTTTCTGATACATTTCATTGTATTCCATTGTATATACGCATACTACAATTTTATATTTCTTAAACAATCAACCATATTTGATTGTATTCCAGTGTATATTTTTCTGTATTTGGAAGTATTTCTAAAAGTCTGGAATGTAGTAATTTGGAGAGAGAAACATGGGTTGTTATGGAACTTCAGCCGTTATGCGTGATACATGGTTAATTTAATTTGACTTATCATTTAAAATGAAAGAAGAGAATATGTTCCATAAATACAGCCTATTTTTACTCTGCCAAATTTTGTATTTTCGTGTAATTCAAAAACGCGAAATACAACCGAATACAACAAAAACCGGCAAAAAACTTTTGAATGGAGTAATTTTGATAGAGAGACGTTAGCTGTAATGGAACCTCATGAGGTTTGCGTGAATCATGGAACCATTAATACAAATTACCATATAATTTGAAAAAGATTTTTATTGCCATAAATATAGCCTTTTTTTAATTCAACAGTCGCGCTGTATTTCGCTGTATTTAAAAAACGCGAGATACAACTGAAATACAGCCAAAAGCAGCTACGAACTATAAATCTTCAACTTATAGCTATAACTTGTTAAAAGCTGTTAAAAGATAGTTATTTGTGTAAGTTTTACTTAAAAGTTACTATAATTTGACTCGTAAATAATTAAGAACCACCCTCGCTCCATGAGTTCTTCTCTTGCATGAGTTGTCTAGAAGATCAGGAAAGTGATTAAAAAGAATGAGAGAATTATTTTCTTGTGGTCACACAAATTCAATTCACAGAGACATCCAAGTAAAATTAAACAAATTCTCTTTCCGTTTTTTCTTAATTTATTTTTATTATTTCTATCCAGACCAAACAAAAAAAAAGCAACAAATTCCTTTTACATTCTTCTCATTTTTTCCTGTTCCTTTGTAAATTTCCACAAAATATTTGGCAGGCCAAGCAAGCAGGGACATGTGGAAACTTTATTTGTCTTCTCTTAAGAAAAATCTAATCGGGTTGACGTAAAAAGTCTTTGTATCTTTTACCCGAGACAACAAAGCCAAGACAATAAACTTGTTATGTGTTTCCAAAGGGATGTGGCCCAAACATATATAGTCTAGAGCCCGTTTGGATTGGCTTATAAGTTGCTTATAAGCTGTTTTCAGCTTTTTGAGTGTTTGGCTGGCCAGCTTAAAGTCATTTTGTGCTTAAAATAAGCTCAAAAAAATAATTGGGCCCATTTGACTTAATTTATCTAAAGCAGCTTATAAGCTTATAAGCCCAAAAAAATAAGTTAGACTATCCCAACTTATTTTTTTTAGCTTATAAGCTGCAAACAGCTTATAGGCATAAGCCCATCCAAACAGGCTCCTAGTCTTAAGCTTAAAGAGCACCGGCTCCTAGTCTTAAGCTTAAAGAGCACCTATTTCTCTCTTTCTTTTATTAAGATTGACCTGTCTCGATCAGAATATTAAAGTATCTAAATTTGAATATATATTTAAATATTAAAATATTATCTTAAAATTTGAATACTAAAATAATAGAGAGTATTTGTTTTCGAAAAACATCTAAATGAACGGAACTTGTATGTAATTTTTAATTAATAAGTACTCTCTCTGTTCCAAAAAGATTGTCATTCTTTTCTTTTTAGTCTATCCTAAAAAGATTGTCATCATTCTATATTTAGAAACAATTTAACTTTATGAGATGATTTACAGCCACACAAATATTTAAGGCTTGTTTTGGACCACACATTTAAAAAGTCTTCCTTTATTTCTTAAATTTTGTGTCAAGTTAAAATAGGACAATCTTTTTAGGACGGAGGGAGTACAAAATTTAAATAAAACACCAATAAAGAATTTTAAAAATACTAACTATACGGTGGTTGATGATGGTGATGGCTAATAGTGGTGGTTACGTTGTGGATGTCGACTGTCGGTGATAGTTGGTGTGGTGGTTGTGGGTTGTAGTTACTAGATAGTGGTGATGATGGCTAGCAGTGGTCGTTAACAATGGTGGTAGTTGGCGGTGGCGACCGACAACTGTGGTGAATGATAGTGATAACTAATGATGGTGATGACTGACAGTAGCGGTTAGTGGATTTTTGTGGTAACAATGAGTAGTTATGATGACTATGAATGGTTTGTAGAGATGGTGACAACTGACTGTGGTGATTGGTGGTAGTATGTGTCGTGGTGGTGGTGGAGGTGATGGTTGATAATGGCAGAAACCGATAGTGGTAGTTGCTGATAGTGGGCGGGCGATGATGACAATTAGCAGTGAGATTGAATTGACTGGTGGTGAAATGTCATCTTTACAAAAAATTTTAAATAGATAGCAAGATAGCTTTTAGGAAGACTTTGTTATATTCGTCATTTTTTTTAGTGTATTTCAATGTACTGTTTTAGTATATTTGTCACACCCTAATCTCCCTAGGGTGTGATGGGCACCCGACCCTTACTTAGGGCCGAGCGAACCCTCAGACCCTTAGTGCACACATAAACTTCTTAGACTTTTAAATCAAATAAAGATGAAATACATAGTACAGTGTTTCAGAAATATTCTTTTTCATCGTTAATCTCAAATCAAACAAAATCTGTAATCATGTAGAATTTATCACATAACACAGAATGACATATCGGCTGATGGAGCCACATACAAAATTGACATTCTATACCCACGACTTTGTCTGCAAAGTCTCTAACCCCGATCAGAAATCATATCATACAAACTCCGACTCGGCAACACTCCGAAAGGAAGTGGAGCTCGCCAATCCAGCTGAAGCATCTTCTAACAATGTCCTTTACTCATCTGGGTGTACCTGCGTGGCATGAAACGCAGCCCCCGAAGAAAAGGGGGTCAGTACGGAATATGTACTGAGTATGTAAAGCATGGAATACAGAAAACAGAACCATAATCGAAACAAGCAGTACAAACGTAATTACATTTTCAGAATACCAAAATACTTATTTTTCAGAATGCAAATCGTGTATACCGATGTCATGTGTCAGAAGAAGTACAGAAAATAAGTAGATCATCCAGAGTACCAAAATGTGTATTTTCCAAACACAGACCGTGCGTGCCAACATCGTATGTCATCATATACATACACACATAACTGATTCATATGTAACATAATAGTGCCGAGGAACACACGACCCAATCCATATATATATATATATATATATATATATATATATCATATTAGTGCTGAGGAACGTTCGGCCCGATCCACAAATGTATTTGCTGCGGAACGTGCAGCCCGATCCATATACACATATTATATTGTCGTGGCACGTGCAGAAGGTTAGTACAGACAATAAGCACGATATGCAGAATAATAAAAACAACTTACTGGAAACACGAATCATGCATGCCAGGAACGGTATCCGGCCCCTTACGGGACCCAGGGAACGTGGCGCCACCCTGCCTTTGGCGCCACACACATCATACTCCAGAAGGTTTGCTCCGTAATCTCCGTCACACATCATAATATCACATCATAAGATCAGAATATACATATACACATATATGGTTCGGCGAACCATGAACACATCATACTCCGGAATACATATATGGCACCCGACCCTCAAGCAAGGGACCCGGCGAACCATGCGCACGATATATACCGGGCCGGGACTCGGCGAACGATATAATAGTAGTATGCACGAGCAGAGTAGTGAGAAACCATATGCACCTAAATCAAGACTTGATGGATAAGTATACTTACCGACCCCTGAAGGCTCGGAAACAAGTTTCGGGTCAATCCGACTTAGTATAAGAAAGTTATGAGAATTTGAAGTACAAAACCTTCTACAAGCGTTTCAGAGGCTATTTTTGGAAAATCAAAGCAACGATCATATCAAGTACCTTTCAGATATCGTTATGGATCAAATCAAATATAGCTTTTGGAATCATATTTACATATCGTAATATATCAAGACTTAACGGAATAACCGGACGGGCTATTATTTGCAAATCAAGACATTAATCATATCACTTATCTCTCGAATGCTAATTCGGCAACATATCAAATAGATCTTCGGACATCATAGATACGGATCAAAATCATATGAAACAACTTATGGAAATCAAGGATACTAGTCATCCTAGTGGCTCTAAGAATGGGACTTTCTTTGAAAATGTTATATCCCGTGTTTTCACACGTTTGGAAAGACTTGAATTATATTGGATTCTTGAGATATAAGATCAATTTGATAATTTGTTGAACATAGGAGTTATGCATGAAAGAATATAGTCATGAAAGTGTGGGACAAGGCTAAGGGCAATTTTGGAATTTTGGAAATTAGTTTCGGGAATTACAAAACGTGGACTATAAGTCATTGGGCCAAAAATAATGGAATAGAATTTAAGGCCCAATGCACTTGGAGTGGCCGGCCATGGTATGGCCCAAGCCCAAAAATTTGTATTAAATTTCCATGTGAATTAATTAACATAAGGCCATGATCCAAGCCCAATTTAGTTGGTCATGTGCTTGGTCATGTGACCAAGCACTACAATTATATAACTAGAAGATGAATACTTGGATAAGCATAACACAAAACAAATCAAGAACAAGAGATAGAGAAAGTGAGGCTCTCGGCCTTGAGGGCAAAAATTGACCCTCCAAAATATTGTTCTAAAAATTCAATTCTTGTTGATTTCCTACTAAGTGAAGGTTCCTTTGTAACTTGGTATAGTTGGATTGGAGTGGGGAGCATTAGAATCATCAAAGTGACTACATCTCCAAGTGAAGAAAACTTGAAGAAAAGGTAAGAATTTTTACCTTTTTATTGTGTTATGAAGTTTTGATTGAGTTGTAGTATGTAGAAATGTGTTGATTGTATGGAAAAATGGAAGTTTGCAATGTGGGTTTGGAATATGGCTTGTAGCCGTGAGTATACATATGTTGTATAGCCAAAATGTGTTGAAATTATGTTGTATTCTAGTTGTGAATGTGATGGAATTCATGTTGAGAAGGAAAGTGGAATAAATTTGATTGAATTGCTAAAAATAGCACTTGGCCGTGTGGTGTATTTGGTTTGGGAATAAAATGGATTAAGTTGTTTAGTGTATTGGAGTGTTGTGGTAATGCTTGATATGTGAATGAAGTTAGAATGATATAAGTTTGTATTGAATCGGAATGTAAACACTTATGTCGTTTTAGTATGATTTTCTGACATTAAGGAAATGAAGTCGTTTGGTTGTGAATTATGATGATCATTGATGAATTTGGAAGTTGGAAACTTGTTATGAAATTGTATGCCAAAGGTTTGATGTTTTGCATAAGTTAAGACTTTGGCGAAAAGTTGTATATTATGTATATCGAGTGTATACCTTAAGGAAAATGAAATGAAATGTCTCTAAATCTATATTGTGATGATCTTGAGTGATAATGGATGTGAAATCATGATGTTAGTTCGAAAGTTTGGGTTGAATTGAAGATTATGTCAACTTGTGAGAAAAATGACTAGTTGAAGGATATTTGTGTTTTTAATGTTCATTGTTGATATTGATGTTGTCGTTTGGGTTGTTGTTGATGATTTCTAGCCGAGTTGAATTCTCGGGGTGCCATATGTATAGGGGAAGTGCTGCCGAAATTTCGGTAGCCAAATATGCTTAAAGTTGTAATAATGGCATTAATAACTCACAATTGGTAAACTTGACCAATTGCAGTTTTTCGACGAAACGGGAAGTGAGTTTAGAAAGGCTTAAGGAACGTGAAAGGTATGTAAAGCAAACCCAATTCTTCCCTTGGCATGCCCCTAGTGTGTTAGGGTCGGATCCGGGCCTCGAAGGACCTCTTGGCCCTCGGAATCCGCAAGAGAAAATTTCAGTTTTTCCTTCAGTAGAATTGAACCATTTTAATACGCTATTTCTTGGAATTATGCAAATTTTGCTCTAAATTACTCAGAAAGTCATAGAATGTCTGTATAACCTTTTTAGGTGATACCATAAGCTTAGAGGGCACAATTTGAACCCGCCGCCTTATTTGTCCCGAGGCGGGCCCACTATTTCCGGTTTTGCCCCTAATGTGTTAAAGCTTCCTTTTTAAGCGATTTTTGAAAGAAATGTTTTAATTACCCTACTAATCGCTTAACGAATATTATTTTAAATATTCTGTTAAATATTATAAATTATTTTGACACTCGGAATGACTTCGGGAAAGTTATACTTCTGTAATTTATTATGATATTCGAAATACATTTATTATGATTCCGTCCGACTCCATTGGATTTGTTTGTCTTTGATACGCTTCATCGAGTCTTTGAAAACAATTATTATATTTTTAAATTGCATTAGTCTCTCACTACTCCATTCGTGGATGTCCCAATGTTTCCCACACTGAGCCCGGGCCAGGATATGTTGTCAAGCGTAATTCTCTACATTGTTCGCCGCGTCCCGATGTGAGGGGGCAGGTATACGCGTACATGGGTCTGTGGAGTATGATGTGCCATGTCCGCCTATTCTGATCTGATCTGTTATGGCCATTTTGATATGACATTATATGATACGGGGCCACGCCCCTTTTTCTGATTCCTCTGTATAGTGGCACCAGCGTCAGGAGGGTGGCCACATTCTGTCTGCCGAGTCCCGTGGCAGGGACCGGATATGATATGATATGACATATGTTTCTGTACACATTCTGTCGGTTTTGGAAATATGCATTTGACACTCTGGATTTTGTACTCATTTTCTGTAATCATTATGATTTGACTTCTGTGATTCCGCTTTGCATATTCAGTACATATTTCGTACTGACCCCCTTTCTTCGGGGGCTGCGTTTTCATGCCGCGCAGGTACAGACGACAGGTTTGCTGATCCATACGTTTAGGATCCCGTTTCTGCTATTTTAGGGCGCTCTCTTCTTCAGAGCCCATCTTTTGGTACAGTCTGTCACTGTTATCTGGATATGTATATTGTTCTGGGTATGACGGGGCCCTGTCCCGTCTTATGATTATGATATGTTCTGTAGAGGTCTGTGGATACATCTGTGTGGGTTCTGTATATATGTTTGGGATGTTTTGTTTTATGATAGCCTTATCGGCTTCTGTGTGCCAAGGCTACTCTTCTGCTAAATTCTGTAGCATCCACTAATGTTATTATTATATTATTATTCTGTTAATATGCTAAATTGGGTATCGGGTACGTATAGGTGCCCAGCTCGGGCACTGGTCGCGGCCCACGGGGTTGGGTCGTGACAGAAATAATACATATATGTCATTTGTTCATTTCATAAAGATCATGCCAAAAGAAAGAAAGGTAGGCCTTACATACCTTGTCTACTTCCTTAGCTAATTCAATCTTAAGTCTTGGCCTTTCCAAAATCTATAACAATATTAGTGAATAACAAACATTAGATGTAGATGTCCAAGAACCTTATCCTGAACTAACACTTTGTCTACAGAAATTTCGGCAGCATTTCCCCTGTAAATACACCATCCCCGAGAATCCAACTCGGCCAAATCAACAATCAACAATCCGAGAATTCAACTCAGCCAAATTATTAACAACATTACCAACAATCATACTAACAATTTCAACAATCAATCCAAAATATATTCTAACATTAACAGCTCTTGTCACACAATTCACGACATTTCATTTATATCCAATTTAATCACATATATTCAAGCTAACATCAATGATCCTACACTCAAATATTAATCCGACATCATTCTAACATGATTCAAGAATATTTCAAACAATTCACATAATATTCAAAACAACCCATTCAACATACTAATTCACCCGAAACCTTCTAAATTCAACAAAAACGATAACAACACATTTCTTCTCTTCCAATTTCATAAATTACACCAACAATTCACATGCTAGCAACATTATTTTCCATAAACACAAGAAATGGTTTTAAGATCACATTAGCTTCTAGAACAACTTTCCGACACTTACAACTTCCACTAGAATTATTAAGCATTCATTTTTTATCATAGAGTCCATCACAACAACAACCAAAATACTAAGAGAAATTGATTCATTCTCCCCCATACTACACAATAACCACACGGCCACACACTACCTTCACACGACCACAACATAACTTCCATATTTTCATAAATTTCATTCATTTCTACATACTACAACATGCACAACCATCCATAACATATAAAATAAGATTGAATCTTACCTTTTCCCCTTAATTTCCCACTTGGCTAGAATCATGAACTTGCAACAAATAGAGATCTTCTTGCTCCAACAATTATACCACGTTAAAGAGGACCTTCAAATTAGTAGGAATACTAGAAAAAAATATTTTTTTGGATCAAAATTGAAGGCTCCAAAATTTTTCTCCTTTTCTTTTTCTTGGCCGAAAGGCCCTTCTCACTTGGTCTTGAGTTCTTTTTCTTGAATGTTCTTGAATTGGAGATGACCAAATAATAATGGGTCATCCCTTTTTATTACTTAATTTTGCTTCCACATGGGCCTTGGCCCATCCCCCCTTGGCCGGCCACACTTGGCCATTTTTCAAGCCCAATTTTTTTTTCTTTTTATTCCAAGCCCATTTTATTTCATGACAAATTTTTGTAATTCATGAAAACTATTTTTCTAATTTTCAAATTTGTCCTTAGCCTTCCTCAATATTTCCGCATCGATATTTTCATGAACAACTTATGTATTAAACAATATCAAAATACAGCCTTGTCTTTAACTTGTCGCAATTATCTCAAAATATTCGAATGTGCAAAATACGGGATATAAAAATATTTCAGTGTATTGTTTCAGTATATTTCGCTATATTTCAATGTATTTCTAATTTAGGAAATAATTTCTGATACATTTCATTGTATTCCATTGTATATACGCATACCACAATTTTATATTTCTTAAACAATCAACCATATTTGATTGTATTCCAGTGTATATTTTTCTGTATTTGGAGGTATTTCTAAAAGTCTGGAATGGAGTAATTTGGAGAGAGAAACGTGGGTTGTTATGAAACTTCAACCGTTATGAGTGATACATGGTTGATTTAATTTGACTTACCATTTAAAATGAAAGAAGAGAATAGTTCCATAAATATAGCCTATTTTTACTCTGCCAAATTTTGTATTTTCGTGTATTTCAAAAACGCGAAATACAACTGAATACAACAAAAACCAGCAATTGTTTTTTGAATGGAGTAATTTTGATAGAGAGACGTTAGTTGTAATGGAACCTCATGAGGTTTGCGTGAATCATGGAACCATTAATACAAATTACTATATAATTTGAAAAAGATTTTTATTGCCATAAATATAGCCTTTTTTTAATTCAACAGTCGCGCTGTATTTCACTGTATTTAAAAAACGCGAGATACAACTGAAATACAGCCAAAAACAGCTACGAACCGTAAATCTTCAACTTATAGCTATAACTTGTTAGAAGCTGTTAAAAGGTAGTTATTTGTGTAAGTTTTACTTAAAATTTAATATAATTTGACTAGTAAATAATTAAGAACCACCCTCCCTCCATGAGTTCTTCTCTTGCTTGAGTTGTCTAGAAGATCAGGAAAGTGATTAAAAAGAATGAGAGAATTATTTTCTTGTGGTCACACAAATTCAATTCACAGAGACATCCAAGTAAAATTAAACAAATTCTCTTTCCGTTTTTTCTTAATTTATTTTTATTATTTCTATCCAGACCAAACAAAAAGAAAGCAACAAATTCCTTTTACATTATTCTTCTCATTGTTTCCTGTTCCTTTGTAAATTTCCACAAACATTTGGCAGGCCAAGCAAGCAGGGACATGTGGAAACTTTATTTGTCTTCTCTTAAGAAAAATCTAATCGGGTTGACGTAAAAAGTCTTTGTATCTTTTACCCGAGACAACAAAGCCAAGACAATAAACTTGTTATGTTTTTCCAAAGGGATGTGGCCCAAACATATATAGTCTAGTCTAAGCTTAAAGAGCACCTATTTCTCTCTTTCTTCTATTAAGATTGACCTGTCTCGATCAGAATATTAAAGTATCTAAATTTGAATATATATTTAAATATTAAAATATTATATGAAAAGTTGAAAACTAAAATAATAGAGAGTATTTGTTTTCGAAAAACATCTAAATGAACGGAACTTGTATGTAATTTTTAATTAATAAGTATTCTCTCTGTCCCAAAAAGATTGTCATCCTTTTGTTTTTAGTCTATCCTAAAAGGATTGTCATCTTTCTATATTTAGAAACAATTTAACTTTATGAGATGATTTACAGCCACACAAATATTTAAGGCTTGTTTTGGACCACACATTTAAAAAGTCTTCCTTTATTTCTTAAACTTTGTGTAAGTTAAAATATGACAATCTTTTTAGGACGGAGGGAGTACAAAATTTAAATAAAACACCAATAAAGAATTTTAAAAATACTAATTATACGGTGGTTGATGATGGTGATGGCTAATAGTGGTGGTTACGTTGTGGATGCCGACTGTCGGTGATAGTTGTGGTGGTTGTGGGTTGTAGTTACTAGATAGTGGTGATGATGGCTAGCAGTGGTCGTTAACAATGGTGGTAGTTGGCGGTGGCGACTGACAACTGTGGTGAATGATAGTGATAACTAATGGTGGTGATGACTGACAGTAGCGATTAGTGGATTTTTGTGGTAACAATGAGTAGTTATGATGACTATGAATGGTTTGTAGAGATGGTGACAACTGACTGTGGTGATTGGTGGTAGTATGTGTCGTGGTGGTGGTGGAGGTGATGGTTGATAATGGCAGAAAGCGATGGTGGTAGTTGCTGATAGTGGGGGGGGGGGGGGGGGGGGGGGGGGGCGACGATGACAATTAGCAGTGAAATTGAATTGACTGGTGGTGAAATGTCATCTTTACAAAATTTTTTAAATAGATAGCTAGATAGCTTTTAGGAAGACTTTGTTATAAGTTTTAATTATTTAGAT
Source organism: Lycium barbarum (assembly GCF_019175385.1). Taxonomy (NCBI): domain Eukaryota; kingdom Viridiplantae; phylum Streptophyta; class Magnoliopsida; order Solanales; family Solanaceae; genus Lycium; species Lycium barbarum. The sequence goes on along the minus strand of NC_083345.1, from coordinate 8,669,482 downwards.
CTATTCATACCGTTTAAGTGGTTCTAGAATTTAAAAAATTAAAAGACACGATAATTGAGATTACTAAAATTTAGACTTAAATATTAACATAATAACTAAATCTATAAATAATTAAAATTCAGACTTGCATCTAACGAACGAGGCCGTAATATCCTTATTCACATGTACATTAGTCAAAATGAGGATGAGCCAGAGAAAGCAATTGCGACGATCTTTTAGTAGGACCAAAGAGCCCTCCCTTCTCAAGCAACTATATATATTTCTACTTGCTATGTTTTTATGAGCTCTTATTTAAAGGAAAATCTTGGAGAAATAATACTCCCGCTGTCCATTTTTACTTTTCATGTATACTAAAAATAGATCTCTACTTTTACTTGTCCAGTTTGAAAAACCAAAAAATAATCTATCATTTAATACCTATTTTACCCTTAATATTTATTATTGAGTGGAAAACTTCAAGAAATTGTTAGTGGCTGCACAACGTTTAAGGCATGTTTGATTGATTTCAACCATTAGATGGCTTAATAATAATTAAGGGTAATATAGTAAAATTGTCATTCTATCTATGGCTTCTTAAGGAGTGTGCCAAGTCAATACAAGACAAGGGAAAATGGAGGGAGTAGCGTTTTTTTTTTTTTTTTTTTGTGTGATTTATACTCATTCAGTTTACTTTTACTTGTCCACTTTTGACTTTACACGCCCCTTAAGAATTAATAAATAAAGTGTATATTTTACCATAATACCCATATTAATTGGTATATATTCTCAATAGACTTGAAAAATAATTTGGAAAAAAATAATGAATGTTAAGGATAAAATGATTTCATAAGTTGTCGTGAAATCAATTACTCATATTTGCGTCATAATAAGTTATTTACAACTCCCTTTTGAAAAGCGGCTCTTTACGGAATTCTGTGTGAGCTTGGCTACTTAGGGTACCGAACTATCCTTTTTATGATCTTATTTAGAATTATGTACGCATTATCATTTCTTATCGTGACATACACTAGAGAAAAAATACATAAACGGTTAACATAATAATAAGCTACAAGCTACGAACTTTTCCAAAGCATAAAGGGTTAATGAAACCAGCATGCATCATGACAATTGACAAGAAGGTAAAGATGGCAATAACCAAATACGTAGAACAAAAGGGAGACAACATCTCATTATAAGCAGTTTTCCATGGAAAACCATACAAAACAAATAGTGGCAAAACATGAGCAACCAAAATTCACAATAAACAAAACAAACAAAGATAAAAAGCAAAAGAAAAGAAAATCAAAAGCTCCTGCATCTGCAAAGAAATACACAAAAGGAACCATAAAGCAAAAATAATGTAGATGATTATTTCATCTTAAGATACAAACAAGAACAAAGCTGATTAAAAGCCTCAAATCTTGCTCTATCTCATGATGTTTTGTTCAAAGGGAAAAAAATGTTACAACATCAATTAAACTGGAACTGTTTGTGCATTTTCTCCCTTAGTTTCTGTTCCATAATTTTGTTCTTCTCCCTCATTTTCCTTTGACATTTCCTCCAATGATTTTCCCTTGGATTCTGGCACCAATAATGTAAATAACATTCCAAGTAAATTAACACAACCAAGAACAAGAAGTGTATTTTTCACACCTATACCAGTTGGATAACCTACATCAACCTTTAATGGATTAGTGGATTGAGCAGCATACAAAAATCCAAATGCCCCAACAATTGCTCCAGCTTTTCCAGCTGCAGCTGATATCCCGTGGCACGTTGATCTTAGCCTAGCTGGAAAAATCTCTGCGGGTACAACAAATGTAGTTGCATTTGGACCAAAATTCGCGAAGAAAAAGGTAAGTGAGTACATGATCACAAAACCAATTCTGTTTTCCTTTTTAGTCCAGTGATTATATGGGATGGCTAAGGCAAACATGAACACCGTCATGAAGAAAAATCCCATCAATTGAATTGCAAATCGACCTATTTTATCGATAAATGCAACTGTAAACCAATAACCAGGAACAGTACTACAAAGAGCAATAAGAGTTTGTGCCCTTGCAATCTTGAAAACCTCATCCAACGCGTTCATCGTTTCTGGATGAGGGATCCATCCAATTTTACTAAAAATATCCTTTTGAAAAAGATTTTGACTATAGAAAGCAATGTCCAATAAAAACCATGTACTAGTTGTTCCTAGCAAGTGAAGCCCGTGGCGACGAAGAAATTGCTTAGTAAACAAACCAAAATTGTTCCCCTTTTCTTCAACAATCTTCTCAATTTTATCTTTTTCTGCTTCAATTTCAACATTCAACACTTTGGACATATCGGCTGCAGCCTTAGAAGCATTTTTGGCAACTAAGGCTGTGTAACGGGCTGTTTCAGGCATCTTCATACGCCAATAATAAGTAAGCAAAGCTGGGATAGCGCCAAACATGAGAATAATTCTCCAGACTAAATCAGCTTCAGGGGGTGTTGAATCTTTAGCATTCACTGAATAAATTGGTGAAGGGTAAGCATTTTTAAATGCACCAGCAACAACAAGTGCAACAATTCCACCTGTCAAAATCCCAAAACCTTGCATAGCGAAAACCGCAGCAATAAAAGCCCCACGTGTCTTTTTATTTGCGTATTCAGACATAATCGTTGCAGATAAAGGGTAATCGCCACCAATACCAAAACCAAGCCAAAACCGGAAAAAGCAAAGTGTGGCAATAACACCATTAGGTGTCTTACCAAAAGAAAGTCCCGAGGCAATCGAGCAAATAACCATAAGCATAAGGGTCATTCCATAAACTTTTTTCCTGCCCAATTTATCACCTAGCCACCCGAAAAACAGTTGCCCTGAGAGGGTCCCACAAAACGCGACGCCATTCACTGCAGTTGAGACACCAGGGGGGAGAATTCCGGGTTTTGGTGCACCTTCATGATGATAGTAAATTCGACCGAGTAATTTGGTGACAAGTGAAATGCAGAAAAGGTCATATGCATCAGTGAAAAATCCCATTCCAGCAATAACAATTGTTGTGAAATGGTACAACTGTGTTTTGGCCACATCAAGTGCATTTAGCACTTCCAATTGATCTTTAGCCATAGCTAGCTATAGGTACTAATATTTGCTGGAAAAAAACTGCTAAGACACAATGAAGGGAGAGGGTTATTAATAAGAATGATGGACAGAACAAGACAAGGACAATATTACAGAAATTTGAATTTGGGAAATCCTTAATTGTATCAAATTATAGTATGAAAATCTTATGGTGCGATATTATGCATAAAGGGGTATATTCGGCCGATTTTGCATATAAGAACAAGAAGGATAGATTTTCGATACTTCCAAAATGCAGCTATGTTTTCTAAGTTTTTTTTCTTGTTAAAACTTATAAACATCTTGATCAACAGCCTGTTCCTATAGTCACAAACTCAATATTCACAAACTTCCATTTTTTGTAATGTCACAAACTCCTAGTGCATGCCAAAATTTTCATTTTTTTGAGCACCAAGTATTCTTGATCTACTTGATATTTTGTCAACAATAATAACGACGAACGTGGTAAACACAGCATGAGACATGATGTTTAAGGTATAAATTTCACTGTTATAGTAAATAAAGTTATTTCCAGGTGAATAATAATGGTTCTGTGGCTTATGCGTAGGTACTTTATTTTGAGTGTGTTGGAGCTAAACAAAATGATTACTTTATCTTGCATACAAGTACTCTTCAATTTAGATACTAAGGTTCTAAACTAAATATAACTTAGAAGATTGAGGAACGAGCGTTTTCCCTTCTTCTTTTTTTTTTCTTCATGACAATAGTTTATACAAGAAATCCATATACTGCTAACAGAAAATCACATTCTCCAAAATCAAAAACAAGAAATTCAAAATTAACAAATTAATAATATTGACTATCCATGAGCTGAACAAACTCCTTGTGGAAATGAAAATTGAAGAAGATAATTGTCTTCTCTGTTTCTGCTCTTTTTGGTTTCTAGGCACATTATGGTGTTTTTGTTAGTATCTTTTCATTATTTTCATAGATAACAATGTTAAATTCAGATAAAAGTTCCTCGTTGCTACCGATGCAATTATCTTAAACGTGGTTGTTTCTAACTCCTAACCTTATATCATAAGAATACGTGTGCAAAACACCTAACAAATGCAGAACCTTAGGAGAATGCAATCTAGACATCACTTGAACAGAGCCCCTGCTCCATTCCATCCTTGATAGAACTGATCAATTTTTCCGATAAAAATGGAATTCTGAACTGCTATAAATTTCGTTAATTAACCATACAAAACTTGAGCTTCCTAATAATGATGATAAAAAGAAAACAAATATTATAATCATCATCAAATAGAAATCATTCTTCTCCCCGTGAATCTCCAATTTTCCACGGAAAAGAGGCAACAAAAGAAGGATTATAACACATTATTCGAATATAGAAAAAAAAAAAAAAAAGGTGAAAACAAAACAAGAAATGTATACCACCATTAGTTTATTTACAAACAAGATATGGACAAGAATTTCTAATAAAAAAATAAAGTCCTCGATGCTTAGAGCTACAGGTTGATTCTGTCTTCACTCTAACTTCAAAAATGGAATAAATTCATTTTACAATATTAATCTATTCTCTTTCTAACATTTTTTAATTGAGGGTAATCTAATTCTCTTTCTAACATTTTAGAATTGACAGGCTAACATTAAAGTTTTGCCATGTCTTTTCCAAGGTTTTCTTAGTAGTTAATAAAATTGACCCTTCTCAGTAAATCACGTCGTGTTCAAATTATATTAGTTATTTTTACACGATAAATGATAGCCCGTAAGTAGTATTTCCCTATGATCGACAACAAACAAGTAAAACAAATGTGAGCGTAAGACTTATGTCCCTACAATTGACATTTTTGTTTTAATAATACGCGTCCACATGAAATTGACATAGTAGTAGGAAAAAAAATGTAGTCTGCATATATTCTCAATCAATCACTTCACCAGTGTCATAAATTATAGAATAGTAAAGAATACCTGGTTTTCAAGGTAGTTAACATCTCATGTTTAAGGCTCCAATAGAATGTACGGGTATAACTTTTCAAGTCATAAATTAAAGAAGAGAATCAGCAGTTTCTTGGAATTTAATTACTGATAGAGACACTTAAGTATAAACACGGCAAAGGGCTATTGATGATATCATTGACAGTGAAAAACAAGTGAAAGAACAAGAATATTCCCATTATATTTTATTTGGGTTGACTGCAAGTCCGTGAGTCTATTTCTTGGAAATTTCACCAGGTTATTTTAGTTTCCACACTTAATGAGCAGTGATTATCTAGGCAAACCATCAACTAGTCATCATGAGAGAGCGTTATTTATATCGTAAATGACAATTATAAGTTTCAAAGGATATTTTTGATATATTTTAGTAACACTTCAGTTTAAAATTCTAAAATTCAAAAGTTTTGATATGTTCTTATATTTCGTGCCCAATTAAACTAACACATAAAAACAAAGTTGAAGGAGTATTGTTTCATAACGAATTAATACTAAACCTATGTACTAAGAGAGTTCTGTCTTCGCACTTTTGTGAAAGTATTCTGAATATGCCTCAAGGATTTTTGCATTTCCGTTAATATTTTTTATTTTCTTCTTAGATGATCCACATTCAAATTCTTGCCTTCATGGTTATACCAACATGAATTAATAGAACTTGTTATTAATTTCAAGTACTCCATTCTTTGGTCTTTCTGATTTTGACTAGCAGCCCACCTGAAAGCAACAAGACAGCTACACTACCAGGGGAAGAATATTCAACACTACTAGGAGGAAAAAAGACGGAAATTTCTAATGTTGATGAAGATAACAACCATATATGCTAAAGGAATCATAACCAGGGAAAAGGTCTAAATTACCCATATACCATCTAAAATTTCTTAGTTTTCCCCCTATACACTTTTGGTTTATTCATATTTTTGTCATTAACCGATCGTCTCATGTTCTCCCTTTTCATTATTGAAGCTCGCTTCAACATGAAATGGGTATAAACTCCACGTGTCCGAACTCTTAGAAAAAAAAGACCCAAATTCACCCCTCAACTTTAGAATATGTTTTAAAATACCTTTAAGTTTGAGCTCCACTAGTGATCAAGGGCAAAAATGAGACCTTTTCTTAACAACAAGAGTAATATTAAACCAAAAAGGTCTAATGAATCACAAAATTGCTCAATTCCGAATTGTACAAGAGCAAATTAGACGTTTTCGCCATCTAACAAAAATAAAATTAAAGGATTAACGAAGGCATAATCTATTCTGATTTATCTTTTTAAACTGATCTTCAAAGTATTGCAACTCCGAGCTAATAAGTCTTGGGTTTTTCTGATTTAGATTACAACCACCACCCCCATGAAAGCAACTTATATGACAGCTGCACTTTACAGCAAACACGAATATTAAATGAAACTACGAGGAGAAACAAATGAAATTACGCAAGGAACGAACGAATAATGTTGTCATAATCTAGATTCTAACTTAGTTCTCTTCGCGTTATTTTATTTCTACATAAATCTATATTATTATTTTCTCTCCTTAGGCTTAACGTAGAGATCAAGGTAAGATATTCTTTCTTGTACATATAAGGCAAGCTGTTTTCCTAAATTTTTATGAGTTTAAGCTCTGTGCGACTGTGCGTCATTAATGTATAGATTTTTTGCGCATGAGGTTAAGTTCACTTACAGCAATACATAAATTTTCATAGCAAACCCAATGCAATAACCTGGAAAACAGAAAAGCAATGTGCTATAACAGGTTAAATTGACCTTATGATGCAAAAAATCTTTGTATATAACTTAAAATCCATATTTTATTTGTAGGCCCAACTCAAAATGCTCTTGTAATTATTGAATGGATTCGAAGAAACCTAGAAATGACATGATAGCTAGTATATACTCTATGATAACATCCTTCCATATCTTTGCTTTAGTGTTCTTTGTCATTATTATTAAAGTTTGATCAATATCGTCAACATGGACGAATTTAGGCTATCAATAACCGGTAGAATTATTGCACCTTCACTGTTTGCTTCAACTGTATATTTGAATAACACTATTTTTCTAAAATTGTTTTAAAAAGAGGAACATATTTTGATGTTTGAAATTTTCTTAATTTTGAATTTCCCATATTACTTAACATAGCCATAAAAATGGCATGGTTTGTTTAAGAAAACAAATTCTAATGATATTATGATATTTTTTAGTACACGTTAAAAGTCTTTTATTCTTTTTTAAACTCCGTTCATTCAGTACAAGTAGTCTAGCTAATCCCATCATGACGTACTTGTCTTCGCCTTCTCGTTCGATTTCAAAAAATCTGCATCCTGACTCAATTCTTTTTAACTCGTAACGTGGGTCTAACTGGCAACATGCATCATATTAAGCTCTTACCACTAAATCAAAGCCCAGCCATAGGCATGGGATTGGGGAATCCCATCATCTATAGTAATCCATCGGTCCATTTTTACTTATCTTGTATTGACTTGACATACCCTTTAAGGAGCCATAAATAGAATCACAATTTTACTATGTCACCTATAATTATTACTAAGTTATCTAGTGATGTAAATCAATCAAACATACTTTAGAAGTTGTGCAGCTACTAACAATTCATTGAAGTTTCCAACCCAATAATCTATATATAATATAAAGTTAGGAATGGACACGATGACGTTGCACTTCTTAGAGATTTGCATTTATCTTTTTTGTGGTTTTTTTTGCCTTTTTCTCCTAATTTTTTTATTCAACTTATTCTTAATAATGTCAAAGTGGCTAAATCCCTATTAAATTAAAAAGAAATTAGATTTTTAATTAAATATTAAATATGAAAGAGACACGATAGAACCGTTAAATCACTACAACAAATGTGATTTTTAGCTACGAAATTACTAGCTACGACACGAAATTCGTCACCAATTGTCGATTTTTCATGACGAAAAATATATTTCGTCTTTAAATACATGAGGCACATACTTTTAATGTTAATGACGAAATACAAAAAGTCGTAGCAAAGTTTTGTCCACTAAAATTCCCCCCCCCCCCCCCCCCCCCCCCCCCCCAAATAATGAGTTGGTGCCATTTATTGAGTACTATTAACCACAAATTTAAATTTATCAATGACACATTATTTTGTCATTAATGATGTACCTAATTCGTGACGAATCATTTTTTATCCTAAAATTAGTTAAATTATGGACACAAAAAACTTTCGTCACAAAAAAAAAATATTGATACAATAGCAACGAAATAGTATTTGTAGTTAATCGTTGTAACTTTAGCCACAAAATTTTATATTTAATTGTGACCTTCATTTTTGTCACTAATAGTTGAAACAATTAGTGACGATTGTATTATTGTCTCTATTTAACCTATTCACAACCAAATTTTGTCACAAAAAATACAATTTTCAAACGGCTACGACTTAAATTTCGTAGTTAATTAGTGCAATTATTGGTTACGAAAAACACTCATAGTTATAAATTAAAAGATCATCAATGGTAGACATTTCTTTGATCTGATAAAATAAAAGGCAGAGTTTTATTTGTCAATAAACATGCAACACACAAGCGGATTGGTCCATTGGATAGGGTCTATATTGGCAAGTGTTGGACAATTAGGCAGAATTTTGAATCCTGCAATTGTAGCCAAAGTCTATTTAATTCGCAGCCCAAAATATTTCAATCATAGCAATTAGTGGCCAGAATTGTCAATTTTTTTTAAATTAAAATCAATTTCTTGCACAATTAAACCAAATTCAAATATAATTTTGAAAATTGACCAAATTGGAGTAAAATTGAGATTAAATCATGTATTAAATAAAATATTTAATTAAACCTTTTCAACTAAACAAAGATAAAAATAAATACAGTAAACAGATTAAATCTATTGTAATAAGCCGTAAATAGTTATAAATTAGTAATTATAATATGTATGTAATTAGACAATTCTTTTTTGAACTGATTTGTAATTTCTAAAACATCAAATACATTTTGTACTTTAGGAAACAATATGTAATTAATTTACATAAATAAAATTAATACTGAAATTATATACATAATATTATTAGGGTATTTTGCAGTGTGAAATGGAAAAATAGCACAAAAATAATATGAAATAATATCCTGCACTTTTATAATACTAATAATAAATAGATATTTCTACTCCGTTTAAAATTCACGAAACTTAATAATTAACTTAAAAAGTGGAGCGTCAAAATTGGATGTCAACACATATATGCATAATTAATTTTTTGTTCAATAAATTTTTTTGAATTTTTCTTACGTTATATAGATCTTTTATATGTTCTAATTTCTACTTCATATCACAAAAAATCACTCTAAAATATATATATTCAGTACAATTTTTGTAATGATTAGCGCACTGCACATCTCTAAGACCAGTTATATTAAAATCGTGATAGTAAATCTATCGCTAATCCATTACAATAGATAATATATTTATTATATGAAAATTTTTACAATATCTTTTTATGTTGTAGCTCTATCACATAATTTTGCTTTATTATAGTTTTTCAAATAATTTGGCCATGATTCTGTCACTGTATTGGTAAGAATTACTGCGAGAAACAATTTATCTCAATCATTTTTTATTTCATTTATTTGAAGCTTGCAATTGTAGCAAATTCTATTTGATTCTTACCCAAAATTATTTCAATAATAGCCATTAGTTTGCAAAATAGTCAATTTGTTTTAAGTTAAAATCAATTTCTTGCACAACAAATTTAAATATAATTTTAAAAATTGACCAAATTGAAGTAAAATTGAGATTGAATTATGTATCGATTTATTAATCAAACTTCTTGGACTAAACAAAGATAAACATAAATACCATAAATAGATTAAATATACAATAATAAGCCATAAATAGTTATAAGTTAGTAATTTCAAATATGTATGTAACTAGAAAATTCTTTATTTTGAAATGATTTGTAATTCTCAAAACAGCAAATACATTTTGTACTTTAGGAAATAATATGTAATTAATTTACATAAACAAAATTAATAGTCAAATTATATAAAAAATGTACAAAAGATTATATGTAAGGCATTTTGTCAAATGAAATGGTTAAATAACACCAAAATAATATGAAAACATTTTTGACTTTTATAATAATAATAAATAGATATTTCTACTCTGTTTAAAATTCATGGGGCTTAACAAATTAACTTAATCTTATGGGTCCTCTTTCCTGGCCTACCAGTCCAATGTTGGGTGGAGGAGAATCTGAGTAGGATAGCAAGCTACTTGGGAAAACTCATTTGTACTGATACACTTATAGCTCAGTCTGAAAGAATATCATATGCTCGAGTCTTGATTGAAATGGATATATCGCAAAATCTGCCTGATATGTTGCTCATTGAATGTCCGGGTGGATCTACGTGGGAGCAAGATATAGATTATGAGTGGTGATGTGCCGTGAAATTACGGCACATTTGACGCCAACTGCTTAGTCTTTTGTATATCCCCAAGTACTTTTGATGTCGTTTCTCGTGTTTTTGTGTTAATTTGTAGAATAACATGTGCTGGAAGCGACTTGAGGTAAAATGAAGCAAAAACTAGCTGAAATGGACCAGAACATCACCTGTGAATCGCATGTACTGCATGCGAGTCGCAGGTGCTGCAGCATCTATTGACAGAGATGGCTAAAAAGGAAGACAATGGTGCAACACATGCGAGTCGCACCTGATGCAGCAGATGCTGCACCACAGCTGATTGAAGATGCAGTACCTGCGAAGATTGGTGCAACCTGCGACTCGCAGGTTGCACATGCGACACCAAGTGCGATTCGCACCAGATGCGCAAGGGTATTTTTGTCTGGAAATTATTCCCGTTTTGGACATTCTATAAATAGATTTTTAGTTGTCTTTTTTGTAGAGCTCATTTATTATTGGTTGGTGAAGCTTTTAAGAGATTCCTTTTGCTTTTGTTATCTTCTCCATTCAATACTTTTGTAAGCTTTATGAATACACTTTACATTATTGTTTTACCTTTAATGAATATTAGTAGCTAATCTTTTTAGCTAAGGTTGTGGGACCAAATGTGTTAGTTATGTGATTGGGTTTCATACTCATACTTCATTTATATGCTAATGGTGTTTTCTATTAACTCTTCAAGCATTAATGTCTTATGATGGTGTACAACATTACTGTGCCTTAATACCATTACTTTGCTTGGAAAAGAAAGTAGAGGTTAGGAAAAGAGTTAATAGCAACAATTTGGGTCATTAAATCCATCTAATAGCTTAAGCTGGGAATAGGAAAGCTAGTTGAGGCTATATGGGTGTTCTCTTATAAAACATTCTAAGGCTTGGAAAAGCCTAGGATGAAATTTGCTAATTTGGTTGGAAAACTTTTAGCAAGATTCGCGTGACCCTTGGTTTAATGCATCTAGGCATATAAATAAGTTGAATTGATACCCAAGCGCATTACTTTCCATTTGAACCACAACCTTGGTCCCATTTACTAATAGTTTACATCTTATAACCACTTTTAGTCTTTAATGAAAAACAACAACCAAACTACTATTATACTCCCCTCTCCCTTGAAATATAGACTAATAGTCGGGCGTTACACTTGACAAGTATATTTCTTCATTGTATTCTCTGTGCGATTCGATCCCAATCTCGTTGGGTTCTATATGTGACAACGACCGCTTACTCCTGATATTAAAGGTGTAATTTGGGCGTATCAAGTGACGACCTTTGTTCTGCCAAGACTGCACGTATATGGGGCATAAGACCGGTGAATGCACAACCAAGGATCCAAAGCCACTCCCGCCAAAGCCAAAACGCCCTAGAAGAAGGAAATACAAACAAGAATGGCAGTCTATGCAAGCTGAGCAGCCTCCAAATACAGATATGGTTGGGTTAAAGGAAGTTAACACACCAATACAGGAGGTGGCGGTACGGGTGGAGGATAGGGGTTAAAAAGCAGTGACAAACAAAGTGCAGCACAAAAAAAAATCAGGAGCCATAGGCCCGGAAGTCTTAGCTCAGAGGAATCATAATGCTGTCATAAGGATTCAAGCAGGAGGACCAGCAGCAAGCATCGACACACCTACAGGCTGATCACTCCCAGAGGCTATCAAAGGGAACTATTCCAACTACAATCCCTCCAATATGATTATTAGTGCATGGAACGTGAGAGGACTTAACAAGTCCTACAAATATAAAGAGTTTAAAGTCTTTTTAGGTAAAAATAAGCTTGATTTAGTTGGATGTTTTGAAACTAGAGTCAAGCAGAATAAAAGTTCAAAAATCCAAAAGTTGTTGGGTGTGGATTGACAATTCCTTGACAATTATAATCATACACCGAATGGCAGAATTTGGATAGGGTGGAAGCCTGCTAATGTTGATGTTATAGAAATGTTTAGCCCCTCCCAAGTGATTCACTGTATAGTGAAAGATAAGCTTCCTCATTCTCTAGCTATGTTACATTCGTGTATGGGTTGCACTCATTAGAGGCTAGAAGACCATTGTGGGCTGATCTAAGGCAGATTTACTCCAAGGTCACAGGACCTTGGATCATCCCAGAGGATTTTAACAGTGTACTACATGCAGATGACAGAGTGAATGGTGCCCCAGTGCATCACTCAGAGACTGCAGATTTCCAACAATGCCTAGATGATATTGGGGTTGGACAACTTACCAAGAGAGGCAGCCAATACTCCTGGTGCAACAAAAGAGGGGCAGCTGAGAGGATATATAGCATGATTGACTGGGTATTTGGCAACGTTGACTGGTTCAAGGACTATACAAATGTGGAAAATCTATATATGCTTCCTGGATGCTCGGATCATACTCCAGTGATTATCAACACGGCTAGCATCAGAACCCAAATTAACAAACCATACAGGTTGCTTAATGTCATGTTGACTAATCCAGACTTTCAACAGCAAGTACAGGACATATGGAAGCAAGAGGTGAAAGGGTATGCTATGTACTCTATTTGTAGGAAACTGAAAAAACTAGAGCTGGCCACCAGAGGAATACACAAATAATTATCATCAGCCGAGATTAAATTAGGGAAGTTAAGGGCAGACTTGACTACCATACAAGATGCACTAAATGAAGATCATTTCAACCCTGAACTGATACAGGCAGAAAAAGATATGGTGACCATGATTGAAAAGTGGGACTCTATCTAGGAGAGAATATTGCGGCAATAGTCCAGAGCTACCTGGATTGGTTTTGGTGATTCAAACTCCAAGTACTTCCATGCACAATTGAAAGCCAGACAAGCAAGGAACAAAGTCACTACTATATATACAGAACATGATGTACAACTCACGGACCCACTCTTGGTGCAACAACAATTTGTTGACTTTTTTCAAAAGTTACTTAGTGAAGCAGCCCCTACTATGCCTGGACTCAATATAAACATTGTAAGAGATGGGCCTTGCTTGTCGTTATCACAACAACAACTGATGTTGCAACCAGTGACAAAGAGGAAATTGCACAAGTAGTAAAGACACTCCCCCTTGACAAGTCACCAGGAATGGATGGGTATCCGACTGAATTCTACAAACAATTCTGGTTTATAGTAGGGGAGGAAGTCACTTTAGCAGTGATGCAATTTTTTCAAATGGGAAAGCTGCTGAAAGAAGTAAACTGCACAACTATTACTTTAATTCCCAAGGTCCCAAACCCAACGTATGTCAAGCAATTCAAGCCAATAACATGTTGTTCCACATTATATAAAATCATTGCTAAAATCCTCACAGTAAGATTGAAAACAGCTGTAGACTTTCTAGTGGGACCATCTCAATCCGCATTCATTGAGGGAAGAAACATACTGGATAATGTTATACTTGCACATGAGATTCTCAAAGGGTACACGCAGAAATCAGTCTCACCCCGATGTATGATTAAGGTCGACATTAGAAAGGCATACAACTCGGTGGAATGGAGCTTTTTGCAAATGTTAATGCTTGAGCTTGGGATCCCTACGAAGATGGTGAACTTAACAATGCAATGTGTAACTACGGTGAGTTATACACTGCTGATCAATGGAGGAACGACTACTAAATTCCAAGCAAAAAAGGGGCTCAGACAGGGTGACCCCATGTCACCATATTTGTTTGTGTTGGTGATGGAATACCTGAACAGATCCCTTATGCAACTACGACACAATCCAGCCTTTAAATACCATCCTAGATGCTCTAAATTAAAGATTGTGCACGTATGCTTTGCGGATGATCTGTTAATGTGTTGTAAAGCTGATAGAAGCTCAATTAATCTGATGCTACAAGCTTTCGAAAACTTCTCAGCAGCCTCAAGACTCAAGGCAACCATGGACAAGAGTTCTCTTTACATAGCCGGGGAAAACAGAGAGTTCAAAGACCAGCTGGTAGAGGATCTACAATTTTGTGAGGGCAGCCTCCCATTTAAATATCTCGGGGTCCCATTATCATCTAGAAAACTGAATACTAGCCAATGTATGCCGCTGGTGGAAAAGATTGTGGCTAAGATCAGATGTTGGACCTCGGGATTCCTATCATACTTAGGGAGACTACAGCTAATTAAGAGCGTCCTATTTGAAGTGCAAACCTACTGGGCTAGTGTTCCTGCTTCCTAAGAAGATTCATAAAATGATTACTAGTGTCTGTCGACAATTCCTATGGCATGGCAATAAGGAAAACAGCAACCGTACACCAGTTGCGTGGGATACACTATGTCAACCAAAGTCTACAGGTGGGCTGAATATTATTAATTCGGTAATGTGGAACAAAGCTGCCTTAGGCAAGCTGCTGTGGGCTGTTGCGAAAAAAAAAAAAAAAGATAAATTGTGGGTGTTGTGGATTCATAGCATATATATTAAGAGGAATGACCTCCACACCATGGATACGCCTAAACAAGCAAGCTGGTTGGTCTGGAAAATATTTGACGCGCGACAGAATACAACTACTGGGTTAACAACCTTGGACAGCTATGTAAACGGAGACAAGTACATCATCAAAAAAGCATACAACGCAGCTGTTCCCATTTGGCCCAAAGTCCCTTGGAAATCCCTGAATTTGCTCCCAGGTATGCTTCCTAGACACCAATTTATAATGTGGATGGCAATTCAATGGAGACTAACAACGGTGGATAAATTAAATGCCTGGGGAATATCAGTTGCGCAAGAGTGTGTCCTATGCGAAGAAGACAAGGTAGAATCACATGACTACCTATTTTTTCAATGCCCATACTCTTCCTTCATCTGGCAGAAGTTAGTAGGCTAGATACATCAACCTTGAGCAATCCAGCAGTGGGATAGTGAAGTATCCTGGTTAGCGCAAAAGGTCAAAGGTCGAAATCCGATATGGAACATCACAGGAGTGATATTTGCTGCGGCTATCTATCACGTTTAGAGTGAGAGGAATGCTCGAAGATTTCAATCGCAGTGGAGAAGCAAGGAAGAAAGAGTTAAAGAAATAGTACTCATGGTGCACATAATTGGGCAGCAAAAGCGTCACTGGCTGCCTATCCTAGCCCAACTAGATCACTATCCTTGCTAGTCTAGATAGCAGATTTTGGATTATGTTAATTTAGAGTCCAAATTTTAGAGCTTGCCTCAAGAGTCCTCTGAGCAGGGGTGTAAATACTTCCAACTGGTTGAATATAAATCTTTTACTTTCGACCAAAAAAAAAAAATTAACTTAAAATGTCGAGAGCTAAAATTGGATGTCAGCACATATATGCATAATTAATTTTATGTTCAATAAAATATTTTGAAAAATATTTTATACATTATTTGTAATGATTGGCGCACTGCACATCTCTAATGACTGACCAGTTATACTAAAATTGAGATAGTAAATCTATCACTAATCAATTGCAGTGTATATTTAATATATGAAACGTTTTTACGATGGGTTTTTGTCGTAGCTCTATTACATAACTAGTTAACTAACCCGCGCTTCGCGCGGTCATACATCTTTTTCTAAATTTAGTAGATATAAAAGAAATAATAAATTTATAATACAGAAAATAAAAATATATATGTAATGTAAAATGTGCATACGAAAAAATAAAATCTAATATATGACGAAAATATATGTATAAGAAATCAAACAAAAACGGAAAATTAACAAAATAAAACATTGACTACTTTCTTACTCCATGATTATAGATTTCTCAAAGAACACTTCTATCAATTCTAAAGGTGAAGTTAAACACTCATTTTATGAAGAAAACTTTATCATATAGTAAGGATCAATAATACTTTTTTTTCCACCCAATGTTATATAGAGTTGTTAATAGTTCTACTTATTAATTTTATTGAAAGTTCAAATAGGTTGTTTAGTTGATTGTAGTTAAACTCTTCTGTTAAATCAAGAGGCAGCATGTAGTTGGTTGAATGCCAAGTGCAACAACTATTTAGGCAACGCATTTGATAAAATTGATTCCAACAATATACTTCTAAAAAATTATAGCGATTGTATATAACATTTTCGATCTTTCTAAAACTTTACTTTAGATTTTGGCCACTAACTATTGAAATATTATAAGCGAAAACAAATATACGAAAATACCATAATGGTTATGCCTACTAAAAGACATCAAGACCCTTGCCAAACGGGACAAATATGATGCCGCTTTGCTGAAAAACAAATAACTTCTCAAAATCAATATTTCTCTTGTTAATTCATGGCATTTAAAAAAATACAGATAAAATTGCTTATTAACATTCCAAAATACCGTTAGAATTGTTCGATATATGCCCATTAAAAAAACATGAACCTCTAGAATTCCTATTAACATATACATTTGTGATTCGTGAAAACAAAGAATTGAAAGAAATAAATAAAATATCAACTATAAAATCAATTGTTTTCAGTAAAGAGAGAGAGAATTTAAAAGAAGACCATTAGCTTTGCGCCAATACCTAGACATATTTATTTATGAGCCAATGTTACATATGATGCCATTTCAATTTGGGGTGTTCCAAATTATTTGACATTATTTTACTAATAATTTTTTTTACGTAGCTTCAGTTACGTTCAAAAATAAATTTATTTAACTATTTAAAATTTAAAGTTTAATGTAATTTATCTTTATTTATAATTTTTTTTTTCACAATTTACTTTAATATCAGCTTCATTACTACAACTAATAGAATTGATCAGTCAAATTATATTCACACAAAACTTAATATGAGTGCATAACATGTATAATTCTAAATTCAACGAAGGAAATGGAAGTTCTATTCGATCGCTACGCATATATATATATATATATATAACTTCATATGAAATGTATAACAGGTGTAATTCTAAATTCAACGAAGGAAATGGAAGTTATATTCAATCCGCATGTACTAATTAACTTCTTATACAAAAATCAAATTAATTGTTCTTATATATATATATATACAAAACTTCATATGAAATGTATAATAGGTGTAATTCTAAATTCAACGAAGGAAACGAAAATTATATTCAATCTGTATCTACTAATTAACTTCTTATACAAAAATCAAATTAATTCTTCTTTCGTGAACAGAAAATTGAACAGAGAAGGGACCAACATAACTGAAAATGAATATTCTCCTAACAAAATGCAATGAATACATGTGTAGATCTGAAATACCAATTTAGTATAGAAGGTAACTACATTATGTAATCCCAACACTGCAGAAATATAAAGAGGTCACGTAGAAAATATCCATATAGCAGCATCCTTCATCTCTTTTCTTCACAAAGGTTGTTAGAGAGAATATTGGAAGGCTTTACAATTCATGAGTCATTTGAACATAAAAAGATTGTCCTTTATACATTTTTAGGGTCACTTACACTTTCTTGACCCTTTGTTTTTTGTAATTAATGTGAAATTTAAGGGACCATTAATAGGGAATACCAACGGAATTAGAAATCGTGCTTATGAGTTTTGGTTCTCAATAAATTAGAAGATGAAAAGTTAGGATGATAAATGATAATAATTGTGACTTTTATTCTTAATGAATAGGACAAGATAAATGATTAAAAAAATAGGGAAAAAGTCCAAAAAAAGAAGAAAAAAGATAAATGTCAATGTAGGCCATTGAGAGGTGCTACATAGGATTGCCTATTCCTAGCTTTATATTATATATAGATAGATAGATATAGATTTTGCATCATTATTATTTTTCAAATAATTTGGCCATGATTCTGTCACCATATCAGTAAGTATAACTGCGAGACATAATTTATCTCAATCATTTTCGATTTCATTTATTTGAACCCTGCAAATGTATTAAAAATGTATTTAACTCGTAGTCAAAATTATTTCGATCACAGCCATTAGTTGCCATAATAGTCAATTTGTTTGAAATTAAATTCAATTTCTTGCACAATTAAACCAAATTCAAATATAATTTAAAAATTGACCAAATTGGAGTAAACTTGAGATTGAATTACGTATCAAATTAATCAAACTTCTTTAACTATACAAAGATAAATAAATACCATAAATAGACTAAATATACATTAATAAGCCGTAAATAGTTTAAGTTAGTAATTTTAAAAATGTATGTAATTAACAAATCTTTATTTTGAAATGATTTGTCATTTTCAAAACATCAAATGCATTTTGTACATTAGGAAATAATAATTAATTTACATAATCAAAATTAATACTTAAATTACATAAAATATATACATAATATATTAAAGTATTTTGTCAAATGAAATGGAAAAATAGCACCAAAATAATACGAAAAAATATTTTTGACTTTTATCATAATAAGAAATAGATACTTCTACTCTATTTGATGAAGCTTAAGTGGCCGTCTGGCCATGAGAATTATTCATTTTTTTCATTGTATTTGAAAATCATCGTCTGACCATGAAAATTTCAAATACAACTTGAAGGTATATTTGGAAAACATCTAAAACCTTATTTTTCATTTTTTTCACTTTCAGTGCATTCAACCAACCAAATATTTTTTGCAAAAGCTATAACCAAACACAACTCCAACTTCAAAAATTTCAAATAAAGTAAAAAACATTTAGTTTATATGGCCAAACATCTACTTAATAAGTTAACTTAACTGTGGAGAGTCAAAATTGGATATCAATACATATATGCATAATTAATTTTATGTTCAATAAAATATTTTGAAAAATGCTTTACGTCATAGATTTTTATAGGTTTTAATATCTACTTCATAACTCAAAATATCATTCTAATATATATTCAATACAACTTGTCAATTATTTTTTGTAAATGATACACACACCCGAATTACTTTAATTGCATTATTAAACTTGTAACTAGTCTATTTTAAATATAAAAAATTTTGGGAGCTTATAATTAATATGTACAATTATCCTAACATTAAGCCTGCTCATGTGCACACATAATATCGATTATTTTCAAAGTGTTTCACTTGTCCAAATAAAATTTGTGAGGTAAAAAGTGTTGAAATCATTCATAATACAAAAATCAAAGATAGGAATATAATTTTAATATTTAACGGGAAGTCGTTGAAGTGAAGAAGTCATAAGTATGAGAATTTTACATGAAAATATTGGAGGGAAATTAAAATAACAAAAATTGACTTTCAATTATTTTACCTTCCCTTCAATATCTTCGTGTAAAATTTTGTCTCACCCATTCCCTCCTTGTAAACCGCTAACAACTGCCCACTAAGATAAATATGAAGTGCCCAACTTAAATGCAAAAACACACCCTCCCAAGAAATAAGAACTCCATACGTGTATTTTCTGCTCTTTATTTTTTTTTTTTCTATCAATTTATTTCTATTTCTCCAACTGATGGTCATTAGCATTAGGCCAAAAAAAAAAAAAAACCTCCTCTCTCTCGTCACTTTATTAGTCTTTTTGTAGGAGGTGCATATTTGTTTGGGTACAATGAGAAAACTTTCCACAGGGTTTGCCAATTGTTCTTTTAATAGGGATGTATGTTTTTAATAATATAGCTTTGATTTTGACAACTAAATTGTTACGGATTCATATGGATGTTATTACTTCTCTCTCGTTCTATTATTTGCTTCACTAATTAATGTAGTTTTATGATTAAAGTTTGAAGACATATTTTGCTTAACTCCTGATAACAAAAAGTATATACTAAAGTTATTAGCATATTTTTCTTTTTCACATAGGTAGATGAAGGTGCAAAAAGTATTTCAAGAGTGAAGTTTATAGATTACGAAGGTTGCATTAGCACATGAGGAAACAACATACTTTGTCTTTTTCAATTTACCATTATTCATGTATTTCAATTAGACTTTTTATGATTGAGTGATTTCACTTTATTTACTCAATGTTGGACCCATATGTTATCTCATAATAATTATAGATGTAACTAGTAGTTGATTTTGTATGAATTTATGTGATGTCTTTTATTTACAGATTTAAATACTCAGCATTAAATATATACAATTTGTTATATAAAAAAAATTATCCCGGAAGATTTATACGTTTTAAGACAACAGCATTTGGTCACACAAGTATCTATTTACAAAAAGTAATTCATTAGTCTCAAATTGATTAAATTCAGCAAAAGAAGTAATTTATCCCAAAATGGCTTCTATTGATAAAATAATTATATTTTTAACTACAAATTAACTTAATATTTGATGACAAAATTGTCACTAATTAAGATAACATATAGTGACGAACTAGTCTTGTCAAAAAAAAAAAAAAACCTACGAAATTCTTGCCTTTTGTAGACAAACCAATCTGTCACT
Source organism: Lycium barbarum (assembly GCF_019175385.1). Classification (NCBI taxonomy): domain Eukaryota; kingdom Viridiplantae; phylum Streptophyta; class Magnoliopsida; order Solanales; family Solanaceae; genus Lycium; species Lycium barbarum. The sequence goes on along the minus strand of NC_083345.1, from coordinate 8,648,769 downwards.
ATTTTAATTATTTAGAGACGAAAATTTCCTTTCGTACATAAAACATATACCTTTTAGTGACGTAATCACATTCTTTTAACTACAAATTATGCATAGCTTTAAAGACAATTTGTATCATCACTAACTAAAATTATATTTAGCGACAATTTAGATTTGTCAGCAATAACCATCATTTTAGCGACATTACAGTGTTTTTAGCTACAACTTTTATGCTATTCATGACAAACAGGTTCGTCATAGATATTACACATTTGGGGACGGAATTTTATTTTGTAGTTAATATAACTTTATTCAGCGACGAAACACTAAGTTGTCTTTGTATACTTTTAGCGACCCACATTTAGGGACGAAAGGTTGACGAATACTATTTTGTCACGAAAGATTTTTTGTGACGAAATATGACTTTTAAGTGACAAAATAATTCGTCACAACTAATGAAATTTGTTGTAGTGAATTTTTTTGCTGGAACGTTGCCTTATTGATCTCTTAAGTACCTCATTATTACCATAATGGTAATATCATAACTTCCTTCTGAAACGTTTTGTTTTTCATAATCATTAATTCAGTATTGTCCTCCTCTCCTCTCTTGAAGTTTCATTTTTCTTCCTCATTTAACATATATATATATATTTTTCCCCTACCTTTACTCTTCTTACGTCACTCTATTTTAACTATTCCTTTTCTCCCTACTCAGATCCTCTTCTATCTTTCATTTAAATCACACTTTTATGCAATTGTTTGCATAGACAAGCAAATTATTTTCCCTGTTAATCCACCTACATTCTTCCATTTTTTTTTAACAAACTCTAATATTTGTATTATATGATAGAATAATTGTTATTGCACATATTCATAAACATATGCTAACATATATTTGGTTGCTTTTCTAGTTTGAAAGGCAGATATTTACAACTTGAAATTTTGGCGCTAAGAGGAGAGGATGAAATTATAGAAGAAGGTGAGATGGAAATGCTCCGGATCTAAACTGCATAAATATTCATATTTATATGAGATAGTGATTATACAAATTTATTCAAATTTTTTTATAAAGACATATTAGAAGAAGAAAAGAAAAGAAGCCAACATGTTTTCTCTTTTTTTAATCTAATTTGTCAAAACAAGGAGAATTTTGTAGTGATGGAAGAACTAGGGGGAGAGAGAAGAAAAAAAAAAGGAAAGAAAAAGAGAAATAAATGGGAAAAAGAAAAAAAAATTACTTACTTCTTTCCTTTTTAACCTAATCTGTCGAAACTTTTTGATTTGTGTCTTCTTCTGTGTTTCACCTTTTAAATTTCCTCTCTTTTCCTTATTCTTTTTTGTTGGTTTATTTTCCATTTCTCTTTTCTTTATCATACAAGAAAACTTTAAAAAATACAAGGTCTAAAGTGTAGATTATATGTGTGTGTGTGTTCCTCTTTTTTTCCTCACATTAACTACCTAAAGTTTAAAATTATATACTTTAAGTTTATAATATCTAATTATGGAAAACTACAACATATCTAAACTTGAATTTTAGAAGTTTATGTCTATAATACTTAAGACTAAAAATGATGAAACTGGGAGATGGAAAAAAATTATCTGTCCAAGGAGCAGTTTGTTATAAATGCATCGAGTTTCTAGGGAAAAAAAATTAGATAATAAATATAAGTCCTCATCCGGCCATTACTTGAAATGTAGACATTGCGAGTGAAGTCTGAACTCTGAAATTACCTTCATATTTCCTCTGTTATGGGATTCTCTTCATATTCTCAATTACATATGAATCACATCACGCACATTTAAAGACTCATTAAAGTTAGAAAAATTTCCTTTTATTTATTCAGTGATGGAGAAGTAAAAGATAAGTTAGAGGATATATAAAATTATTGATGGTTTATAGAGAATTCTATGATGGTTTAAAATGAAAAAAGCTTTTACCAAAAAATTTACAAAGAAAAAAAGCTTCATAATTTTTCTATGACAATGACAACATAATTTTGTTAAGAATGAATGGGATCAAAGTTTATCATACCAGAACAAATTTTGTTACTAAATGATTGTACATAAGTAAAATTATTAAGTATATATCGTTGTAGTCATAATATCGCTTTTTTTATTTTGCTTCAAATTAATTTTTTGGAAACATATTAAGGAATTTTTAGAATTCATTAATCTAGTCTTTTGACCGCGCGGAAAAATTCACAAGTTAATAGTAAGGGTGAGGCATGTATGAAATGGCAAAATATCTTTTGATTTTCGAAATTGGACAAGTAAAAGTCTATGTTTAATATAGAGGACAAGTAAAAATGGGCAAAGGAAGTAGTAATCAAACCAATGATAGACATTTTGGGAAAGGAATTACATCACTCTGCACAAAATAGAAACATTAAGGGGGAAAGATATTAATAAATTCAAATTTCGCTAATAATAGTCTGAAGAGTGTTGGGGGGAATTATAGTATCGAGCTAATATGAGAGAAAAATACTTCTATTACTTTCAAGAATAGAAAGAAGAGACATACAAGCTCTAAAAAAAAAACTCAACAAAAAAAAAAAAACTCACAAATCTCTCAAGGATATTACACAACTCTTCTTGGTTATGCTGTGATGATCTAATGTCTGATATTTTGGTGTGTCAACAAATGATGGAAGACTTCCCTATTTATAGGGATGAAATGAACCTATTGATGTCATTTGCCAAATACAAGGAAGATGTTTTCTTCCTTAAAACAAGGAATATGTTTTGTTCCTCAAAACAGGGGAAATGTTTTCTTCCTTGTTTTCTTCCTTAAAATGAGGGAGATGTTTCCTTCCTCAAATTATGGGATGGACCCAACAAAGAGATGACCTAAAACTTGAAGAATTTATTAAGCTTCTACCTCTTAAATCTTTAATGTGCTAAATTATTTAGTTAGAAGGAAATTAACAAAAACGAAAGAAATTAAAACTACTATAGACTCTATATACCTTCAATTAACATTTTGTTTTATAATCTGAATACGCATTTCCATGAAACTGCTATGCGATCTGCATACTAGAAATGGAAATGCTATTAAACAAATACTATAATTAATAAAATAAAAAGACAAAAGAGAAAGGGAAATGTTCTATGCGTCTATTCCCCATATATCAATCGCATGAAATGTGGAATTTAAGTTATATATTATTGGTATAAGAAATCTTTTACATCATCGGGTCACATTTATCTATTATAGCAGGTAATCTATTTTATTTTTGAGATAATAAATCCTATATTTTAAGGAGGCTCACCTATAATTATTTTTTGAAATTTTTACTTGGTGTAGCTTCTTCTAAGAGGTAACTACTGTTAATAACTACCTTTTAATTTATTTATATTTAGTAGCTACAGTGATTTTGTAAATTATCATTCGTAGCTATACTAAAATACATAAAGTTGGAGTGACTGAAGTGGTTATTGGGCCAGACTCTCATTCTGCCCACCTAGGTTCAAATCTAGCCAACAACATTTTTTTTATACAAGACACTCAGGCCAAATACATTCAGATACAAGATAAGAAACTCAAATACATATGGGATACAAGACATATGAGCCAAATACATATGACATACAAGATAAGAAACTCAAATACATATGGGATACAAGACATATGAGCCAAATACATATGACATACATTCAAATAAAGTTCAAATACACGTGACATCAGATACATGTGGCATCAAATACATATGAGATACAATATGAGCCAAATACATATGACGAAAATACACTCAAAATACAAAGAGAAGAAGCTAGAAAAAATATGTAAGAAAAGTAATGTTGTTGGCTGGGTTCGAACCTAGGCGGGCAAGGGGAGAGTCTCGCACAAATACACGCGAATACACAAAATACAAGCGAAATATACAGCTTTTACTTAAAAGTAAGCTATGAATTTTAATTTGGAAAATGGTAACTACTAATGATAAGATCCTCATAGAAAGGCATTTATATCTATAAGTTTACCTTATTTTTTCGATAACCTAATAGTATAATAAATTTACTACATTGACAGTATATATAACTTATAGTCTTCAAGATAGTTAACTTTCTTAACCATGTCAGACTCCTTATTAGTCCTATAGAACGTATGAAAGTTCATAAGCCAAGAATAAATAAATAAATAAATAAATAAATAGCAGAATGGCGAGAAAGGAACAACAAACAAGACAAAGGATTTATATTTATCACGAACCTGTTGTGATTTTTTTTTTATGAGCTTTGACCGGCTATTGCAGATTCATAGAGCCGTTCTTGTAAAATTATTATTTGTAGCATATTTTAATTTCCAGTACTGTGATAGACAAACAATAAACTGCTTCTTCCTTGTGATATTTTAAACAAATATAATTATACCGGCATGATTGGAACCTGTACGTTGGTCCAACACTAGTAATTAGTACACTTGTTTTATTGGAAAAGAAAAAAAAAACGAGGAAAGGACCGAGCCTGGAAAGGTGTTGAAGACAAAATTAAAGCAACATAAAAATATTTTAATTATATAGTTATCTACTTCAACATGATGTCGGAACAGATAGAAACTCTGAATTCAAGTCTACAACCAATCATTATCAACTCTTTTATGTTCTGACCCATAAAACGAATGAAATTAACCTGTACGCACTAGAAAAGCATGTAAATAAAAGTGTGCATTCTTTCAAAAACTTAATAAACTTATATTAACACTACAAATCTACAATCCATGGCTCCTTTTCTCATTTCCTTCCCTTCCCTAGCATTTTTATCACTTATCAGTGTGCTAAGGAACAAAATTAACTGAAAAGAAATGGAGTAGTGAACTAACTTCTGCTTTGTCTTGCATTGTGAGCCGTTTGCATAATATACGGCAAAGGTCCATATATGCCCGCGGACTATATGAGATTGCACGCATTTGCCCGCCGTTTAAAGGTCAGTCCGTCCATGCCCCTAACATTACGTTTTGCGTCACCCATGCCCTTGAGTTAACGGAAACCTGACAAAAATATTGGAGGGAAAATTTATGCAATTCCGCATAGTATAGGGTCATATTTGATCCACTAAAATTCCTAAATATTATGGCACAAAAGCAACAATATGACACAAAATATCACTGCATTCCAAAACATAAAAAAACATTTGCAATTACAATTTCATGTATCCAACATTACATTACATCTAAATTATACAACTAAAAGATCAAATGCAATTACATCCATCTTTTAAAGATTATTTTGCACAAACAAGAGCTCCATTTTACCTTTTCAAAAGATTTGTTTTACTAATGATAATATCTTTTTTTTTGGTCAATTGATGACCCGGATAATTCTTTCTGGATAATTTTTTTGTCTTCTCAGTCCCAATATTTACACGATAATGCATACAACAACTTCTTATTGTACCAATACTTCTTAGATCTTTTTTTTTTTTTTTTGTAGTGCACTTTATGCTAGCCAATGATTTTTTGGTACTGCATTTTGAAACTCCACACTTATCGTGCAACCCACACTTTGCGCTCTTATTCTTTCACTTGTTTATGAAATGTCGGAAGCTTCGAGTTCTTCAAATAGTTGTGGAAGGGTTCGTCACTCGATCTCACATCATGGACTCCAAATAATTCTACTAAATTTATGTTATGCATGGAATTCGCGAGACCACATTCAATTTTATGTAAGACCATATAAATCCCTAAAATATAATATTCTCTCTATTATTGCTATCAAAATTTCGGCACTGAAGGAGACGTTTTTTCAGATGTCATAAGTCTAATGTAAGTTATCTCTTTTTCCTTGTGATTTTTTTGTGGCAGATCTGTAATGAATTTTTTTTATGTTTATGTTTTGTGGGGCAGTTGTTGCATGCATTATCGTATAGATATTGGGATTGGGAAGACAAAAAATATCTAGAAAGAACTATCCAGGTCATCAACTAATTGAAAAAAGAAGAAGATATTATCATTAGTAAAACAAATCTTTTGAAAAGGTAAAATGGTGCTCTTGTTTGTGAAAACAATCTTTAAAATATGGTTGCAATTGCATTTGATCTTTTAGTTGTATAATTTAGATGTAATGTAATGATGGATGCATGGATTGTAATTGCAAATGTTTTTTATGTTTTGGAATGCAGTGATATATTGTGCCATATTGTTTCTTTTGTGCCATAATATTTAGGAATTTCAGTGGATCAAATATGACCCTATACTATGCGGAACTGCACAACTTTGCCCTCCAATATTTTTGTCAGGTTTCGTTAACTCAAGGGCATGGGTGACACAAAACCCAACGTTAGGGGCATGGGCGGACTGACCTTTAAACGACGGGCAAATGCGTGCAATTTCGCATAGTCTGCGGGCATATATGGACCTTTTCCGCATAATATATGATAAAAAATGTTTTTGATATTTAATTTTGCCGGAAAAGGAAAGTTTGTCGAAGTGCAGAAATCTTTAGATAGTTGTAACTTTTTTTTTTTTAAAAGATCTGTGACTATTTTGAAAGGGGAAAGTTTTTGAGTGAAAAGTAACTCTTTGACACTTCTCCAACTTCAGAAAAAATCAATTTTTTGCCACAAAAAGAAACGTTGAAAGGGTTGGAGCTGGCTTTTAAAAGGATTATATTTCCACTACTTGTGAAAATAGATTCTCAAAATCTTATCACTTCACAATCACACAATTAATGCACTTTATTCACATGTGTTGAATGATTCCAGGTTGTTATTTTAGGCAATGGGTTGTCCATAAGCGCGCTATATTTGTAAGGAGGCTAATATGATGACAAACATTCTAACAAGATATGAGAAGACGTGGGGCAATTGATAATCAGGTTAATTATTAATTACTACAAGAAAGTACTGAAATGACAATAGTTTTTTTGGCAACAAAAATAATAGAATTGACAAAATTTAATAGTTGGCAACAGCTTAGTTTTATTGTTGGCATATATGATGAATCTTTTAAAAATAATATTTTTTTTTGTTGCCAAACAATTTAATTTTGTTGCCATAGTATTGACTGTTGTTGCAAAAAGTACTTTTGGCAACAACAAAAAAGTTGTTGCATGTCGTTGCAATAACAGCCGTTGGGAAAGTTTATGCAACAATTTAAAAAAATGTTATAACCAAAAGTACTTTTTGCAACAATAGTCTATCTATGGCAATAAAAATATTTTTGTTGGCAATCGTCTTCTTTCTTGTATATAAAGAAAATATTGTATTTTGGAACACTCCATTTCATGTTTTACTTTATTTTAGCAAAGAGCATTCGAGCATTCAATCACTATGAGTCAATGACCGATTCCCTTGTTTAATAAACTCCATTAAATTTTCGCATTTAATTTAAGTCACTTTTTTCAGGAAAAAGAAGACAGCTAATTTTACCACGGAAGAATATTCTATGAAACTAAGAGGAGAAAAAGAGGGAATTTCTAATCTTGAAGTTAACAATCAAGCAGAAGGATTTTTTTTTTTTTTTTTTAATAATTTCGTTATAGTCTACGTTATTCCAATCAATCGATATCCACGTTTGCCTCAACCTATTTCTCCCGACATACACAACCCTGGTGACTACTAAAATTTAGTGGTTCAATAAACCTAAAATTTCATGGTACTAATAGCTAATATCTTGATGCAGATTCACAGGGGCGTTCACGATTTGATTAAAAACTGATTTGAACCGCAAATTGTACCAAATCGATTAAATAAACCGATAGTTATTTGGGTTTGGTTTCAAATTTTACAAAACCAATAATATTTAGTTTGGTTTGGTTTTATCAAAAACAAACTGGAAAAAAAACCGAACCGAACTGAACCGACAAAATAAGATACGCAATTTTATATATATATATATATATATATATATATATATCATTTAAAATTATTTATAAAAATTATATATATATAATTTTTATAAATAATTTTAAATGCTTTATTTACTTTTTGATCAAAATTTTCTTTATCTCTATTAGACTAATGAACTTTACACTTTAAGCTCATTTCTTAAAAGAATACTTCATGAATTCAAACTCATTTATTGAAAGAAAAAACTATCAAATTTACCTAAAAAAGTTGTATTTCTTATAAACTTTGTTCACTTAATTAAAAATTATAGATCTTAAGACATTTTCTCCATAATCAAAGAAAATTATATCTCCCACATTAAAGGAAAATAACGAATTATAAGTTGAAAAATGATGGAAAAGTCTTTCCTAATCGTAGAAAACAAATGAAAGAGAGAAATGCTATTAGATTTCTCAAAAATCGAAAAACCGAATCAAACTGAACCAAACAGATAACAACCAAATCAATGGTTATGTATTATATTTGGTTTGGCTTTAATAACTAAAAAACAACTAAATCAGTTTAGTTTTGATTTTGACCAAAAACCGATCCATGAACACCCCTAATATTTCATACAATTTAATAAGATAATAATAAATCAAGCAAAGGATGTCTAAATATTACTGTACCAATTTATTTTTTCTAGTTCTTCTTTGCATTCCTTATGTTGTAGTGATTCTTAATTGAAGAAAGAAGGGGAATAATGTCACGACCCAATTCGCGAGTCGTGGTGGCACCTACACTATCCTTCCGAGTAGGCGAACCACATTACTAATAATAAGTTAAATAAGCGGAAGATTAAATAAGAATAAGTTATCCAATCTTAAATACTTATCACCACTAGAAATGTCACGACAACCCCAAAATCTGGTCAAAGGGTAAAAGAGCGCTAACATAGTACGAAATATAAGTCTGAAAATACCCGAAGACTACATATTGTCTGTCGAATACAAAAACAGAAATAAATAGAGGAGGTCCTTCAGGGGCCACGGATGACCAAGTAGCTCACCCTGAATGACTGAAAGATGTCACCCTCGCGTATTAGCCACGGGGTGTAGAACTGGAACCTGAATCGTACTCTGCACTCAACAAAAAGTGCAGCAAGAGTAGTATCAGTATAACACTAGTATCGGTAAGCATCATAGGCCGACAATGATTAGATAACGCATGAAGAAGTGGAAACTAACAAGTAGCACATAGAGCAAACAGGTATGGTCACATATAATATACAAGTAAAGTGTAAAGGAATCATGAAATCAACCAAGACATACATAGTTCACCAGATGATCAGTCAAATGTATGAATGCAATGCAACAACAATCACCTCTCTCACTCCACTCTCGTACACACATGCTAAGGGCAGTGCCTCAAAGCCATGACCCATGGGGGACCCGCGAAGTCCATGTACCACTCGTGCTCTCCGGCAGAAACCTCGGAGGCTTTCAATCACTCTCAATCTCCGGTAAGGACCTCGGAGTCTCTCTGTCACTCTCAATCTCCGGCAAAAACCTCGGAGTCTCTCAATCACTTAGCTCACCATCATCACAAGAATAATATGGAAGGCATGTCATACATGATATCAGTCTCAACAATATCACCAATGTCATACCCCATTTTAACCGGGTTAAATTAGAGTACAACATATTAGAGATTCCTAAATTGCTTATTTTAAGGAGTCGCCACCTAATTATTTACAGTGAATTAGGACACCTAAAGTTAATTAAAGTAATTATCTAAAGTTGATTTTATTTTAAAGTCTACGAAACCAAAAAATCTGAGTAAGGGTTCAATTAGTCTAAAGGGAAGGTATTAGGCACCCTTTAAGACCCATTAACAATGGTTAACCGACCGGACTTATGATTAGTTAGGCTAAGTGTAAATATAGTATTATAGAAAAAAAAAACGTAGCTTTGTAAATGTGGCTAAAGTTATAGATAGACCTGTAAGAATACAATTTAAAAGAGGACTTGTAGAAGAACAATTATTTGTATAAAAGAAGATTTTGAATGCTATTTAAAAGTAAGACTTACAAAAGACTATTAGTTCGATATGGACTATGTAAGGATTGCTTTAACAAATGTATGTTTCAAGCGTTGAAAAAGAGCTAAAGTGAAGAAGTTATCCACAGAACTAGTTTGCCTTTTTATTTCTCAAAATAAGCTAACATTAGTGTATAATTTATGATGTTTTGAAAATCCTAAGATGGTAAGAATGAAAAATGATTCCTTTAACCCAAGAATGTGTAGGCATGCTATTTGAAAATTAATTACTCCAAATAAGTATTATAGATACTATAAATAATTTAGAACATAAATAGAAGAGAATGTAATTTGCGGAATTAACTACCCATTACTAAACTAAACCCCCTAATGTCACTAAAGTTTATTCTAGCTAAGGAAAAACAAAAATAAGAAAAAGTGTTAGTCAAATAATACAAGTTAAAGGCACAAAAAATAAAGGAGCAAAGATGACTAAATGGGCTCAGCCATTTAAAGGAAATTGCTACACTTTGTTTGCCATTGGGCTTCGGCCCAGAATCATTTTCCATATGTTGCTGCTGAATGTTGTTCCTGTCTATTGGGCTTTAGCCCGACGCCAAAATGCGGGAGAAGATGACGAGTCGCTTGGACTCGTATGCGAGATGTCATGCATAAAAAATGAAAAGAAAAGGATTAGTATGTAATCGATAAACAAGGCTAAACATATAAAATATAGACTCAAAACAGATCAGCAAGTTAAATATATATACTGTGTATATTTAAGTATATTCATTCGGGTAATTAACACACACAGTCAGGCTGAAACACCAACTCAAAATAACAAATACGAATGTCAGGAGGCAATTTGCACGCCTAATTTGACTATAGGATTTAGAAAAGGGCTCAAACATCTTCAATGCATAACAACCATATACTGTCTGCGCTCCAAATACATTTATCACATACAATCATTGAACGAATAAGCTTCCACGTATTCAGCCTAATATACCTTCCAATATCAACTGTTTAGTGCCAATGTTGTTCATTTTACAGGACATCATTGTTCAAATCACTTTGGTCAATATAATGGAGTGTTTTCCAATTCAGAATAGACTTTCAGGCAGTTTTGACAAGACCAAACATGACTCAGAATAGGCGACATAAGAAAACATGGTATTTGGCTTCATATGTTCAACAAGGGAAAAGGAGAAAAAGGGTATTATGAAGCTTCAGAGGGCATACGGTCCAATCCTTAGAAAACAGCAATATAAGCTCAAAACCATGGCGGTGAACAACCAACAATGCAGCCGCGAATAACAAAAATGGCAGCCAAGAATATAACACTTTGAACCATCAACTAATTATGGCAGAAAACAGGTTTCAAACACAGTAGCAGGTGGTACAACTCAACAGCAGCATGCTTTTAAAGAGTGACGATATTTGACCTCAAAACTAACCAAAACTTTAGTTTAAAATGCCGCAACCAATAACTAAGCATAGCAGCCAAAAGTGCAACAAAGCAGAAACAGATAAGGATTGAATTAGCACAGCCAGGAAAAAGAAAGAAGATGCAGGGGTGGCTTAAAGCAAGAAGAGACGAGATGTGATTTAAGGAAATCAGGTTTCAGAGCTGAGGATAGTGTAATGCAAGCAATGCAAGGTCAACATTTTGGTTCAATGATAAACATTCATTCACAACTATAATGAAGGCATCAATGGACATAATTCCTAGGCACATCTTGGGCTAAGGTGACATTTAGACATGGGAACAAGTATGAGGAGGCACAGCAGCAGGCTTATCATGGATTTAAAGTCAACAATAGCACTGCAGATTGGTTAGGAGCTCAGCACACTCATGCAGGCAATACAGAGATTAAGTTCTAGTCATAGGATGCATGATCAAATGCAGGTCACCATAATAAGCAAGATGAAATGCTTTGGAAGCCATGTGATTACACAGAAGGAGTCAAACAGTGCATAATAAGCATAGAGTCAAGTATGCAATGGTTCCATTAAGACAACATGACAGTTGAACAAGCAAGTATGTGAAGAGCAGTCATGCTTTTATAAAGGAAAAGGCACATCCAGGCATGGTTTACTAGGTCACTATCAATGCTAGTTGGAGTTGTTTTCATGACACATTTGCAATAGTTCAAATTATGCAAGTTCTCATTGGTTAACAGTTAAGATGGGTCAAGGTGACTCAACAATCATCTGTGATTCAGAATTAAACAGACTTGCATTGATATTGTTCCATATCCACCCAAGCAAACATTCATGACTTGGGCCTTTACTACTGATGTGAGATCCTATTATTGGCTAATCACATTTAATCTGAACAACAATAGTAATGCAAGCTCAAAATCAGACCAGAGGTTCATATGGCATCAGTCCTATCTAGATTGAGAGAAACAATAAGGACAAAGAGATTAACAACATATCATGAAGCTTATGCTCAGCACTGACCATATCCAGATTTAAAGCAGATGACTTATATTAGTGTAGGCTAGCAAAAATTGCAAAGTTCTGGTTCAATACAAATCATGTTCAACTCGTTGACAGTCGATTATGACAATATGAACTAGTGTGAACCTCAAACCAACCCTTTAACATTGATCAGATTCCACTTTAACAAACAGTCATGACGATGTAAATTGGAGGAAATTACAACCAAACAGACAAGCCACTATCATCTGGCATTAATCAAATTCGACTATGCAGCAATGACGTGGTACACTGACCTAAGTCTCAAACTAACCATTCAACGTTAATCATATCATTTTAGACAAACAGCCACGACCTAGTAGATCCCCACAAATCTTAAACTGATCAACCAGCATGAATCATATCAATTTAAACAAGCAACTACGACATTGTCGACTAACAGAGATTTCAATTAACCAACATCAATTGTAAATAAACCAACTACCAGCATCTTGGTATGGTTAATCGGAGATTAAAACATGCATAGCACTACTTAATTACCAGCAAAAAAAAAAACTCTTCAATTACGCTGACACAGTAAACTGCCTAAATTAACGAAATTACTACTAAATCAAAATCACACAAAACTCATAAACAAACTAAACTACTAGAGTGAAAATAAACTAAGATGAAGAAGAAATTTACCTTTTTGTGGTACAGTGAACGGGGGTCGTCGGGGTCTCGAATCTACCCTCTTATGCCCGAACAAAATTCGAATCGGATCGAAACAGACCAAAATGATTTATGTAGAGAAAAATGTTCAAGAATAAAATGGTGATTGATCGGAAGTGTATGAAATTTGGAAGGTAAGCTCTGGAAAACACTGAGTAATTGTTGTCTAAAAAAAAACGCTCAGTCCTTGTTATCCCTCACTGCTAAAGTTCACCGGAAAGAAAATCAAGTTTGGAAGATGGTTTGTGTCCCTCAAAAATCTGAATCCCCTCCCTTAAGAATCAATTCGCACACAGATTTATAGGGTTTTCGTTTGGTTTAAGAAAAGAGAGAGAGAGAGAGGGAGGAGCGGAGGGGAGCGTAGGTGAGTGGAGGAGTGGGGTCGTCGGTGAGTGGAGGAGTGGGGTGAGGAGGATGAGTGGAGGAGCGTAGGGTAGGGTCGGGAATGGAGAGTGGGGTAGCGGTGTGGGGAAGGGAGCGGAAGAGAAAGGGAGAGAGGGAGAGTAGAGAGAGAGGGGGGATTAGGGTAAAATAAGGGGATTGGGCCGGATCGGGTCGGGTAATGGAGTGGGCTGGTCCGTTGGGAAATAGGTAATGGGCTAATAATTTGGCTGAAAATTATTGATCCTTATTTAATTATTCTTGGGCTTCTAATTTAATAACTAGTACACTTATTTACTATGATAAATATAAAAAAAAAAAAAAAAAAGACTTGATAAAGTATAATTAATTTAACGAACACAAAAATCCGAAGATAAAATGATGACGAGCCATTGTGATAAAGTAATGCTCGTAATGTTGATAGTAAAGTAGTGAAAATTAGTAATAGTGAAAATAAAGTGTTCAGCTCGTCAATAAATTTAGAAGCTCAAAGAAATAAATTGAAATAAAGGAGGGACAAAATTGGGTGTCAACAACCAATATACCATCAACAGATATAAGTCATATTAATGTTATCATTCCTTTTCATATAATGAGGGAGCTAGTACATGACAGAGATACAAACAGGTGATAATCACATAAAATAACACATATGGCGACAAGCCCACATAACAGCTGACAGAGCCAACCTAATTGGAATCCACCTCCACTTCATGCCTGAAGGCCTATATGCTATCCCCGTCACTTTCTACAACTACATACGATTCTCTAATCAGAGTCTAACTAAAGTAGACCATAACCTACCTCAATGCCGAGCGGTGCCACGAACGATCAAACCAATGCCTTTCCTTTGCGTAGAGCCTCTGAACGATCGAAATCTATCAAATGTACGATTTACATTTGAATCCGAATTTAAGGACGCCATAATGCTATATTTATATTCCAAAACCCAAAAACGCACCCCAAAAAGTGACCTCGGGTCCACAAGGGCAAAACTGGAACTTTCTTTAAAAATTATTTTACCCATAACTTAAAGGTCATGTATTCAGAAAATTAGCCAATTCCATACACAAATGGACTCTCAAATCATCAATTCTCATTCTTAAGACTAGGGCTCAAAACTTCCAATTACTCCAAAATCCCAACTTGAGATTAAAATCTAGCTTACCACATCTCAAATACCATGAATTCGAAGGTGTACATATAATCCAATACACCAAAAGTTAACTAAGATAACCTGTCCGATAAAATTGAAATTTCAACATAGCACGAGAAGGCAATTCTAATACCCAAAACAAAACAATACGAAACCAGTGACTTTTAATTTGAAAAGAACCAACGTACAGGGACCATTAACCTTGCATTACTTCTACCAATATCACCCAAATGATTAGTTCATCATTACTTAATCATTATCCCTTAAGTCATTGTGCAATCATTATGTTACCCACTAAATTTCACTTGATTCTAAATGCCCATAACAACACACGTACTAATTGATCTCTTGAGACTTAACTCCATTGTACACATTATGTTTTCTTTTAAACACATGAATATGAAACTAGAAGAAACCAAACCGAAAACAGTGACCAACCCTTTTTCAAACATTCAGGAACTCATTTAACCATTACGTAGTGATTACACATATAAGCAAAATTCCAAGAACAAGAATGTAAAAGTAATCTACCTGTTTTCTCTAGAATTTAGGTCCACCAAAAAAAAATAAGAACTGTTGTTGCCGTCCACTATGTCAAAGTGTTTCTATTTTCTTTATTTTTTATGTCCACAGTAAATGAATTCTTTTTAAACCCTAGGCTTCTAATATATATGGCTCATAAGAAGTGGGTTAAGCCTCATAACTTAACCCAATAATTTCTACAATTTACTGACTCACTTAACCATTATAATAAATGTAATCATTCCGTCAAATACTTTAATTACCAACTTAGACCTTATATGTGTGAAAACTCATATTCCTATAAATAAACTATTCACACATATTAAATAAATCTATTTCAAAAAAAAAAAATACCCGCCAATTAAATCACCATGACACAAATTCCCGCAAGTCAAGAATACCATTTAAAACTACGAAAATGGTATTTTAGCGAAAACGAATTCAAAAGTGCTAAATGACCAAACAGGTCGTTACAAATAACAACAAATTTCATTCACTTAAGCCTAATGATAAGTTGGTATTTTACCAACTTATTTCTTCTTTAATCTTAGATTGTTGCTATGTTTTGATTGAAAAAATAGTGCATTTAATGTCGTTTACTTCCATTTTATAGGTTTATGTGATTTAGAAGTGATCGGAAGAAACCAAGTCAAAAAGAGGTCAAATTGGACAAAAACTGCACAGTTTTGCAAAACTGTCAAAAGTGGACAGTTTTGCAAAAACGGGACAGAACTGCAAAAAACGGGCAGAACTGCAAAAACTGAAATTTGGGGCATATTTTGTCATTTTTGGAACTTGAAAAAATGAGGTAATTACAAAAGAAAGAGAAGGGAGCAATTTTATTCATCTTTTGCCATTTTGCAAGCTTGGAGGCTAGGGTTCATCTACACCACACTTTGGGGTTGAAGATTTGAAGATTTGGTTGAGCATTTCTTAAACCTTTAATTCATTTCTTCAATCTCTTGTTTTGTATTGTATATCTAAGTGTGTAGTATTTCATTTCAATACTTGAATCTTGTTTATGAAAATATTCTTGATTAAAGTTTGGATTGAATCTCTTGTTATGCTTATGTATTGAATGATTTTTATTTCTAATGAAGTGGGTTTATTGTTTTTCTATTAACTCTTCATGCTTAAATATCTCCTAATGGTTGCAAACATTATTTGTGCCTAAGCACTTTTACTTTGCTTGAGAAAGAAAGTGAAAGTTAGGAAAAGAGTTTGATAGCAAGGATTTGGGTCATTAAACCCATCTAATAACTTGAGCTAGAGATAGGATAGTTAACTTGAGGTTGAATTGATTGTGTTTAACATCACACTCTAAGGCTTGAGAAAGCTTAGAGTGAAATTCATTGATTTGGTTGAGAAACTTTCAATGAGATTTTAGAAATCATTATCTATTAACATAGACCCGCTCTTAGTTGTAATATCATAAAATATATTGGATCGTTACTTGAGTGTAATTTCCTTTGTATCCATGCTTGTGGCCATTGATCAATTTACTTGCTTTCTAGGTTAGTTTATATATTTTCGCATTAGTCATAAATTTCTCAAAAACCCAAAATATCATTTATCGTTTGGCTTTAGCGTAGTTGGTGAAAGTTCCCTACTTTCTTAATCGCCTAGCATATTGTTCCCTGTGGGATCGACCCCGACTCATAGTTGGGTAAATATATTGCATACGACCGTGTACACTTTCTCTTTGAGGAGTGTATTTGGACGTTATCAAAAATGGCGCCGTTGCCGGGGAACAATTTGGCGTATTTGAGTTAGTTTGGGATTTAAGCTAACTTGCTTTGGTTCAAACTTTCATTGCTTTAAAAAAAAAAAAAAAAAAAAAAAAAAAAAAACTGACCAGTTTTGCAGAATTGCAAAACTGTCCAGTTCTGAAAAACTGTCCAGTTTTTGCTTCTGCAGAAACTGTCCAGTTCTGAAAAACTGACCAGTTTTGCAGAATTGCAAAACTGTCCAGTTCTGAAAAACTGTCCAGTTTTTGCTTCTGCAGAAACTGTCCAGTTCTGAAAAACTGTCCAGTTTTTGCTTCTGCAGAAACTGTCCAGTTCTGAAAAACTGTCCAGTTTTTTTTATTTTTTTGCAAAAACTGTTCAGTTTAAAAAAAAAAAAATGGCATCATATAATGATAATTGGTCGGATGGTAGTTATGCATACTTTGATGACCCTTGTCTTTATTGCGGAGGACCACACTCATGGCAAAATTGTTTGAATTCTTCCGGGGGCGGGTTGTGCGCACAATCCCAAACCTATGAGTGGAGTATATGTGATAGATGTGGTGGTCAAAATGGTCATTGGGATAATTGTGATTATTTGTCCTTCCCTTCCCCGAACCCCCACTATGACTATTCTAGTTGTGATTTTGATGATAGTAGGGATAAGGAAATGGAAGAAGCCTCAAATGCTCAAAATGAGAGGATAATGCTCATGTTAGAGACCATCCTTGAAAAAGTTGAAAAACAGGACTTAGCGGTTAAGGACTTGAGGCAACCACTTGATGACTTGAGGCAAGCAATTAATTGCAATGACAAAGCTATTCACATCTTGGAGGATCAAATGAAATTATTGGTTCAGATTCATAATGCTCAACAACTTGAGGATGTTGAAAGTAGGCAAGAAAGTGACCAAAACATGAATGTCTCCAAGAGTGAATTTCTACAAGCTTTGAATGACTCTCAACTTGAAGAAAGCCTTGACAAAGTGGAAATAGTGAGCCAAGATTGGCTTATGTCTCAAGCTCAACAACTTAGAGCCTATGGGGATCATCGAGAAGACATTTCGAGGATGGTGGAAGAATTTGTAAAAATCCATGTTGAGCAAAGGCAAGAGTTGAAGGAACTTGAAATTGCTATCCGTGACTTGAAAGCCGAATTGAATGCAAAAGTTGAGGTATGCAATACTCAACATCAAATAGTCATGGATAGTAGTTTTAAGTTAGTTTCCAATGAAAAAGTGGTCAACATTGATTTTCAAGAGCTAATGATAAATTGCCAACCGACCAATCCAAATATAATGCAAGATGCCGAAATTGAAGAAATGATACTAGAGTTGCATAAAAAAGTTCATATAATGGTTTTTGAAGACTCTAGTTCATTTTTGGGTGAGGATGTCAAAAATGAAGTGAATTTGAAAATGGAGCGCCTTAGACCACATTCCAACCATTTTTCAACATTGTGCTTGGTTGATGATATGGAAGTTGAACTAACCGAGCCTATGGAGAATTGTGAAAATGAAGAAGAAAGCGTTTTCATTTTGAAGTTTGCTATGCCAAGAAGACAAAATGGCATGCCTCACTTAAGGGCCAAGAAGTGCAAAATGCGATACCCGAAAGTTGGCCTCGTTTTTCTGCCACCGCCCCATGAGCGCCATCATGATCTTGATTCAAAGTTGGGGCGCAAATTCATATCTTCCAAATGGAAGGAAAAGTGGTAAAGGTAACCGTCGTGCCGCGACGTTAAATCAAGCGCTTGGTGGGAGGTAACCCATCGTTTTAAAAGTTTTAAATCGTTTTTGAAATTTTATTTTTTAGAATAGTTTAGTTTATGGTTTTTGACTAATCTACAAAGTTTCAGAATTTTTGGAGTTGTTTTGAGCATGTTGGATATCCGGACAGCCCCTAAAATCAGTTAAAAAAAAAAAAATCTGGTGGCATAACCTGCGAAACGTAGGTAATACCTGCGAAACGCAGGTCATACCTGCGAAATCGCAGGTCTGGTCGCATAGTGTGACAGAGACAAAAAAAAAAAAAAAAAAAAAAAAAACTTTCGCAGGTCGTACCTGCGACTCGCAGGTCATACCTGCGAAATCGCAGGACGGGTCGCAGGTCGTGCCAGTGAGCAAAAAAAAAAAAAAAAAAAAAAAAAAAATTTTTTTTTTTTTTTTTTTTCTCTTTCCTTACTGTTTTATGTTTTGTTTGATTATGTGCAGTGAGGACACTACATTGTTTGTAGTTGGGGGTGACATGTGATAGCTAGCACATTATATTTTGGTTATGCTTTATTTGTAACCTTGTCGGGCTTGTTTTGTGACTGTCGTTGTGGCTGTGGATAGACGTTGTTACAAATGGAACTTGCTCAAATTTCTGAAAATGTCGTTCTTTTGGCATGTTGTGGATTAGTCACTTTACTTAATTTATTTTCATTCTTAGTTAGGTAGTTTAGGAGTAAAAATGGTATTGGGATGTGATTTTTTTTGCCTCTTGACTAACTTTTGGCTTACTTGGTACCAACATATTTAAATCTTGGCATATGAATTCTTGATTTTTGAAAAAGAAAAAAATGATTGAAGTAAGGGTTCTTGTTGTGACTTTTAGATTCAATTTTTGGCTCTTACTTTCACTAATTAGTCTCTTTTGGCTATGAGTGACTTTTTGAGTTCATTTGTTTCAATTTGTTCTTGGATACATATTCTACTTGAGTTTTCATGTGCCATGTGTGATGAGGTTTATTTGTGAGTTCTGTTGCATTATTTGTGGTCTAGAACTTGCCCGGAATGAGTTTCAATGTGAAATCCTAGACTACACTTGGTTTGAAAAATGATGTTAGGCCTTCATTGAACCGCTTTTGTGCCTTAAATATCCTACCCTTGCATATTCTCCCTAGTCAACCCCTTTTGAGCCTTTAACCTTTTCTTTGGCAACCATGTTACAAACTTTAACCTTTTGTTCTTCATTGATCCATCTTTTGGTACCCTACCCATCTAATAACTTGAGCTAGAGATAGGATAGTTAACTTGAGGTTGAATTGATTGTGTTATCACCTAACTCCATCGAGGAATCATTCAAGACTGAACTTAGTGAGACTAATGTTCCATCCATGAATCATTCAAGATTGAATTTAGCGACGCTGTTAGCTTATTCTCTTCAAGATTGAATTTAGCGAGAATGATCCTAGCTTATTCAGGAATTAGGGTGAAGCCAAAAATGGTAGGAATTTATCGAACGAACCACACTCCTTTGCATAACTGCTAAAACTCTTAGACACTGAGTTAAATGAGTTTCTATCATACCAAAGAGCATCAAATGAAATCCATCCAAAATACCTTCACTTGAGTGAAATAGGTTATGTATCTTATCAAAGAGAATCAAATGAAATGCATCCAGAATATTTTCACTTTGGGGGATTTTCTCTCGTTACACATGTGGAGAGAACATTACTACTATATATAAGCAAGAATGTGGATTACTACTATATAAAAGCAAGAATGTGGAGTTTTTGTAGTCATCACAATGTCATTTTTGTAATTTCCTAGAGTTACTTTTAGTAGTGACATGTGTTGTTGATTTGTTGTTCTAACTTTTAGATTTTATCCTATTCCTCTTTTATGTTGCCCTTAATTTAGTTCAGTATTACTTTAATTGCCATCACATAATTTGGTAAATAAGAAAAAACACTTTTAAGATATTTTGCAAGACTCTAATTAAATCCCCCCCTTCCCGCACCTACTATTTTGCGTTGCATGTACTGATATTTTGTCACTAATTTTCTACGTGGTAAACAAACATGTGTTGCTTGTATTATTTTATTTATAAGCTTTCATCAACAAAAAATAATCTTAAAATATAATGATCCACTTAGGAGTGCAACTATTCAAGAAATAAAATAACCAACAATTCATATATTTTTGCGTTGTTTTCAAAAATATAAATTTTATTTTAATGATTCAAAAGTATTATAAGTCCACATAGTTAGTAAATCAAAATATTTAAAAAGTAAGAAAAATATAGTAAAAGAAAAACGGTATGACTACCCAAATAGTAATACCTTCACATAAAATGACACGGAAGGCACACTTTTTTCCCTTAACAAAAAAATGAAATCAAGAAACATATTCATTACTTAATAAATCTATAATAAATCTACTAAGACAATTAGACATTGTGCATATTCATTACTTAATAATTCCATCTTCTGAGATAATTATGACTAATAGTGTTTTAAAAGACGGGACGTTTAATGTAAGCCTCATGGATATTAAATTTTTAGTATTTCATAAAATAACATAATTACAATAAAATAAGGTAAATTACATTAAAAAATTGTAAATAAATGAAATCTCTCTCTCTCTCTCTCTCTCTCTTTCTCTCTCTCTCTCTCTCGCGCGCGCGCGTGATTCTCACAAAAAACTAATCAAAGCAATTCATTATACGCTACTTACAACTTGTAAATATATATAACATAATTTTACAAGTATAAATAATATAATGAAATAAAAGCTGTTATGAAATGCAAATCAACTCTAACATCTTAACTTTCAAACAATGAATAATTCAAAATTTCTTAAAACAATATTACTATCATACTATTCATTTTATCTCCCTAAGCAAATAATCAATAAACTTTATCAGTATTATAATTAAAACATAACTCCTTCATGAATAAAAATAAAATTACTTTCAAATAACGAAATAATAAAATATGATAATTTTGATACATAAAACAAAAGACCAATGACAAGTGAAAATGTACCATTCAACTATGTATTTTTAAAAGAAATATTAAGTGATATTCACCCTCACGATATTCTCAAATAGTATATATGCAATGCTACGAATTGCTATTTGAGTTAAACTGAATCTTCTTATTTATATAGATGAAAACTATTAAGTATCATTCATTTGTTAAAGAATTATGAGGGTAATCGATTTTAATTAAGGAATTTAACATATAATTTGTGTAAGAACTGTTAGACGAGCCTCAAGCGTTGGGCGTTAGGGGTGTTTAGGGTATACAGTTGGGCGTTTAGGGTGTAAGCCTCACAGGAACTAAGCCCCGCACGTGAGCCCTTGGGCATTTTGCCATTGCCCCGTCCCAAGGCGAGCCTTGAAACTGCCTTTTAAAACATTCAGACTAACCTATATAGATACTTGCAAGTCTATTTATTGATCTCATTCTCCTATCTTAAGCTCAAAACTATAGAAACCACTAACAATATTGCGTGTGCACTCCTTTAGAGATTTTAGAATTTAATATTACTACGAATAATTTGTTGAGTTTTTATATGATGAGCTTGCTATTGAAAGTAGTACCTTTAGGATAACTAATAAAATCAATGAATATATTTTTGTGTTGTTTATTAATTTAAGCTTAAAATCGATCGTTGTATTTGTTGTTTCTTCCCGGAATGTTTTACAAAAAAGTATAAGACGGTCTTTTTGATGTTGAATTTCAACAATAAATATTAAAATACCCAGTGCGATAAAGAAAAATAAAGAATAAAAACATTTGCAAACAAATTAATGATTAGCTTCGTCTACAGATTATTGCTTTGTAATACATAATTTCATTTCCCGTTAATTATAACGTCACTTATTCACTATTAATAAATCATAGTTTCTTTGTTTATTTGAGGTTGAAAAATCGTGCGAGCATTTCTTGAACACTCATAGATAAAGTTCAATTTGAATATCGGACACCATATTTTTAAAAGCATTCAATGAAATTAAAAAGAGAAGAGCTCTTATATCATGAATTTATTTGAAAATAAAAAGAAATTCTTCTTTAGCTTTCAAATACTTTTGTTTTATGATTTAGTTTTTAGCGGTTCGTAGAAAATGTCGAACTACTCCTTAACTTAATGTCACAAAAAGCGAGAAAAAAATAAAAAGTAATTTTAATATTAGTATTGAGCACGGGTCAAGTGACACTGATAAGAGACAAGAAATGAACTACACAAGAACTTCTCTGATGCAAAAGCATTTTCTTCATAATTATAATTCAATTCTTAATAGAAAGAAATAGACAACAAAAAACAATATCCTTTAGTTAACCAAGAAATAGACAACAAAACAACCTCCTTTAGTTAATCACTTTATATATCTCAGAATTTCAGGGATCTGCAGTACTAAGATAATGTCTAATTACCATCAGAAACAAACAAAATAGTAAGAGCTTATTCCATCTTAAAACATACCACAAAACAACTCTTTCATCCCAAGATGTGTTGCTCCAAAGACCACAAACAAATTCACTCAAAATGCATCATTAGTATATACCAAATTTTCCAAAATTAAACAGGAACTGTCCTTCCACTAGCCCCCCTCATTTCAGTTCCAGCACTTTCCTCTTCCCCTTCATTTTCCCTTGACATTTCTTCCAATGACTTCCCATTGGATTCTGGCACCAAGAATGTGAATATCATTCCAAGGAAGTTAACACAACCTAGGATGATCAGCGAGTTCCTCACCCCAATACCAGCAGGGTAACCGGCATCAGTCTTTTTGGGATCCTGGGGCTGAGCAGCGTACAAGAACCCGAATGCACCAACCATAGCTCCTGCTTTCCCAGCTGCTGCTGATATACCATGGCATGTGGACCTAAGCCTGGCCGGGAAAATCTCCGCGGGGACCACGAATGTTGTAGCATTTGGACCAAAATTCGCAAAGAAAAAGGTGAGTGAGTACATGACCACGAACCCGATTCTGTTATCTTTGAGAGTCCAGTGATGGTACGGAATGGCTAAGGCAAACATGAAGACTGTCATGAAGAAGAATCCCATCAACTGAATTGCAAATCGACCAATTCTATCGATAAATACCACCGTAAACCAGTAACCAGGAACAGTACTGCAAAGGGCAATAATAGTTTGTGCCCTAGCAATTCTGTAAACTTCTTCCAACGCGTTCATCGTTTGTGCTGGTGGAATCCATCCGATCGCACTGAAAATGTCCTTCTGGAAAAGGTTCTGACTGTAGAAAGCAATGTCCAACAGGAACCATGTGCTAGCAGTTCCGAGCAAGTGAAGTCCATGGCGACGGAGGAACTCCTTAGTGAACAAACCAAAGCTATTCGGACCGTCTTGAGCGGCATTCTCGACTTTCTCTGGCTCTGCTTCAATTTCGACTTGCAACACTTTGGACATGTCGTTAGCTGCCTGTTTTAAGTTCTTGGCAACCAAGGCAGTGTAACGTGCGGTTTCAGGCATCTTCATACGCCAGTAATAAGTCATTCCAGCTGGGATTGCACCAAACATGAGAATTATACGCCACACGAAATCAGCCTGAGGGACTGTTGAAGCAACAGCATTAGTCCCATATGCTGGTGCAGGGAATGCTCCTTTGAATGCCGCAGAAACAATGATTGCCACCATTCCACCAGCAAGAATTCCGAAACCTTGCATGGCAAACACCGCAGCAATGAACGCTCCACGAGTCTTTTTGTTAGCATACTCAGACATGATGGTGGCAGAAAGGGGGTAATCACCACCAATGCCAAATCCTAGCCAAAACCTGAAGAAACAAAGTGTAGTCATAACGCTTTTTGGTGTATGACCAAAAGAGAGCCCCGAGGCAATCGAACAAATGACCATAATCATAAGGGTCATTCCATAAACTTTCTTCCTTCCAAGTTTATCTCCTAGCCACCCGAAAAACAGTTGTCCAGTAAGGGTTCCACAGAAGGCGACTCCGTTAACGGCTGATGAGACATTAGGGGGCAGAGAGCCAGGTTTCAATGCTCCTTCTTGATGGTAGTAAATGCGACCAAGCAATTTAGTGACCATAGAAATGCAGAAAAGGTCATAAGCATCAGTAAAGAAGCCCATGCCAGCAATCACAATTGCTGTGAAGTGATAAAGTTGTGTTTTCGCAACATCTAGTGCATTTAGCACTTTCAAATTATCGTTAGCCATGACTAAACTTTCTCAAACCTTCTTCCTGCAAATATAGAACACAAGAGGGTGTAAATTATAAGGATTCAACTTACATAACTAACATAGTAAAAAATATATACAAAAATGTATACTTTAGCCTGTTATAACAAGTATAACATACTTAGTGTCAAAGGTTACTAATCCCGCTTTTTAACGTCACTTACACTGTCAAATTACAGAAGAAAACAAGAAGATATTTTGGGATTGCAGTAATCTTAGTATTAAGTTCGTAATTTGTCAAGTAAGGAGAAGATTTGACTTCTTGGCAAAAGACAAAGGTAGGGACACCAAGGTCTTTTTATTGGTCTATTTATTTAATTTGTTTTTATTTGACACATGCTTGACATGCATGCTACTTTTCAAAGTTGGTGAACGATACTGTGACATTTATGACTATTCTAATGTATGTGAAGGCAATAAAGAACCTATGCGTTTAATAGTCAATATTGAGAAAATAAGCTACAAAATCACATCAACTATGCTATTTTCCAGATAGGGCCACACAGATTCCTTGAGATTCTGGCTGATGTTATCATCACAAATACTTGGGGTTAAAAAATAAGTTCATTCAAAAAAATGTAGCAAATGATTTCATCAAAAAGACATAAAATTAATTTAAAGTATTAGAGTATAAATAAGTCACAGTAAAATATTTTTACATATGGAATGGTTGATATTAGTCAAATTAGGCTTAGAGTTGCTGTCAAACAGCAATAATTGAGAAAAATTAAATACACTCCTTTTTGTTTTTCCTAAAATAAATATATAGTCCATGCTAAGAAGTCATGCAGAGTATTTTTTCAAATGATAATATTTTATTTTATTTTTACTTTGAAGAAGGGGAAGACTTTTCAAAAAAGGAAGCAACAGCCTAACAGGTACACGTGAACCACAAATCTGAAAGATAAGTTAATACTTTTCATGAACAGAGGATACTAAACAGAACTAAACATTGAACCAGAAAAGTTTCTTTCATGATTCCATTTTCAACATATACTACTAGAAGAAACAAAAATTCATGTTACATCAAGGCGTTTTTTGTACAAATTGGACCTTATGAGTTATGACTAGCTTTACAAACAAACAACAAACACCAAAAATACCTCTCCCTACTCTCTAGCAGCAAAACCGGGGGGTGGGGGTGGGGGGGTGGGGGGGGGGGGGGGTTGGACAAAATGAACAAAACAAACATTTAACTTATTTTAGGGGGTTCATAAATGGGAAAAATCAATCTCTATGATCCTTAAATCAACGGGGAAATCCATCATTACTGTACAAAAATAAACAGAATATGAAATAAATCTTATAAAATAAAATAAAATAAAAACTTGATGTTCTAAATTCCTTTTCAAATATGACAAAAAAAGGAATATACATATATAACTAAATGGGCATGAACAGAACAGATAACCATTGATCAAACCCAAGAACTCAGAATTTTCACTATATCTCCATCAAAACACACATGCATGGGAGTATAAACACAAAAAATAAACAAAAGGGTATTATAAAAAGAAAGATCTTTACACTGACCTTAAAGATTTTTCTTCACCAAGATTTCAATTTCCACCGAATGCAATCGAATCAAGAAACAACACAAATTAAAAAAACCAAATCTTGAAAAGATTGGTTTTTTTTTTTTTTTAAGTTCAAAAGCTCTAAGAAAGAGCCAAAAATATCAAAACTTTGGTTTATTGCATTTATTTAGCTTCACTGAATCTGAACTCTGAGAAAATAAGAGAGAAAGAGTAAACTGAGTTATGAAGAGAAGTTGGAGAATTGGTGCCTTATTTAAAGGGTCTTTGATGCTGGCATCCACTTAAGGTATATTCTTTGTATTTACCATCTTTTTAGGATTTGAACAGCTATGATCTTGCCACGTAAGAAGTGAGTCCACAGGATGGTGTTATTGTTAAACGTGGCAAGATCAGAGAAACTTTGAGTTGTATTCTTTAGTGTACGTCAAAAGTCTCCTTTGTAGACCCGTATTTCACCGGATCACCCTACTTCTAACTACGTTTAGTGTTGACCACCCTATTTATTTCTATTTATTTCCTTTCAAAAATGATTTTATATTTTTTTATATTAATCTAGATATTCGTTATTAAAAAAAAAAAAAAAAGGGTACTAAACTAGTAAACTCCACTCCTATAATATTCTTTGCGGTTTTAGTTTGTCACTTTAGCAAGTTGAATTGGTTATATATTTTTTGACGACGTTTTACGAAAATAAGAAGCATTTATTGTTTTTTTCATGTTCATTAACATGCTGGAATGAGTTGACTATTAAGTTTAATACTTAAAAAATGATATAATTTATTGTTTTTTCAAGTTCACTAGTATGCTCTAATTAGTTGACTATTAAGTGTAGCACTTGAGAAATGATATACTCCCTCAATCCTGTTTTACTTATTATATATTGACTTGACACGTCTATTAATTAGGAGTCAAAAATAGAACGAAAAGCTTATTATATTACCAGCCAATTATTCCTTCCATTCCATAATAAGTAGTGTTTTAAGTTTTTCATTTTATTTCAAAATAAGTGGTGTTTTAGGATTTCAAGAAGAAATTGATCTTATTCTTCCAAACTTACCCTTATTTATAATTAAGAATCATTAAATAGCTTTTTTTTCTTTTTTTCTAGGCATTAATTAGGGGTAAGTTAAAAAAAAACACTCATAATTTTTTAGGAGTAAGCAATTTCTTAAGGGGTGTACATAAGCTAAAAGCACCACTTATTATGGAACGGCGGGAGTAATTAAGTAATGAGTTCCAACAATTTACATATTCCCCATAAAAAGTCAGTTTTTGAGCCAAAATTTTCATATTAAGCCAAGTTTGACTAGTATCATTCCAAAGTGTTGGAAAAAAAGAATTGAAAATTTTGACTTATTAATACCAAGGGTAAAATAGGAAAAAAGGATAAATTATTCCTCGGTTTTCGAAAGTGAATAAGTAAAATTTGACAACTATATTTAGTATAGTGGACAAGTAAAACTGAAGGAAAAGAGTAATTTGATTCAAATAAGTATCTTTATTACTCCCTCCATTCCATAATAAGTGAGTTTTTAGGCTTATGTACACCCCTTAAGAAAGTGCTCACTCTTAGAAAATTTGGAGTGTTTTTACTAACTTACCCCTAATTAAATGTCTAGAAAAATAAAAGATTAATGATTTTTTATTATGTAAATAAGTGTCATTTTGAAAGAAGAAGATTAATTTCTTCTTGAAATCCTAAAGCATCACATATTTTGAAACAAAATAAAAATCCCAAAAAGTCAATGGAGGGAGTATTAAAGTTATTAAATGTACGAGACAGTTAATAGATGGAGTACATGATAATATCGGGGCAGAGATAGCATTAACCGCTAAGAGTGAGAATTGTATCCAAAGTTATAATTGGATAGTTGATGCACATGAGTGTAATAACTTAGGGATTTCATAATCGGATTTCCGTTGAAAAATGAAAGGTAATTTTTTCTGTTTTTATTTTGATAGACGAATTTTTCACTACTTATGCATGTCGATAATAACAGGTTGTCCGACATGTTAATTGAGGTTCACGCATGTTATTGTAAAATTCTACTTACCATAGACCAGGGATAATTAACGTTGAGCTAGAGAATCACTTAAATTTATCATTGAACATTACTCTACAAATTATACTACTATTGATATATTTGCTCAAGATACAAAAAACCAAAATATGTTTATAAAGTGATGTAGCAAATTACAGTACGTTAGCTTAAAAATAACCCATATATATACACATAATAAAAAAGATTAAAGTACGTAAACTTTTTGTTCAAACAACAAAATATAATAAATGGTTCGACGATGCCTTCACTTTCTTACCATATGTTCCCAAAGGGACAAGATGGCCCTTCCCTCTCGTAATTTTATATTTCTCAATGAAACTATGGATTTGTCTAAAAAAAAATCTAATTCAACGTAATCATATGATAAAGTCAAATTATAATTTATGTAAGTTATAAAAAAAGCCTTATATTTATCTGTATATACAACTTAAAATCTCAACTAACAGTCCTAATATTTTGTTAGAAAAGTTCCAACTTACATCATATATTTCGGAGTTTCTGTTTACATTACAATTAAAAATATATTGTGGCATACCCCTGCCCCTTTTTCAGGAAACCTTTCCCACCATTTAAATTTGGGTTACTTTTATAAAACCCGTGAAAAATTCTTCAAGTATTGAGTATAGGGATCAAGTCTGCGTACACTATAATCTTCTCTAAACTCCACTTGTGGATTACACTGGATATGTCTTGTTCTTATGTTAAGGATAGATGATAATAAAGAAACTTTTTATATAATAGTCCTCATTTACTTCACTATTTTTATCATATTATTTTGCAATGTTTCAAAACGTACTCTAATAAATAATAATTTTACATAAACCTAGCTGTATTCTTCGAAGTCAAATAATTCAGCAACAAAGAATGAGTAGAAAATTTCCTTTGATAGAGGCCAAAATAATTATTTTGGGGGGTAGTGAGGCTATCATGCTTGCGAATCTTTTGTTATTGTCTTAAGTCAAAAATATAATTGATGCAATTATAAGTTAAGTAGCAGACATGTTGTGATTGGCAGGCGATATTCAATCATTAATGTAATTTTTTTTATAAAAAGAATGAACTATACGATAAAATAAAATTCAATGTTTAGCGTATGAATAGATATATGATGTGAAAGGTTACTGTTTTGAGTTTTGACAAAAAAAATGAATCAAGAATTGAAAGTAAAATATGTGGGCGTTCAACTTACTTAGTTTGATTAAAAATATGTGGGCGTTCAACTTACTTAGTTTGAGGCTTGCGTTTGTAGATTATATGGTGTGAAAGGTGCTAAAATGTGAGGAAGAAAACAAGTACAAAAAGATATAATTGAACGTTGAAAAATAAAATGTGGTTATTTTGTAAGGCCACGATGTAGACAAAATTAGTAGTATTGCTTTATTCTTACTATTACCGCTGGAATGACACCTGATGTTATTCAATAGAAATGGAATTGGGATCGATTTCAATCACAAAGCTAGCTTATGAATCGGTAAAAATAGCGCATGTTGGCCATATTTTGGTCCGATATGTAATTTTTAGCCAGTGTTTGAATGTAATTAGGAAATCGACACTTTTTACAGATTTTTTTGGCCTTATGTTCTTCATTTGAAAACGTTAAATACCGCTTCAAACTCCATGAATTTTGGGTATAGGTAAAAATCTATTGGAGTAAATACTCCCTCCATTTCATAATAAGTGATGTTTTAGACTTTTTATTTTATTTCAAAGTAAGTTGTGTTTTAGAATTTCAAGAAGAAATTGATCTTATCCTTATTTACAATAAAAAATCATTAAATATTTTTTTTTTCTAGCCCTTAATTAGGGGTAAGTTAATAAAACACTTATAATTTTCTAGAAGTAAGCAATTTCTTAAAGGGTGTGCATAAGCTAAAAACACCGCTTATTATGTAATGAATGGAGTATTATTTAACCTGACACGTGGCAAGCAGATGGAACTCTTTGTAAAAAACAAGTCAACCTGTGACATCCCAACCTAAAACCGGAGAGAACACCTAACCACCTTCCTATAGGTTCGTATGTATTTTGGGTTATTTTGATTATATTGTTATACTCGTAATTAATACTCCCTCCATTTACTTTTATTTATCAAGGATATACTCATAATTGCTGTTTTAATCTTACATTAATTACTCAATCCCAAAATTATTTTTCTAAGTCCATTAAGACCATACACCATTAATGTTTGTAGTATATAACATATGCACTTTATTTATTATTTGTTAAGAGAAGTGCAAAGTTCGTTGTGGACATGTAAAAGTGAAATAGAGAGGGTAACAATTACCCCTTCTGTTCATTTTTACTTGTCTCTCGTTAAATTAGCACGCTTTTGAGGAAACTATTTATTTGGGATTTGTTTTAGTAAATATTTATTAATTATGATTTAGAAATTTAAATTTGACTACTAGTATGTTTTATAGTTACTTAACAATAAGGATAATATTGAAAGATAATAATAAATTTTTCTTAATTTGCTAAAGTGAACAAGTAGAAAAGCAAAAGCTATTTTTAGTTAGAAGGATAAGTAAAAAAAAAAAAAAAGGAATGAAGTAATTATTTATAATTCACCAGGCATTACAAAGGTAAACTGTATTGTTACTCTTGCTGCCGTCGGGATAAATCTGACCTCTTCCTCTGTTCCCGCCTACGTATATAGGATATTTTAAGAATCCTTTTTTGTTTGTCTCGTTTAAAATCGATTTGGTATCATATTTCCCTAATTCCCTTGTCTTGGACCATCGTACCAGAAAAATTACCCGTTCAAGATGAGCATATACTTTCAAAACATCAGGATAAGATTAACAATGTGAACACAATTAAGTACCCCAAATCCCAATGTTTATTTATCAGATTATTAAAACTTGATCACACATTCACACTCAATCTTTGTAAATTACTGTTTTCCCCTTAAATTAAGCCTATCATTCGCCGTTACTTATCCCGATTGAATACATATCTGAAGTACTTAGTAATTAATTGACAAATATCTTTTTTTATCCTTTGATTTTTGGAAGTGAGCTTGGATTAAGGGTAAAGGAAATAAAATGAGAAAAGATCAACAGATACGTTTTCTACAACTAAGTAGTTGGCAATTAAATAGTCAACTTTATACATATTTCTAAATTCATTTTAAAACAATTTATCATTTTCGTGTCGCTGATTAACAAGCATGACAGCTTTCTATTAACATTCTTTGTAAATTATATAGGAAAAAAGATATTGTTTTTATATTAGAAGCAGCATGAACAGTGCATCTTGTACACCAGGGGTATTAATCAATAATGTGCTTAAATTGACATTAATCTTATACTTTGCAGTGTTTTAAAAGGCGCGGGCGTAAGACGCGGGCGTTTTACATATGTCTCGCCCAGGCGTAAGCTTCGAGGCACGGGGCGTAAGCCCCATGGCTACTTAATTTTTAATATTTTCTAAATTAATAAAATAAAAATATAAGTAAAAAATATATTAAAATTATATAAATAAAAAAGAATTAGTATAAAAATGTATATATTTATTATTAACATGCTAACATATGCATGAACTATTAAAAAAATCTTGAAAGAGTGAATGTAAAGATGCATTACACAATAACATGACTATGATGAAACATAATTAGAGTTGACAAAACGATACTCTGTCTTAATAATTCAAAGATAAAATTGACAATAATATAAAGTTATTATTTTAAAACCTAAAACTAGATACAAATTAATACTCATTATAATACAAATAGTCAGAGTGGAGTCTTCAAAAAATTATCTAAACTAGAGTGATATCAAAAGAAATTCTAAAACTAAAAACTATCTTGAAAAAGATAAATTGAAGAATGCTAAGAAAATCTTAAAGAAAATAAAGCATAAAAAAGGAAAATGCAAACATGGAAGATAGTAAGAATTGGAGGACAAAACTATTTGGTTTGTAGTTTACTTAACATACAAAGGTGTAAAGTGTATATGTTACTTCGTAAACAACAATGCGAAAAGCTTATGAAATTAGGATAAAAGATTAGAAAAAACTTTTTGACTTTTTGAGATATTTAGTTTGAGAATTTAGTATGAGTTAATTACTGAATATTTAACTTTTTTTAAAAAATATTAAGCAATTTTGGCTCAAATTTGTAAAAGTTCCCGGGGCTTACGCCTAGGCGAACGCCCCGGAGGTTGGGGCTTATGCCCCAAGATACTTACGCCTTAGTGCGTTTTTGGTATGCCTCGCCCCGAGGCTAGTCCCGGGGCTCGCCCCCAAAACGCCTTTTAAAACACTGATACTTAGTAGTACATTTGAGTGGGCCAATAGGTGGGTGGGGACTATTATTGCAAAAGTATGGAGAATTTTTAGCCTGTTATTCCTTTGGTAAACTGTTTAGCAAATGATTGTTTTTAATTGTTTTTGCAATTTATGGATATTTTAGATTATGATTTCAAGATTTCTTTTGAGCAAATTAAAGTCTTATTAAAAACGTCAGACTACGGTCTAAAAATTTGTTAGCTATTGTGAGTAATGTTAGACGACAATTAATAATTTGTCAATAAGGTTTAGCACAAACATTAGACCGAATCTAACATTATCCGAAAGAAAAGTTATCTTTACACAATTTTTAAAAATAAAAATAAAATCTAAAAATAATAATCGAAAAATGGACAGTAAATTGCCCGATGGGAACTCTATTATTATTGTGAGAAGTCTCGAGTCAACGGGCCGTGCCAGTTATTGCAAGTAGTAGATTGCAAGAATTTCTTATAGTTCGTCCTTTTCAACGTCAGACTTATCATGTTGCTTTCAATTATTAGTAGTTTTTTTTTATAAATTTTTTATTTCACATTTGTCATGTAACAGTTGTATGTTTGCTCTTACTATAGTAATGATCATAATTATTATTTTTTTTAAAAAAAAAACTTTAAAAGTCTCTCATTTGAATTGCGTCCGATATTATTAAAGGTTGTCCACATTTTTCTTTTCTATATATAATTAAATGCCATGGAGGGACGAACACAGCAGTCCCTCCTTGTACCCACTGCTTCACGAATTATACCAGCATTAAATTCTTGTACCATGAGCTATATAATTTGTACATTTTATCCAACTATTTTTATATCTCATGTAGACATGTGTCGTAGTACTTAATATTTATTCTCTTCTCATGTATAGAAGTATGCCCTTTAAATTTAATTCTTCGACACATTTATTTCCTCCGTGCACTTTTACTTGTTCACTTTTTGACTTTTCGTGTTCTAGCTGGATATTTATTCTCTTCTCATGTATAGACATATGCAATTCAATTCAATTTTAATTCTCCTACACAAATTTATTTCCTCCATGCACTTTAATTTGTTCACTTTTGACTTTTCACATTCTTTGAGAATTAATAAATTCCACGTGGATATATGTCATAGTACTGAATACTTATTCTCTTCTTATGTATACACGTGTGCACTTTTATTTTAATTCTCCGACACATATTTATTTCCTCCGTGCACTTTTACTTGTTTGTTTTGACTTTTCACGTTATTTAAGAATTAATAAATGAAGTACTCCTTCCGTCCCATATTACTTGACCACATTACTATACTTGACTTTTCACGTTCTTTAAGAATTAATAAAAATGAAGTACTCCCTTCGTCCATATTAACGTAGACATGTGTCATAGTACTTAATATTTAATTCTCTTCTCATGTATAGACGTATGCACTTTAAGTTTAATTCTCCGACACATTTATTTTCTCTATGCACTTTTACTTGTTCACTTTTAATTTTCGTGTTCTAGCTAAATATTTATTTTCTTCTCATGTATAGACATATGCAATTCAATTTACTTGAAGCGGTTTCTTCTTGTTAATTAGACTTAGAAAAGGTGAATGGGAGCAAGATTTGAGTCGTATTTCCAGAATATTTGAACTTCCTTTCACAATTCAAAGTTTATGTTTTTATTAATTAGACAATCAAGACAAGCCTCTTCTTATTTTCCAGTCCTACCTTCGGAAAGACTACCTCAAAATTAAACTCCAAAGTACTGTCGATAGAAGGAAAGTAAAAACAATATATAGCTAGTCCTTTTTTTTTTCCTGTTAAGTTGTGTCTCCATTGATCGTTGATGTGCAAAAAGTTACATATTTGAGTTTGATATATATACCAAACTTTGTACATGATCATTGAGAAGAGACTACTACTGTTACTCCTACCAAAATTACAAATATACATAATGCTCAAAAAGGATCATAGATGATGTGGGAAGGTTTGGTTCTTTTGATCCTGAAAGACGGTAGGCTCCATTTGTCCATGTTAATAAGACCTCTGACTAGATTGGAAAGGCCAGAGAAAGAGTCGTTGAAGACATGAATTGTATCAAGACCGTGGCTCAGATTTGCCAATATATCAGCATGTCTATTGGCTTATTTTAAACAGCGATGGAAATTTGCCGATTAATTCAAATTTGCTCCAAAAGTCTATTATGTGAGATTTTAGTATTTCCTACCAAAAAGAATTCCATTACTTTGTGCTCGAGTTGGAGAACTCTAAATCTCTAATGAAGGGTGATTGATCGCATCCCTACCATTCTACCGCGCCGTTCAAATGATGAGCTAAGAATTGATTACTAAACCTTTTGTATTGGTGTAACATCTAGGCTGAGACCATTGTATGGTCTCTTTTACTCACAATAACTTCTAGGATTTATGCTTGATGTGCGAACAATGTCTGAAAAGATTGAAAAGTTACATGTAATTATATGTCAGGCTTTGGAGATTGTTGCTCCCAAACGCACACGCAAGTATACGTGGTCGTACAAGTAATATAGACTGTTAAGTCCAGATATCGATCCCACAGAGACTTAGATTCTACTATCAAACTAATTCAAATTCGAATGAAACTATTCAAGAAAGTGAAAATCAAGATTGCTTGTGGCGCTAAACTAAAACTGAAAAGTAAACAATTTATGATGGGTAATTTTTATGACTGGGACTACGTTGACAAAGATTGTAAGAAATTTCAGATGAGAGAAAGATCTAGGGTTATGGCTTTCGACAATCCAGATGATCTTCAGACAATTCCACCTATTTTATTTCCTGGATTACTAGTTGACGGGTTAATTATGCTTTATGATATTCTCTCGAACTACTCACAAGCTTGTAGATGTTACTATAACGCCTATATCTCTATGGTCATCAGAGGTAACAAGAACACGTTTATTTCTCCGTTTTCAACTAAGTAAGGCTAAAGGGTATATCTCTATCCTCATTAGCGAAACGATTAAATCGAACAAACTCTATTTATTCTTATTACATACGTGAATTCCCTTTCTCAAGCTCAATTCACGCACCACAGATAGTGTCTAACTATTGGTCAGATAATCAAACAATTAAAACCAAGAATAAATAAGCAACCCACAATATGAAAAATCAATAGATAATAATTGTCATCACATCAACTTTCAAGTCTTTCGCCACAACCCTAGAATTAGGAGATTAGCTACTCATGGTTCGATCATAGACAAAAGAAGCCATGAATAAACTAGGGTTGAAAAAGAAAAAAGAAAAAAAATAACCTAGAGAGAGAAAAAGGAGAACGGTGGCTTACAAATCCTTGAATAATCCC
Organism: Lycium barbarum; assembly: GCF_019175385.1. Lineage (NCBI taxonomy): Eukaryota > Viridiplantae > Streptophyta > Magnoliopsida > Solanales > Solanaceae > Lycium > Lycium barbarum. The sequence continues at coordinate 8,612,921 of NC_083345.1, read as the reverse complement.
AGAATACCGTTCTCAGCTATCAAAACGTCTATATATAGGCTAGGGTTAAAATAACAAATAAGGAATCCAAATCCTATCCTAATCGGGAAAACGTCCGCAGATTCCCGCTTTCCTTCCGCTTCGCGGAAGGATCACGCAATGATCTGCAGCTGCTCGCCTTCTTCACGCGATGCAGATCGATGGCCTGACTTTCTGGAGCTTCTCGCGATCCTTCCACGATGCGGAGGGAAAGCGAGGTTCTTCAGTCGATTACTCTCCTTTTAGTTCGCCCTTCGCGGTCATCGACTCGTCATCTCAGCCAATCGACATCTGCTACGACTTCCAATCATTTCAAGCACATTTTCCATCGTTTGTCGACATCGTACCTATACACATGAAAATGTAAAGACATAAGTTCAAATACGACGGTTACTTCATGAATTAAGCGATAAAAGTCACAAGAAGAAGTTGTAATACGACACAAAATATGATATTTGTGCCAAATATCAGAGATCAAAAAAGTAAGGATTTTGTCGGAGCAAACAATATCACACTATATTAATAGGATCTTTTGGCTGTCTTAGCCTAACAACTAATATATTAGAGCCAATAGTTTGATGAGATGAGTATATGGAGATGATGAGTGATGGTATGCGACTCGGTTTACTACCTTTATTATGCCAAGCTAAGGTAACTTGGAGACTCATGCACAAAACAAGAAGCTAGCTCTGGATTTCGGTGGCCATAACTGCTTAGTCATTTAGGGGCATACTGTGAATGATCTTGGAAATGGACCCATGAGTTGTGGTGACAGGCCACTTCGAACTTAGTTTGAGGGGGAGATTGTTGGGTGTGCGAACAAAGTGTCAAAAGCAACACATAATAACTAAGGTACTCCTAATGATT